>NW_021703782.1:49157984-49203284 GCF_005190385.1 Monodon monoceros | reverse complement strand
TCTCCCCCCCCCCGATATATCTCCTATTGGTCTTCTTTCTCTGAAGAACCCTAATACTAACACAGAATTGCTCTGCCCTTAAGTTTCTAGTGAATGAAGAGGTCAAATACGAATGCTAGGAGTTCACAAACCTCTCTCATGAAAATTTTTCACAAGTAAATTGCTTAATACCTTCCATATCAGTCCAGCTCCAAATTTTGTCAGTGTTAGTTCCTGAGCATCTCTTAGATTTACCCTGTTTCACCTCCACTGCCTGCCAAGTTAGCTGTCATTTGCTGCCTGGTGTCTACAGACACATTTCTCCCCCTACTTCCTCCCCCTACCTGCCCCCCCGCAATCAAATCTCTACCTAGAATTCACTCAGCTAATATTTATGGAGTTCTAACTACACACCAGGCACTCTTCTAGGTGTTGGGGATACACACTGAGCAGATCTATAGGGTTCCCAGCTGTGGAAGAGCTGCGGAGGGAGGGCAGACTTAAAACAAGGAGACCAGTAACTAAGATCATCTCACACTGGGATAAGTGGTCTGGGGAAGAAACTGGTTGGGGAAGGGGGTGGGGTGAGGCCCAACATTAATGAGGATGCTCATAGAAAGTTCTTGAAGAGGGTGACATCCAAGTGCTGCAGAATGGAGGCCGCCACGAGAATACGTGGGTTGAGGGGAGAAGGGAGGTTCTAAGCTGGGAATGCAGTGAGAGCAAGGCCGAGAGTGGGAGGAATGAGGACAGAAAGCAGGCAGAGAACAGACACCATGGTGGCGGAGAAGATGGACTTGGTTTTGTTTTGTTTTGTTGCTTTTGTTTTAAATAGCAATGCTATTTTATTTTTTTAATTAATTAATTTAGTTTTTTAACATCTTTATTGGAGTATAATTGCTTTACAATGGTGTGTTAGTTTCTGCTGTATAACAAAGTGAATCAGCTATACACATACATATATCCCCTTATCTCCTCCCTCTTGCATCTCCCTCCTGAGAAGATGGACTCTATTCTAAGAACAAAAGGAAATTTTTAGCTCAGCAATGCCCACTCCCTCCCTCATCACCCCATCCCTTCAACCATTAGGTGTTCCAGTGTTACCTCTCACCTGTTCTCTTAATTTCCACTCCCACCAGTTCCATCCCTTCAACCATTAGGTGTTCCAGTGTTACCTCTCACCTGTTCTCTTAATTTCTACTCCCACCAGTTCTCTCAGAGTACAGCTCATCTTTTGTTACCAAGAAATGGGCTGAGAACAGATACCGGTCCACTTGTCACAGAAACAGCCACCTCTGCATCTCAGCTGGCCACACTGGCACCTGGGTGGATGCACTTGCAAGCCCAGCTCAGAGGGAGAAACAGAAGTGGGCACTCGGCACCTCCAAACACAGTGAACTCAACCCTTCTAAGCGTGTTACTAACCTGTTCACATGAAATTAAGACCCCCCTCCCCTCCAGAATACCAGTGCTACCATGTGTTCCACAAAGAATAACCAAGAGAGTAAGTGGAATCTCAGCTAGGACTTCTCACACATGTCTTGGGGTCAGCTGTTCTCTCCATTCCCGCTGCCGCCACATTAACTGAGACTATCACCACTTCAAGCCTGAATTCAGAAACAGTCTCCAAGAACGCCTTCGTAGTACCAGCTGTGCTTAGGTGGCTCTCAAACTTTAGCGTGCATTCAACTCACCAGAGGGCTTGTTAAAACAATACCACTAGGCCACACCACCAGAGTTTCTGACTCAGTAGGCCTGGGGTGGGCTCAGCAAGCTCCCAGATAATACTAATTTTTCTGGACACCACCCTCAGTCTATTCTGCCTAAAACAGATGTTCAATCACACTGCCCCCTTCAATCTAGGACCTAAAATGGCAACCACACTTACTACATAAACCCTTCTGCTCAGCCTCATAACACCGGTCCAACCAGCCTAGAGTGATGAGTCCGACTATTTAAAAACAGCCAAGGGGGCTTCCCTGGTGGTGCAGTGGTTGAGAGTCCGCCTGCCGATGCAGGGGACGCAGGTTCGTGCCCCGGCCAGGGAAGACCCCACATGCCGCGGAGCGGCTGGGCCCGTGAGCCATGGCCGCTGAGCCTGCACGTCTGGAGCCTGTGCCTGTGCTCCGCAACGGGAGAGGCCACTACAGTGAGAGGCCCGCGTAACGCAAAAAAAACAAAAAACAAAACAAAACAAAAAAACACCAAACAGAAGTGAAAACTTAGCCCTTTGGAACATAAAGGTTATATTCCCTATAAGATAATCAACATGTCAGAATTTTATTATTTATGAAGATTTGAGGATGGGGGCAGCAGCGGAGGGGGAAGAGGGCCATTAGGGATCAGGCCAGCGGCAGGCAGACAGGAATTCTGGGTTCTTTGCTAAGTGCATCAAAAAAAAAGTTTCTACTGCATTCAAGAGCCCAGGAGCCCCTTTGCTTCAAGACCCTCCACCAAAAATTTCTTATTATGTACTAATTCCAGTAAAACTGTGGTCCTAGACAACCAGAGCTCAGGCTCGCAATGCCATTTTCAGTTATTTACCTGGAGATGTTGTTTCCGTCCTCTGAGAACTCACAATTTATACTGATGCTATGTTGGGTAGAGAGGTAGCTGGTGACTTTTTTTCTCCTCTTTCTATATTATTTAAACTCTGTTCATGTCACTTTTATGATGAAATTTTGATTTATAAAGATTTTAAAACATAAAAGTACTGTTATAAAGAAAAAAGTCTCATCTCCACCAATTCCCAGCTCTGAAACCTTGAACAGCCCACCTTACCTCCCTAAGTTTCCGTTTCCTTATCTGTATGATGGGGATAGTCAAGTCTGCTGTTACTACTTTATAAGGTAGTTATAAAAATCAGGTATGCTCGTGGAAATAAAAATATAAGCACTTATATATACTGAGGCATTAGTATAATTATCTAAGAGTGTCAAACTGCCCAACCTTGCCTGATAAGAACCACATACACACTCATACTTTATGACCTGGCAAAGTTTCTCCACACTTTGCACATAATCTAAGGACCCAATATTAACCCTATCTGCTTCATGAGAACTGTTGCTTAAAGGCAGAGAGGGGATTTTTATGATTTGTGTTAAAATGAATAGAAGTCTAAAAAACCAATATATAATAATGCTGTACTTCTAAGTTCCTTGCCTCTTTTACTTGATAAATCAATTATTTAAAATAAATGCACACCCAATCGAATAGTTAACACTTTTAAATTGTCCAAACGCATCTCTAACACGAACTTATTTTAAATCCACTTCTATGTAATAAAGGCTCAATAGTAATAGGTAAGCATTATGAATGTTGATGGAGCTACCTAGGAAATTCACAGATGAGTTAGAAAGTTAACAGCTGTGAGGCAGGAATAGTTCCTCCCACGCCTCAGATTTCCCTGAGGCGGGCCTTGGCTGGATAACACTCCTCTGCATAACACTCGCACCTCTGCATTCCTCTTCTAGAGGAGTTACCTGATTGGGCATAAGTGACCTGGCCCCCTTCCTATAGGGAAAGTGGGTACATTATAATCTATACTCTCCCCAGTGCGGTGAGCTAAGAAGGGCAGGTTCTACCCCACAACCCTCACCATCCTCACCAGGGAAGCTTGCAGTATAGCACCTGAAGTTCATTCAGAGGTGTGTCAAAAGCCCATTTCTCCAGGCATCTAATCCACATCCTCCAATACAGTCTTTAAGAATAATAAAGCTGAGAGTCTGATCTCTATTGATCTGACCCCTTTACCGATATCTCAGCTGGCTCCAGACTTAGGCCAAAAAAGAGACAGTTCTTTCAAAGAAAGAACTAAACACTTAAGATTTATAGGCACAGAATGGTAGCAGGGTCAGGGTTTACTCTTCAGAGACCTTTACCAGCGTGTGTGGGAGTACTCAGGGTTCTCTCCCAGGCAAATCCAAGATCGCATCTGTACTCAAGAACTCCAGGCCAACATGCGTCAAGCCTATTGATTCAGCTGTGTGGAGCCCAGAGGTTCAAGGAGCATGCACGGCTGGACAACCAGACAACAGAGACCCCCAGTACAACTCATTAACTACCCGAGGGAGAGAAGAGACCCAATAAGTTCACAATCTATGGTAGGCTGTGTAGACTTTTAGGCGAGTCACTTAATCTCTCCAACTCTGTTCCCTCATCTAGAAAAGGGATATGAGGATATGACAGTATCTACTCAACAGGTATTAACATTGCTGTTAGGAAGAGCAACAAAGAAGATATAAGGTCAAAATGCTCCTAAATAATGCATTTAAAGGAATAGGGAAATACTATTATTATTTTTTTTTTTTTTTTGCGGTACGCGGGCCTCTCACTGTTGTGGCCTCTCCCGTTGCGGAGCATAGGCTCCGGACGCGCAGGCTCAGCAGCCATGGCTCACGGGCCCAGCCGCTCCGTGGCATATGGGATCTTCCCAGAACGGGGCACGAACCCGTGTCGCCTGCATCGGCAGGCAGACTCTCAACCACTGCGCCACCAGGGCAGCCCTATTATTTTTTAAAAGAATAAACGTGCCTGGTCTTTCCTCCTGAATCACATGCTCATCATTCAGAACCAAACAGGATAGCAGAGCTCTGATCAGGAACCACCCCTATGTGCCACAGTGCTTCATGTCATGTCTATTTCAGTAGATCTGTTAACTAACAGCAAGGGTGGAGTTTTTTGTTTTAGTTTTTTTTTTTTATGAATTTATTTATGTATTTATCTTTGGCTGAGTTGGGTCTTCGCTGCTGTGCGCGGGCTTTCTCTAGTTGTGGCGAGCGCGGGCTACTCTTCATTGCAGTGCGTGGGCTTCTCATTGCGGTAGCTTCTCTTGTTGCGGAGCACGGGCTCTAGGGGTGCGGGCTTCAGTAGTTGTGGCGTGCGGGCTTCAGTAGTTGAGGCTCATGGGCTCTAGAGCACAGGCTCAGCAGTTGTGGCACACGGGCTTAGTTGCTCCACGGCATGTGGGATCTTCCCGGACCAGGGCTCGAACCCGTGTCCCCTGCATTGGTAGGCGGATTCTTAACCACTGCGCCACCAGGGAAGCCCAAGAGTGGAGTTTTTAATCAATTGTTCCTAAAAAGCACTTAGTCTACAAAACCAGAACATGATACATCAAATTCCTTTAAATTACCTGTGTTTATTGCCTTTTCCTCCTATCCTGACTTATTAATAAATACAATTATAATAAGCTGCTCTTTAATAGCCCATTGGTATGGTAATAATTTAGCCTTGCCCAATCATCTCTAATAAAACTTATTTTGAAGTGGCTTCTTTTTAGCAAAGATTGCTAACCCACTCTGGTTTTTCTTACTAGTGAATGTGCTGGTCAACTATTAAACAACAAAGCAGAAGCTCCTTAGGGTAATGCCTAGTGAGTCAGAAAGAAGCAAGAAAGTACAGCAAGAAGGTGAGATGCACACAAAAACCCTGTCTCAGCTTTCCTGAACTCAGTCCAGAGGTTTCCTTCTTAAGCTAGGAAGGATTTTTCCAAGACGAGATGATACACATGTCTTGAATAGCATGGGAAATGTACCTAGTACCTAAGACAAAAAGGAGGTCAAAGAAAACTAGGATGAACTCTATATAATAATGTCTGGGTTAACTATCCTGCATTCCTTTTTTCTTTCACTGTGGTAGCACACACATAATTAAAAATTTACCATCTTAACCATTTTTAAGTGTACAGTTTAGTAGTGTTAAGTATATGTACATTGTTGTGCAACTAACCCCCAGAACGTTTTCATCCTGCAAAACTGAAACCCTATACCCTTTAAACAGCAACTCCCTCTATGCTGCATTCTTGACTAAACAATCCAAGAGAGGGTCCCTCCTTTCTCTCACAAGCCTCTAGTCAAATTTTGCCCATAACCTTAATGATTTAGCCATTTGAAAATCTCATCCTACTAAACAGTCTTTAGAACTCAGGCTTCCGGGTGACCAGAACTCCCTGCATAACTCTGGGATTCGCATATGCCAGCTTTCGTCAGGTAATAATTAAAGCTACCAATGGTCTGTGCCCATGCTGAGCTATGGTCTAGGCTTGATAAGTGAAGTATTAAAATGTCTGTAAATGGGTTTCCCTGGTGGCGCAGTGGTTGAGAGTCCGCCTGCCGATGCAGGCGACACGGGTTCGTGCCCCGGTCTGGGAAGATCCCACATGCCACGGAGCGGCTGGGCCCGTGAGCCATGGCCACTGAGCCTGCGCGTCTGGAGCCTGTGCTCTGCAATGGGAGAGGCCACAGCAGTGAGAGGCCAGCGTACCACAAAAAAAAAAAAAGTCTGTAAATGGTTTGCTCTCCATTCCTTTAATCCTGAGATGCTATACCTTTGTTCTTCCTGCTTTCGACAAGTTTCTCAAGTAGATCAAGAAGACAAAATATACTTTGTCTTAGAGATTTAAAAGTGGGCAACCTTGTCGTCATTCCATTTCCCACGGAAGGCCAAACAACATGTCTCTCAACTCAAAAAGATATGGTAAGAGGAGGAAATGATGGGAAGGCTCGGGGCCAGGGTGGAAAGTCTTTCTTCCTTTTTCCAAAAGTGACTTTAACACAACTGCTTCTGGGCGTCAACAGATATGAAGTGACGAACACAGAACTTAACAAATGTCTGCAACTTTGTCACTGGTGCCCTGGAAGGACACGGGCGATAACTCAAACTCAAAATATTTCAGAGTTTTGCAAGGCATTTCAGTTAGCCATGTACTGCTCTCGACATCAGGATCCTTACATGGAAAGATTCTTTCCTGGCTCTTTCAAGTTGAAGTATAATCAAAAGAAACCATGGGGCTTCCCTGGTGGCGCAGTGGTTGAGAGTCCGCCCGGTCCAGGAAGATCCCACATGCCGCGGAGCGGCTGGGCCCGTGAGCCATGGCCGCTGAGCCTGCGCGTCCGGAGCCTGTGCTCCGCAACGGGAGAGGCCACAGCAGTGAGAGGCCCGCGTACCGCAAAAAAAAAAAAGAACCCATGGTTGTCAAAGCACTTTGTAAGACTAAACAGATGAGAGGGATTACAACCAGGGAAGCAAATGGGTTCATCATTAAAGATGCTCTGGCCAGGAAATCAGGAGATGGAGCGTCAAGATGCAAATCAACCACTGCCTGGCTGAGGCACCTTGGGCACATCACCTGCCATCCAGGATTGCTCGTTTGTGAAATAGTGACTAAACTCCCTCCTTGCCTGCCTCACAGCTTTGTGTGGAGGAGCAATACACCGGGTGTCACTGGAGCAGTCACATGGGGAGTATACATTAGCTAGGGTGCCATTATGCTCTATGCGGTCTAACTACCCACAGACTTGCTCAAGTCTGAAGCATTGCTCAACTTTGCAGATGTCCTTCTGGGCTGCTTCACAATAAATTTACAAGTGCTTGTTTTCACAAATGCGTTAGAAGACCTGTTGATTGAAAGGCAGAGTAGGAATTTTTATTGTTTCATTTTTTTAAAGAAAAATCTTAATTTTAATAATTTAATTTTAAAACGAAACCTACAAATGCTAATACTATACTTCTTACGTTTCCCTCCTGTTTCTTCCTTTATATGTCTTTAAACCTTTTCCTCTCTGCCCTCTTTCCAACTCAGAAAACGCACAAATCTCACTCATTTCTACTTAAACTAAACCAGCCAAAAAGATAACTTTCGATTTTGTTTTCTCTCCTGAACTTCTCCCACTCCTTCTCTTCATAGGCAAAAGCTTCAAAAAAGAGTTGACTCTCACTTTCCCTACTTCCCCTCCTCCCATTCATCTTCCACTGCAGCCTGGCAAGGAACCCTCTAAGCTAAACGTCTATGATGACCTAACTACAAAATACAAAGGACGCTTTCCAGCCTTTATCCACGTAGACCTCTTTGCAACACCTGGCTCTGCTGACCTCATTCCAGAACTCACCCCTCCCCAACCCCTTGCCCACCTTGCAGCTACCATCTCATTTAATCGTCCTGTCCCTCAAACCTCCATAGCTCTGCATGAAATCATTCCATTAGCTGCTCCTTCAATGTCTGTGTTCATGGGGCTTCCTTCCTTCACTCTCTTCTCATTTGTTTTGCTCTCTCTTGGAAAGAGCACGTACAGTTCATGCCTTCAAAACTACACATATGCTGAAAATTCCCAGTCTACCGATACAGCCCAGAGCTCTCTCTGAATGCTATGCCCTTAATTTATCACTGCTTTCAGTAATATTTTTTAAATTTATTTTATCCCAGCTTTCAAACTCAGCATTATATAAATGTTGATGCAGTGGTTACCTAGGAAACTATCAGATCAGTTAGAGGACAACTATGAGGGAGGAATACATATTTCTGAAGATAGCTCAGACTTCCATGAGCAGAGACATATGAAATTAAAAAGTAATGTGGAAAATAAACGCCTTCAGATCCTGAGAAGTTATTTTCAACTTCATCTCCATTCCTCAATCCTTATAAATATTGCACCGCTTCCTTATATTGTGAGGGTTGAGTCCTAAGACAAACCGCCAAGCCCATGAGTATTGTGAACATACTCAAAAGTAGCTGAAATTTCAAATGCAAAATCTAAAATGCCGAAGACGTGCTGTATAAAGTTTAATAAACCCGTAAGGATAAATGGAAAGCACTTTTTCATGGTATAAAATAAAGCTTTAACAAAGTTGCCTTAATAACCGAGAAAGGAACAACTTACATATTCAAAAAGTGACAACTGGCTAAAATAATTCTAAAATGGGCGTAAAGGAACAGTACTTAGCAATCAAATATGATATTATAAAACACATTCAGTGGAAAGGAAAAATGTCACGATGTATTATGCTTTGAAGTGGGTTACCAAAGAGTAAAATTAATATGATCCCAATTTAGAAAAAAAATTAATATCCCTATATATGAAGAGAAAAAGAAAGAATACACACCCAAAAAACAGTTATGGTGATGGTAATACATATTTTATCTCTCCTTTGTGCTTTTGTATATTTCCTGAATTTTCTACGACAAACGCTTCTTAAATGCACTTTTAGGCCAAAGTTACAAGAAGAATACAATTAGAAAAATAATCACAATACAATGTTCAGTGAAAAAGGTATGGCTACATCTATATCAAGGAGCACATGCCTAGAGAAAAGACTGGAATGAAATATACCAAAATTCTAACAGTGCTCATAATTCTTCTTTCCTCCATCTTCCCCGATGCTTGGCAATATGGTTACATTATTTCATAATAAAATAAATGGTTAAAATTTTAAAAGATAAAAAAAGGCTCAAGAGGGAGTTGTACCCCAAGAGTTGAATTTGGTTTTGTTTCTGCTTTTATGTAACAGGGTGACCTACTCACTAAATCCCTTAGGAGCTCCGAGACTCCTTCCCTAATTTGTAAAATAGGCACTTATACCTGCCCAGGCCTCTCTCCACCCTACACATTAGTAAAACACAAAGCCCTATCTAACATCAACACTGCAATTTACCCAAGGGTTGGACTGCTCTCCCCAGTCCCCCAGGAACACCCGCACCCCCCCCTTTCCTGACCTTTTCACATTAGATGTTCGGTGCTGTCCGGATGCCTGTTTTGTATCAAACGATGAGAAGTGTTGGCTGCTTGTTGCCATATCTACACGAGAAGGCCTGTTAATAAAAAGGCAGTGAGGTTGTTACTTCTTTGTCTTACAGGAAAAGTCTACATAGATTAAAGAATACAACACAAGTCCTTCAATTATTTATATTATCTCACTTCCATTTCTTATCAGTTTTGAAAATCAAATAGCAGAATCCACTCAGTTACATGGTGAATATTCCTGAAATACAGCCCCAATAAAATAAACTTATTTTTCTTTATATTCCAGTACACAAAAAAGAAATTAATGAAATCACTCCCCAAAACTCTCCACCCAAAGATAACATTGTAGCTTGTATATATCCTTCCAAATCTTTTCCCAAGTAAATCTATCTATCTATCTGTCTATATTTTTCTTAATTGAAATGGAATATTACCATAGGGGAGGAAAAAGTTTTTGTCAACCCTCTTAGGGTCCCTGGCTGGGTCTGGAAATTAAACTGACAAAGACAGATCAACAAGAGAAAAGCACACAAAGTTAACTGAATGGTTACGTGTACGTGAGAGCCTTCATAGGACAATAAAGACCCAAAGAAGTGAGCAGAGCAGAAATCTTTTATACCTTTCTGACAAAGAAACAATACATTTGTCAAGAATTGGAAAAACAAATGGTGAAGGCCTAGGGGTAAATGGTGAAGGAATAACTTGGAATAAATAAGGGTTAATTTAACAAGATTTGTCTGCAGACTCTGAGCTGTACGAGTCTGTCTCCAGTAAAAACAGAATTTATGTCCCACCTTTAGGCAGAAAGAGGGAACTTTTTCAGTGTTTACTGCTTCTTGATTGCCTTCAGCTCAAAATGATTTTTATGTCAAAGAGGCATACGTATTTTGGGATAACATATTCTGGTTTCCTTTATTATATGCTTACTTTATCCTGAATCTTTTCTTCTCAACAAATACAGAGTTGCTCTATCATAGCTAGTGTCCACATAGCAGTCTACTGAATAGAGGTAACATAATTTGTTACCTATCCCTCAATTTGAGGCATGCTAATTGCTCCCAGTGTTTGGCAATTATCAATACAAACAATACTGCAATAAGCCCCTTTACTCACTTGCCTGATTATTTCCTAAGGATAAATTCTGGAGTGAAAGGGCAAGTATTTTGTAAAATATCTCATGTTTTAAAAACTGCCTTGTTTCCCATTATATATTTATACCACAGAATGCTGAGGTAACATACAGGAGCTAGAGACCAATCTGGTTTGCAGAATCTTAGGTCACATTTTGACCTAGATCTACCACAGAGACACACGCAGAGGCAAGCCTACTGCAGAGAAGGAAACTTCCATAGAGCTTAAGAATAAGCCCTGCCCTGTATATAACAGAATTGTCAACCTTCCATTGACGATTCACCTTAACTGTCCACAGCCATAGAGAAGAGAGGAATGGGTTATTGACCATCCCTTTAGGAAAGCTTCTTTTTTAAAAAATTCTAAGATGTCAATGCCCTTATTGTACATTAAGTGGAGTATGATTATATTCTACCTTCAGACTTCCCAATACCCAGTAATATTTTATATTCAACATTCATCTTTTCTTGAACATGTCAAGTTTCCTAAATTTCATATACCAGGTTAGAGGAAAATCAAGGTTCTTTTCACAAGGGTGGTTGGTTGTGGGTGATGGGAGAAAAGAAAACGCCACGGTTAAGTGGAAATGTAGCTTGAAGGCATGTTATTTTCTATCACAAGAACTTCTTACCAGGAGAATGGAGGAAGCCCTAAGCACTTAGGTAAACCAGACTCCAGGGTACTGACTGACATCTCAGTTTACAAGCAGGGAAAGAGGAATAAGATAGATTCAAAGGGCTGTCTAGCCTTTCGGACCATTCTTGCCTATCTGTTCCCTTACAGATTCATTTATAAGGGCTAGAAAAATATGTTCTCTGAAATGTATATAAAAATGTCCCCATTTCTCATTTGCCTTATATTTAATTTTAAAATTCTCCCCAATATTGAAATTTTTATATAATCAAAATTAATCATTTCCCTTTAATATTTCTGATTTTGAGGGCAACTTAGGAAAACCTCCCCTCCACAAAGATTATATAACATAATTTTACCATGATGCTTATTTTTTTTAATATTTAATGTGTTGATCCATTTATAATTTGAGTATATGGTACAAGATAGTGCTGTGCATTTTTCTTAATCTTTTGCTATTTTTCCCAAGATAATTTTTAAAAACCTGTATCTTTAACCCAATGATTTGACATACCATATATATAAAACAGTAAATTAATTAAGTTCTGCTAAATTTAAGTGTTTTCTGCCTGGTAAAGATGCTATAATTGTAGCTTTGAAACATGCAACAGTTACCTGACACAACAGACTTGGTTTTAGCAGAACTTAGTAATTATTAATAAAACAATACTAGATATTTTTTCATTTTTCTGGGGTACAAAAGTTTAGTTTTTTATGCTTTTATATACATGTACATTAAGTCCCAGAAATTCTACAGTATTTTAAAATTCAAATTAGTATCACAATAAGTACATCATGCTACAAACTGATTTTTTTATTCAGTTTTTTTATAGACCTAATTCATTCACTTACTAGATAGTAAACTACTATCTAGTATTTTATCAAGAACCTATTTTCTCCTTTTTTATGAGAAATGCTTAAATACATAGAGAAAATAATTTAACACACAAGTATATCTAGAATCCACTTTTGTGTACAGTGTGATCTAAATTTAATTGTTTCCCCTATGGATAGGCAATTATCTCAACAGCAATGAATAACTCATCCTTCAGCTACTCAGTAGCTTTGAAATAAGATTAAAAAAAGAAGATTGCATGCCCACTCAATGCCATCTTGGAGCATTGTCTAACAGGCCCACCCAAGGAATATTTCATTCTATAAGGGATATATCCTTGTTTGACTTGCTATTTTCTATTGATTAAGGTCTATATTCTATAAAATAATATGTTAACTTGCAGATTTTTTTGGTCTAGTACATATGCAAATAATTTGGTACGGTTATGGTTTTATTGCCTTGTAGGAGATTAACCAGTTTTGTATATAACAAATCTTATTCGAACATTTTTTCTTCAATTCCCCAAATGCTCTTGGAACAGTTTCACCATCTTGATGATTTCCTCATTGATAAGTAAATGTTTGACATGCGTTCACGCTAAAATTATCACACTCCAACATAATGAATGATGCTGTTATCTCTAACCCAGGGCAGGTTTCCATACATGTACAGGGCAGTTTCAGGCACTCTTCGGATCCATTCACTTATTTGCCTCTGTCTGCACCATTCACACAACTTTCATTAGCTTGGCTTTATTAGATCCTATATGACAATGGGCAAGCCCTCTACTTTATTAAATGCTCTTTGGGGGAGGGGGGGTGTCTGGGACTGCTATTGCAACTTCATTCTTATTTACAAGTTTTAGAATCAGTTATTGTAAAGTTCCAAGAAAAGTCCTGCTGAGGTTTTGAGTGGGACTTCATTACATTTTCAGAGATTTTGCAGAGAACTGTAAACTTTACAATATTATATTTTCCACATCTATACACATTTATTCAGGTCTTCTCTTACTTCCTTCAATAAAGGAAGGAAATATACATAAAACACTGCACTGAGGTACGTGTACCCTTGCAAAGACGCCATGCTAGATGTTCCTTATATTGCTTTAGTTTTAGAATGTGTACCACCAAAGCAAGCACAGTTAGTAAAATTTTAACTGAAAAAAATGACTTGTCTGTTCCACTTCTGAGCATAACCTAGACGTTAAACTCAAATGTCAGGAAAAAAATGTATTTTTAGCTAGAGAAAACTATTGTTATTGGGTTTATAGAGGCTAAGAAAAACAGTACCTCGTATTTCATTTACAGGTATAGGTATGCTAGAAAATGTGTCCTTATTTTGCCCTGATTTTACTTCTTTAATTTCTGTACGTTTTTAAACAGCTTTACTGATACATTATTCACAGACCATACAATTCACTCACTTAAATTATACAATGTTTTTTAATATTCATAGATAGTATGTCACTTTCACCACAATCTAATTTTACATCTTGTCACCCAAAAGATACTCTATATCCATCCACCAGCAATTGCTTCGCATGTCCCTCCACCTCTAGCCCTAAGAAACCACTAATTTACTTCCTGTATGTACAGATTTGCCTATTCTTGATGTTTTATATTAATGAAATTATATAATATGTGGTCTTCCGTGACTGGCTTTTTTCACTTAGCATAATGTTTTCAAGAGTCATTTGAGCTGTTGCATGTATCAATACTTCATTCCTTTTTACTGCCAAATAATAATCCATTGCATAGATATAACACACTTCATTTGTCATTTCATTAGTTTATGGGTATATGGGTTATTTCCACTTTTTGGCTATTATGAATAATGCTGCTATTAATATTCATGTACAAGTTCTTGTGTGGACATATACTTCATTTCTCTTGGTATATAACTAGGAGTGGAATTGCCGAATCCTATGGTAACTCTATGTTTGACATTTTGAAGAGCTGCCAGACCATTTTCCAAAGTAACTGTGTGATTTTACATTCCCACCAGTAATGTATGAAAGTTTCAGTTTCTCCACATCTCGGACAACACGTGTTACTGTCCATCTTCGGGGGTGTGATGGTATCTTATTGTGGTTTTGATTTGCATTTGTCCAATGACTGGTACTGAGTATCTGCTTAGCTACATATTAACCATTTGTATGTCTTCTTTGGAAAAATGCCTGTTCAGGTTCTTTGGCCATTTTTTAATTGGGTTACTTGCCTTTTTATTATCGAGTTTCATACCGCTCTAATTTTTAATCACTAGGTAGAACTATTCTCAGATGAAAAGCT
Source organism: Monodon monoceros (assembly GCF_005190385.1). Lineage (NCBI taxonomy): Eukaryota > Metazoa > Chordata > Mammalia > Artiodactyla > Monodontidae > Monodon > Monodon monoceros. The sequence goes on along the minus strand of NW_021703782.1, from coordinate 49,188,900 downwards.
TACAGCTTCATTTTTTATAATTTTTCTCTCATTCAAATCATAGTTAGCAGAATCAATTCAAATTTAATTTCCCCCAATAAATCTGATACAATGAGCTATGTTCCTGCATGATGAAATACAAGCTAACCCATTTAAAAAGAAAAAAATAAAACTTCAAAAATTAATAAAAAGACACTTAATATCTTTGAGGCTTTTTCATCAAAGTTAAAATCTCTCTTTAGGGGACGAGAGAAATGCATGAAGAAAGACCAGTGGGTGTGCTCCAGGAGGCACCATTATGAAACCTACAGTTGGAATGGCGCCCACTGGAGCTATGACACAGGACTCCAGCGGCACCACCGACAGATTTCCAGGAAACCTACTGCTTCATATTATTGCCCATATGACCAACCTGTCTTTCTTACCAAAGAAAACTGCTCATCAGACCAAATTCTGTCCCATGGATGATGTTTTCAAATAGCCATTCTCATGGCCAGCGATCAGAGGAAAAAGGGAGGTGCTACTCCTACTGCTGGGAGAGCAGAACAGCCCAGAAATTACCAGGCACTCCCCAAATACATGTTACTGGCAACTTCACCCCCTCGCCTGCTATGCTATCAGAATCAAAGGAAAGGGGCTTCCCGGTGGCGCAGTGGTTAAGAATCCGCCTGCCAACACAGGGGACACGGGTTCGAGCCCTGGTCCGGGAAGATCCCACATGCCACAGAGCAACTAAGCCCGTGCACCGCAACTACTGAGCCTGTGCTCTAGAGCCTGCAAGCCACAACTACTGAGCCCATGCACCACAACTACTGAGCCTGCAAGCCACAACTACTGAGCCTGTGGGCCACAACTACTGAAGCCCGTGTGCCTAGAGCCCATGCTCCGCAACAAGAGATGCCACCGCAATGAGAAGCCCGCGCACCGCAACAAAGAGTAGCCCCCGCTCGCCACAACTAGAGAAAGCCCATGTGCAGCAACGAAGAACCAATGCAGCCAAAAATAAATTAATTAAAAATAAATAAATTTAAAAAAAGAATCAAAGGAAAGAAATTTCAACATTTTTTTCTTTTGCCATACTAGTCCTATCCTTTAGAGGGAAGATCTAAAAAGCTGAAAAAGGCCAAAGGGCAAGCACCAACACAGGATATAATTATTCTATTAGGTGAGATACTAGTGAATTTATAAACTAGATAAACTACCCCTAAAAAATTCATGCTTAGACTTATTAAAAAAGGCTTCCTCGATCAAAATTATAAACCTTCATATTATCTGAAGGACTTGGGTGGTTTTTACATTCTTTGTGCTTTTCCATAAAAGGAAGAGCTCAAGGAGGTGGAGAAACTTAACTTGGAAGAAAGAAGGGTTAGAGGAAAGCAGAGAAAAAGAAAGAATATGAGAGCTATTTCCAGACACTTCCCTCCCTTGTTCACTTGGAAGGTTCCAATTCATCCTTCTAGATCAGCTTCTCTGGAGCTGTATCCTACTCCCAAATGATTCAGAAAAATACATAATAGTGAGTATACAGACAGAGAATAATACACAAATGTAGCAAAATGTTAAAAAGGGATTCAGGGTATTGAGAAGTTCTCTGTATTATTCTCATACCTTTACTCTTAAGTATGGAGTTACTGCAAAATAAGATGTTTTTAAAAGACAGCTCCTGTAGCAAAGGGCAGAGACACAGAGATTAAATAGGAGTGGCCACTAGGCCTCTGGCACCTGTGGACCAGCCAACACCAGTGGAGAATGCCAAGCCCTTGGGGTCATGGGCACACCAACAGGTCCAGCCATCAGAGGTGCTTCGGGAGCAGAGGCAGCAAGGACAGAGCTCACTGCAAAAATAGCCGATGAGACTTCAACCAGAGAGCAACACCCAGACCAGGGCTCCATCCCTGTGTCACTTCCTCCTGCCCCCAGAGGCCATCTGGGAAGGAGGAGAGGGAGGAGGAACGTTTGAGAAGGGAGATGTCAGCCCGATGCAGAGTTTAAGTTTTTACTTGCCTGGGCATTTACCTCTCCTACTCCCCCAAGAAAATCTGAGTCCCTCCGAAATAGGCTGTCTGAATTTTGAACAGATGATGTCATCTTTAATTGACAACTTAATGTTTTTTTTCCCATCCTCAAGGGAGATGAGAGTTCCAGGGCAAAGTGAGGACACGTGAAAAGAATAAAAGTTCATTTCTGGATAAAAGAGAAAGCATGCCCAGACCCTACTCACTAAGAAAATGGAGGGTGGAACTTACTGTCTTTTTAGAAAAAAGAAAGTACCCCAATAGATGCTGTTTTTCTTGCCCAGAGCCACAGCAAATCACTGACAGAGTTGGAAACTAAAACCAGAGCCTGCGTCTTTTCAGCTTCTTTCCTTAGGCAAAGCAAACTGTACTCCATGTTATTTAAAACAAGTAACAATAGAATGTTAGTTGGCAAGAGATATACACGGCACCTGTTTCATTTTGCCGGGGGGGGGGGTTTACTCATTTTTTTTAATTTAAAAGAAAATCCCTTCCCTACTGGAAGGTTCTCTTATTTCTAGTGGAAAACTTCTACCTAATCTTTTAACTATCCTTCTTCAGTTCCCTACTGTAGTGCGAATTAGGAGAAAGCATGCTGCAACACAGGCAGAACGCTGGATTCTACCCTAGCTGTGCAAGCAGTGTGACTATGGACCAATCACTCACCTCTGCCAGGGGCTGGGGGTGGGGTGAGTAGGAAGAAGGGAGGCTACTGTTTAACGTGTGTAGAGCTTCCGTTTTACAACATGAAAAGACTTACAGAGGTGAATGGTGGTGATGGTTGCACCACATTATGAATGTATTTATTAATACTACTACAGTGGTGGTTATGACGGTTAAAAGTTTATGTTACATGTATTTTACAACGATAAAAACAAAAGCAACAAAAACGGGGGACTTCCCTGGTGGCACAGTGGTTAAGAATCCACCTGCTAATGCAGGGGACATGGGTTCGAGCCGTGGTCCGGGAAGATCCCGCATGCCGCGGAGCAACTAAGCCCGTGTGCCACAACTACAGAGCCTGTGTGCCACAACTACTGTAGCCCGTGTGCCTAGAGCCTGTGCTCCACAGCAAAAGAAGCCACCGCAATGAGAAGCCCACACACTTCAGCGAAGAGTAGCCCCCATTCACAACTAGAGAAAGCCTGTGCACAGCAACGAAGACCCAACGCAGCCATAAATAAATAAATAAATTTATTTAAAAAAAAAAAGGAGGGGGAAGCAGCACACACACAAAAGCCAGAAGAGGGCTAACAATACATTTGTCCTGTTTACCTCACAGGGATGCTCTGCGGAAGCAATGCATTCCATTTTGTAAAATCACTTTTTAAACTGGAACATGACATAAATGTGGTGCTGATGTTAGAAGAGTTAAGTGATTGGGGCCAAGAACTTCGCATTAGACAGACCACTGCACTCCTGCTACTCAGCAGTTCAAGTTTCCGGCAGTCACAGCCAGAGGCCACTCAGTGGCACTTCGCCACTTTCCTTAGTCCCTCAAAGGAGGGATGCAGACCCTTTTCAGGATGCAGAGCAAATGGAGGTTTTCAGCATAACACTGAATGGGGGTAACTGTTTATCATTTCTTTTAAAACACCACCTAAAACAAAGATGAGCAAAAAAAGAAATTTCTAAAAAGCAATGGTGAAAACAAGCTTTCCTTTCATTTGTCTCATGATCCATGAGGGAAAGAAAAATTAAGGCTACCCAAAAGTTTTCCAGGCTAGATAATGTGTCTTTCCTCTGGGTGCCATGGTCAGAATTTAAAACTCATCATAGTGGGCTTCCCTGGTGGCGCAGTGGTTGAGAGACCGCCTGCCGATGCACGGGACACGGGTTCATGCCCCAGTCCAGGAAGATTGCACATGCCGCGGAGCGGCTGGGCCCGTGAGCCATGGCCCCTGAGCCTGCGCGTCCGAAGCCTGTGCTCCGCAACGGGAGAGGCCACAACAGTGAGAGGCCCGCGTACAGCAAAAAAAAAAACAAAAAAAAAAACTCATCATAGTATGATGAATGGTCTACTTTTCAGTTGCTGTGAGTAGCTTACAAGCTTTTTAAGGACAGGGACTCTCTTAGCCCAGAGAAGCTCAATAAGTTTTGGTTGAATGAATGACATTTGTATTTATTCTATATCTGTTAGCACCCTTGTGCCAAACATAATATCAATACTTGGCATTTTAGGTCACTTATGTAGATCACGGAAAGTACCCATGAATATCATGGAGTCCTCATTCACAAGCAAGAAGCTATCAGCAAATATTACGGCTTCCCCCACAAACATCTATTAGAGGAGACAAGCAAAACTCAAGGGGAAACATACAAATACTCAGGTAATTAAGCATCAAAGTTTAATTTTCTTTAGCTCTTCAATGTGTGGCTGTTTTCATAGTGGTGTACTGTATATATTCATATTCAGCCTGTGGTACCAAGTGGGCACATAAAATGGTTTTGTTATACAGGGATGATATTGCCTTTAAAAATAGCTAATATTAAAGATGGGTGATGGCACATAATGCTGTATATTAAGGCCCAGTTTGCTAGCTCATGGCAAGGCTCAAATTCTGACCCACCCAGTAAGCTAAGAAGATAATGACTACAGCCGCAAACCACAAGAGAAAGTCAAGTCTGGGTCCCACACTTCCCTGGTTTCTAAAATACAGTCACCTGTAATGACCTGAAATAAGATATTCTATAACCCACTAATCTAAAACGATCACCAAAGAAATCCATTCATACCACTTGAATGGTCACTAAAGACTTTCCACACCGGGTATTCCCTGGTAGCGCAGTGGTTAAGGATCTGCCTGCCAATGCAAGGGGCATAGGTTCAAGCCCTGGTCTGGGAAGATCCCACAGGCCACGGAGCAACAAAGCCCGTGTACCACAACTACTGAGCCTGCGCTCTAGAGCCCGTGAGCCACAACTACTGAGCCCACGTGCCTAGAGCCCGTGCTCCGCAACAAGAGAAGCCACTGCAATGAGAAGCCCACGCACCGCACCAAAGAGTAGCCCCTGCTCGGGGCAACTAAGAGAAAGCCTCGTGCAGCAACAAAGACCCAAGGCAGCCTAAAATAAATAAATTTTTTAAAAAAAGACTTTCCACACCTGTGAACTGATGAACTATCAAAAGAAAAACAAGCTATGCATGAAATTCATGTCAAACTTTTGTTCGTATAATCTGCCTATAGATGCAGTCCTGCCCTTTCTGCCTTTCCAAAGATATAAGTGTAAATTTTGTGTTGAAAAGTAGAAAACAAGTCAAAACTATAGGAAGATCTCTGAGCATGAGGTCAAAAAACCTATAAGCATTTTTCATATGCAGAGGGCACTGAGACTTTATTTAAAAAGGGAGGGGGCTTCCCTGGTGGCGCAGTGGTTGAGAGTCCGCCTGCCGATGCAGGGGACACGGGTTCGTGCCCTGGTCCGGGAGGACCCCACATGCCGCGGAGCGGCTGGGCCCGTGAGCCATGGCCACTGAGCCTGCGCGTCCAGAGCCTGTGCTCCACAACGGGAAAGGCCACAACAGTGAGAGGCCCGCATACCACAAAAAAAAAAAAAAAAAAAAGGGAGGGGTCTGCCTACATTCCCCCAATCAACCCATGGCTAAGAGACACAATACAACAGCCTGTAGGAGCACAGATCGGCCAACTTTTAGCACCATGGAGTCACAGTCAGCACTTTGAATAACTTTGGGCAACTGATTTAACATTTTCCCACCTCGTTTTCCTTCTCTGTAAAAGGGGAGATCAATTAACACGGTTGTTATTTAAGATACAAAGACAGACTTTCCGTGGGTACCAGACCTGACACAGAAGACATTTTAAAAAGAATCTAATCCATTTGTTCTCACTAAGATATGAAAACGATGACACAGCAAAAAGCTGCTAAACCTCCCTCACTGCTTTGTTCAGGAAACCACACAGAGCCTCAAAATCCCTTATCTCATGACAGGCCTCAGAGATTTCTGCTAATCAAATGAGAGATTTGGTGCAAAATATGGGAGATTAAAAACCATACAAAGTCACAAGTGGGTTATAATCTTATAAATTTGTTTATGATGTACTGGGTTGGAAATCAAAACGTATTTTCCATAAAAACAACGATTGATATATATCTATACCAATATATATCTCTATGCATGCGTTGTGTGTGTGTGTGTATATATATACACATGCATATATCTCTATGTACATTCATATGTATATGCACACAAATATGTTAAATTCTCTACCTAAGCCATCAAAGCCTATTTAAGTCCTAAATTATAAACAACTGGCCAGAGTCTTAAGAGTCAGGAGTGAGACGACTTCACCACTCATACTTTAGTGACACTTCAGTGGCTCATCATGGCCCTTGCCACAGTTTCTTGGCAAGGTACCCTTGGTACCTGCCTTTCTCTAACCAGACTATCCTCACTAGAACTGCAGGCCTCTCAAGCTTCTTGGCAAACCCTGAAGAGACCATGGTGAAGGGGATCAGAGTATGTCACCCCAAAATATATCATTTTCACGTAAAGATTATTTTGAGGTGAAGGCAATTAGCTCTCTGCTCTCCTCTTTTCTATCTAAAATCAGGGTATCAATTTCCTTTTGCAATGATGTCTCCCTCTCCCACACCGGGAAGAAAACTAGTCCAAAGATAACTCTTACCACCTGAAAGGACTCTTAGCTGTATAAAAAACTTACTAAACAATTCTTCTCTAACATACATTTTCTAATCATCTTCCCATAACTTACCCTCATCCAGAAGCCCCCCAAACTCTTTTATTTAGCTTCTTCTCCACACTTCATCATTCTTTGTTTAGATGGTAAATAAGCCCCCAATTCTAACCACCTCCTTGAGGCACATTTCTTTGTGAACTTTCCGTATGTACGTATGCAATTAAACTTGTTTTTCTCTTCCCTTGCTAATCTGTCTTTTATCCATTGAATTTGCAGGGCCCCAAGCATGAACCTAAGAGGACAGAGGAGAAAGTTTTCCTCTTACAATGGTCTCTCATATCTCAGGGTCTTTGCCCTACTAAACTCTGCTGCTACACCTGATTGCCACTAGTATCTAGCAATATCAGCCTCAATTCAGACATCTCCTCCTCCAGAAAGCCCTACAAGGTCAGCATCTCTCTGAACTCCTGCCATCACCCAGGTGTAGGTTGGTCATCCCTCATCTTTGCTCCCACAGAACCCTGACCTCCTCCATACTACAGAGTTTATCCCATTACATCCCAATAACAGTTTCTTGAATAAACTGAAGTGCCTGAATGAATATTAATAAGCCAAGATATCTGCTCTGTTTTCTTAAAAAAAAAAAAAAAAGTCCTACCTAGTTCACTCTCAAGTAGTAACCATCTGGTAGCACAGGGAGACCTCTGAATCGGGGCTGTCTGGGCTACCAGGGGTGGTTCTTCAGAGCCAAGACCAGACAAACACTTTACAGGTTCAGGTTCTTATTGCTACTATCTTGTTTTTGTTTTATTTTGTTTTGTTTTGTTAATTTGGTTGTTTGGTTTGGGTCTGTTGTTTGCTCTTGATTCTGGTTTTGATTTCTTAGTCTATATCTTTCCAGATACTGCAATGGAGTGAATGGTGACTAGGAAATCTAGCTACTGGCCCCATTTTAACTACTGTATGATCTCTATCTTCGCTCTCCCCAATCTGTAAATTGAGGGGGTAGTCTAAGAATGGTCCCTAAATCTCACTGCCCATAGTCCTCAGGGACGCCTGTAATAAACACAGTTCTCCCTCCAGAGCTCAGATAACTCTAATAAGCAGCCAGGTTTGGGGACCACTGGAAGGGGCAGAGATGTGAAGTCAAGTCACATCTGGGATCGAGTTCTAATTCCTCCACTCACTTCCTGTGTGACCTTCAGCAAATTACTTAACCTCTCTGCATCTCCATTTACTTGCTGGTTACGGCAGAGATAGTAACTAGTTTGTAGGATTGAAGGGAAGATTGATGCACACAGAGAGTACCAGTTAATGGCTGGCCCACCACAGATGATCAGTAAATGGTACTGAGGCCCCTTCCCCCTCATGTGTATTCTCATGGCATCCTACCATTTCTCTACCACGGCCCCTAAGAGCTTCCAGAGGGCACGGTATCTCTGTCTTACTCTCCACCCCACCCCCAGTGCCCAGCACAGTGCCTATGGCAGTGCCCAACATTACAGCACACACTCAGTATTTACTGAATAACATACTAGAATATACTAACATAACCAATTTCCCTCCCTCTCTCCATAGACTAGACTATGACCTCCTCCAAAGCAGGGCTTATTCCTTATTTACTGATCTAAAAACCAGCACTTTAAATAGAGTGCCTATCACACATTTGTTGAACTAATTCAATTATTTTCAAAATCCCTTTCCAGGTCAAGCATACCAAGGATCTGTGGCTCCAGAAGATCTGGGGCAGAATTATTTGCAAGTATTTGTATGTCTTTAATATAAATATTTGGCTACAAAGTACCAATACGTTTACAGTTGAAAAATTACAACACATATAATGAAATAATTAGGTAGTTTCTGAATGTTCCCCTCACCTGCTAATAGTATCTGCTCCACGAGGGCAGATATAATATCTTGTTCAGCATCATGTCCCCAAAGCCTGGCAAGAGCTTTGTGACAAATGTAAACGTTCATTTGTTAATGAATGAATGAAAGGGATGAATTAATATAAGTTCTTTACCAGTCTAGGTAAGGCAGAATTTCCCATTTTTAGGACTCTTTCCTCATTGAATTCAAAGTTGCTGCATTTAGGAATGACAAAATGTTTAAAAATAAAAACAGCAGATGTTTGATCTCTGGGTGGTAGAGAGTTTCTTTTTTTAAAATCCTTGATTTATTTTTTATGCTGCAGGAAATCAATCAAATACTAACACCCAAAAGAACTCACATAATATATTCTGCATCTACAAAGACAACTGTTAACAGTTGGTATTTAAAAGTATTTTGATTACTGATCTCTGAACTTAACTTTTAGAAATCGCTTTAGCTAATGTGATTTTAAGATAAAGGAATGAGATCAGGAACCAAATGATCTGAATCAGATCACTAAAATAATAAGACTTTCATGTAACAAAGACCGAACAAGAACATATGGGGGTTATCAAGGGAACCAAAATTTAACCTCTCTCTTTACAAAAGGTTCAAAATTGATTCAATAAATATTCAGCAAGGATACAGTTCTACCCTCCAGTGTATTCCGAAGGGGACACAATGACTAAGGACAGATGTTTAGACTAAAGGGTCTGCGTCACCAGAAAAAAAATGGCACCGACTCAAATGCACAATTTGAAAAGGGTGGTCATGCAAAGGTCACTCTTGGGTAACTCCCATTTACTGTGATCTGCTACAAAGAGACTGGCTGAACCCGACACAGCACAGACAGCGGTGAAGTCTATGACTACTGACGTTATTCTGCCAGCATGCCACGGTACTTAATTTTTAAGGTTTTAATCACCCTAACAAAACAAAATGCCATAACGACGCCAACAAAGGACATAAGACAAACACAGTGAATACAAAGTGAGCCGTCATCATCCTTCCATTGTTCTGCAGCCCCATGCACACCTTGCAGCAGCAGTAAACCTGCCATAGCATCCAGGGAAGACTGAATCCTTCTCAGCAAGATTCACTATTTTCTCCAATTTCAGCACTCAGTCTCAGGAACTTAAGAAAAAGAGATATGGGGGGCGGGGGGAGCCCTGGCAGGCTTGACATGAAGGCTTTAATGAAGTCAGTGTCAATTAACAAAAACTGCAGGTCTCCAGTGAAATTTCACTCCAATTTTTTTAATCAGCATAGCTTTCCTTAAATTAAATCCTCACAGGTCCAAAGAGAATGCTGCAATCAGACCCCCAGGAACAGCTAAATAAATGCAACATACTCACAGGTTTAGAGCAGCTGTAACTTTGAAGGAATTAATATAGCCCCACTGTGAAGATGCCCTCTCTTCTACCAGATTTTTTAAAAGCCAATGAAAAGAAGAGACAATCCTCAATTTAAAAGGCAAAAAAATCCTCAATTTCTGTTTTATTTCTTGGTCTCCGGTGAGACTCTCATTTACTGAGCTTAAGAAAAGAAGTTGCCCGGCAGCTGACAGCATCCCAGAGCTTCCCAGGGCAGAATTTAAGACATGTCAGTTAAAGTGGCAGCTACACTCACTGCCGAAGCTGATGCTCCTGCAGGAAGGGATGCCGGGAGATTTTTTTTTTTTTCCCAATCTCTGCTGCAGCCTAATTCTAATCCATCACTGTTTGATTATCCTAGGGAAGCAAGCAAGAAAAATACAAATAGCCTGGATTTATAAAATCCACAGGGCCTTTTAATGATTTTTCACCTAATCCAGGGATTCACCACTATCAAAGAGGGTTAAATGAGGAATAAAATGAATTACCTCTTTTGTTTTAAGGAAAACATAAGAGCAGTCTGATGCTCCCAAGTTAGAATTGGATTTTATATCTTACTGACTTTTTAAAAACACTAAATAAGGGAAAGTCAAGTTCTGTGAAGTTTTCGGTCAAATGGGTTAAATGCACAAAAGTTAAATTAGTGAAGTGAATGAAATATACCTATAATGTAACTCCATTGTAGATGGAAACTGCAATTTAAAATTAATATTAGATAAAGAATATTTGAATAGATTTTGATGAAACTCAAAAAAATAAAGTAGGCTTAGAGATGGTCAGTGACTTGACAACTTTCTTGTCTTGCCTTAAGGGCTCTTACACATATTAGAACTGGACTGTTTCTGTGATGTGGCTCACAATTTAATCTGATCATAAAAGTAGCAGGTAATGTACTCTGATATCTCCTGATTTAAAATAATAAAGTCCTTACAGAGAACTGGAAACAAAGAAGGAAATTAAAACTGTATATGTATCCACCATGCATGTTATTTTTACCTGTGGTTAGGCTAACTAATGGCCCCAAAGATATCCAAGTCTCAACCCCTGGAACCTATGAATGTTACCTTATATGAGAAAAGAGGCTTGCAAGTGTAATTAAGTTAATAATCTTAAAATGGGAAGATTATCCTAGATTATTTGGTTTGGGCCCTAAATGCAATCACAAGTATCCTTATAAGAGGGAAGCGGCAGGGTATGTGACACAAGAGGCACAAGGTGATGTGACCATGGAACCAGAGTGATTTGAAAAGACTATGCTGCTCGCTTTGAAGTTTGCATAAAAGCAAAGTCAAGGTGCCCTCACAGAAAACATTCTTTGCTGATAAAACAAATAGAAATTAAAAGCTTATAATTGCATTGCCTACAGGGGAGACCAAAACTATGCCTATACCTTTAAACATGCTACTTTATCAGAGCTACATGGAGCTTTAACACATTTTGAGATCATTCTGCTCACAGGTAATAAAAAAAAATACTCCTTGCTGGCTTGAATACTTTCACTCTGGACAATAAACATAAAATAAATAACACAGAAATTACACAAAAATAAAAATCACGTATAAATCTCCAAATACCTCTTCAGTGTTAAGCAATTTCAGAGTCCTTTAAATTTGTTAGTGGCTAAGTCTTCAGACTATTAAATGTGTATGATACATGATACTGAACTATACATTATTTATAAATAATGTACCTAATGCAAACATCACTTCGTCTCTGAGGAGTTCTAGCTACAATGTTCTACAAGCATGATGACACAAAGGGGAAAGGTAGGAAGAAGGGGAGAAAGGGAGAACCAGAGATACTGATTAATTTTCAAAACATAGCCAATGGAGAAGTTTGACACATTTCAAAAGGCAAAGCTCCCAAGTATCTGCTTTTGTGGTGTTTTATTACTCATTTCAGGTTGCTATTTTTATCCGGATGGATAAACATATCAGAAAACAAGGCAGATAAAAAATGGTAGAAAGTTAACAAAAGGTAGTGAAGCTCACTACAACCCCTAAGAGTATGACAGCTCATTTACATAAACTTCAGATGGAAAATGAGTCAGCCCAGAGGTGAATAAAGGCAAAGGAGTCACTGACAATCTGCACAGTGCTTAGTACGCCCAAACAATTGGACATTACCTAATTATGTATGTACGGGTTGATTAACACAACCAGCTGTCATCATTAAAAAGAAGAAGAAAAAAACACATCCCAAAACATCCTTTAACTCACTCTCCCTTTGAACAATCACAGCAATATCATTGTGCCCTATACTTGCTAAGTTCTCAGTAAATGATGGCTGGATTTTTTTTAATGCACTGCAAATCCTTGCAGTTTACTTTTAATATTCATCTATAGTTTCCGATTAGTACATTAATTCAACAAATTTATTAATTCGACAAATACATATTGAGCATCTACTATATGCCAAGCATCGTGCTTGGGTACAGGGTGCACCACGATGAGCAGAAGAGAACAGTCCCGGGGCTTCCCTGGTGGCGCAGTGGTTGAGAGTCCGCCTGCCGATGCAGGGGACGCGGGTTCGTGCCCCGGTGCGGGAAGATCCCACATGCCGCGGAGCGGCTGGGCCCGTGAGCCATGGCCACTGAGCCTGCGCGTCCGGAGCCTGCGCTCCGCAACGGGAGAGGCCACAACAGTGAGAGGCCCGCGCACCGCAAAAAAAAAGAAGAGCACAGTCCCGTCCTCCTGGAACTTCAAGAGTCCAAAGGAACAGACGGTCAAAAAACAAGTAAAAAATAACTACAAAATAAGAAAGGGTATGAGAGGAACAAACAGGATGCCAAGATAGAGGAACGAGGAAGGAGTAACCTATTTAGGTGGAGCCATTAAGCAAAGTGGGAGGACATAGCACCTGAGAGCTGAGGATGACCAGGAAGAAGCTCTGGGAGGAGTGGAAGGAAGTTGCTCTGGTCAGAGAGGCCAGATGCACAAATCTAGGGCAGCAAAGGTCTAGCTCAGTCAAAACGCTGGAAGAGGCTTCTGGCTGAGGGCAGAGAATGAGGGTGAGTGGAAGCAGTATGTGGGGACCTGACCTTGACCTCAAGCCTTGCGGGCTGAGGTAGATTGGAGTCTTCATCCTCAGAGACATGCAAACTCATGCACAGATTCTAAGCAAGACAGTGACATCATCCAACTGAATTTCTAAAAGGATCACTCTGTCCTGAATCAAACAAACCTGTTGTTAATAAATTATGAGACAACTGGGAAATTTGAACACTGACAGGATATTTGATGAATGTTGTTAATTTTTTTAGGTGTGACAACAGCCTTGTGATGTTTTTAAAAAGAGGCCTATCTTTTATACGCATACTAAAATACAGATACAGTGATGCCATAAAAGGCTTATAGATTAGATAATAGTTCTGTTTCAGTGCAATTTCCTGGCCTTGTTATCTGAACGGTAATTACCTATAAGAGCACGTCTTTGTTTTCAGGAAGCACATACTGAAATATTTAGAGGTAGAAATAAAGTATACTGTCTAGGATATGATTCCAAATAACCTTGGGGTGGATTATAGATGAAAAACGATCGGCCTTGAGTTAACAGCTGTTGAAGGTAAGTGGTGAGTATACAAGAGCTCAGTTTACTATCCTCTTTACTTTTTATATATGTTTGAAATTTTTCATATTAAAATTTTAAAATAAGGTAACTTCGGCTGTTGTGTGGAGAACAAGTAGGATGCAGTTGGGAGGGTGGAAGAATAGAGAACAAAGGAAGCACGAAAACACATTGGGGGCTCTTAAAGTAATCCAGGCAAAACCTGACAGTACCTCGAGCTGATGTAATAGAGAGGAGAGAGAGAGAGAAGTAAACAGATGGGAAATAAACGTTGGAGGTAGAAATCATCAGACTTGGTAGTAGGGAAGTTAAAGAAAAGGGAAGGAATCAAAGATGTCCACCAGGCACCTGGCTTGAGCAAGTGGGTGGAGACATTTACAAAGATGGAGAAGCCTGGGAGAGGAAAAGGTTTCGGAGGGATGAGGGAGGCGGCCATCAAGAGTTCACTTTGAAACACAGAAATTAAGGCATTTGGGGGCGGGGACTTCCCTGGTGGTCCAGTGGTAAGACTCCACGCTCCCAATGCAGGGGCCTGGATTCGATCCCTGGTCGGGGAACTAGGTCCCGCATGCATGCCGCAACAAAGATCCCTCATGCCACAACTATAACCCAGTTCAGCCAAAATAAATAAATTATTTATTTATTTATTTATTTATTTTTAATTAAGGCATTTGTGAAACATCCAAGTGAGTGATCAAATAGGTAAGGATTGGACCTATTTCCCATTACAACTGTTAAGGTAGTCCCGGACAGAGTAGTAGTCATGCCCAGGCCACTCTTGGAGGAGGTAAGGAAGTCAGTACTGGGAGCAGGGCTTCTCTGACTTGCAGGCACAACTTGGGTGTTGCTACCTGGGGTTGAGTGATGGTCAGAGAGGCTCCTGAGCCTGCAGAAAAGGGAACCACAATGACAAAGGCCCTGTCCATAAGGGTTTACGAGTCATTTTCCATTCATTTTGCCACCACCACCACCAAGTCTTCCACCTCCCCTGGGCCTCCTTGGTCAAATGAGACAACTGGACCAAAGGGTCACTAAGAAGCTTTCCTTTGAGCTTAGGAAATACTGTCACTCCTCCTTAGAGTGAAAGGAAGCATTCATAGAATATACATACCTTAACTTAAAATGTGCATACGCTCCCTCCCCCTCCCCATAAGCTTGTATAAAGAACTACTTATTGTGGAAGGTTCCAATACAATAGCTGACCATTAAAGAAGACCTAACAGTACAAAAGAAAATACACAGAAAAGCAATTCAATACAGGGAAAAGACGCTTGAGATGCTGCTCACTCTGGGCTTTTTAGCGAAATTTATTTCCATTCACTGTATTCCATGGACTCTGTAACACAGATTTTTCATCATGTAATATCCCCAAAACCCAGATGTATCTTAAAATCAAGAGCAACTTTGATTGCCCTAGATCAAAGTTAAATTCTTAGGGAAAGGATCCACACTTGCTTCTGCCAGTTACCTGAAGGCAGAACCAAGCTGATCCACTGAAAATTAAATTACCTGCTTGAAGCTGTTTGGGCCACACTGGTACCTAATGTTCAGACCACAAACCAGCTTGTGACTGAAATTCTGAGAGTGCTAAAAAGTTAAACACAGGATTCCCATACAGCCCATCAGTTCCACTCCTAGGTATATATGCCAGAGAATTACAAACATGTGTCCACAGAAAGAATTGTGCACAGTTGTTTATAGCAGCATTATTCACAACAGTCAAAAACTGGAGAAAACCTGATTGTCTATTAACTTATGAATGGATAAACAAAATGTGGTATATCCACACAGTTGAATATTATTCAGCCCTAAAAAAGAATGAAATACTGACACATACCACAACATGGATAAACCTCAAAAGCCAGACACAAAAGAACATATATTGAATAATCCTATTTTTATGAAATGTCTATACAGACAAATCTAGAAGCAGAAATTAGATTAGTGGTTGCCTAGGGATAGGAGTGGGAAAGGAGAATGACTATAAAGGGGTGCAGGGTTTCTTTTTTGGGTGACCAATTTTTTAAAATTAGATTGTAATGATGGTTGTACAATTCTGTAAATATAATAAACTCCAATGAATTGTAAATTTAAAACAGGGATTTTATGGGATATAAATTCATAATATGATAGAGCTATTTTTTTAAAGTTCCCAGGGCAGAGAATCTCAAGAGAAGTTTTTTTCCCCTCCCTACCTAGTACCAAGATTGAAATACACACATTTCCTTACTGTGTCTTCCTGCATGACAGTTTTATTTTTCCCTTCCCTTAGGCAAAGTCACCTGTAAAATTCTCCATTGTGTTTTTCTCCTTCCTCAGTGGTATATACAATGTCAGCGGCATCTTAGATCCAATGAAATAATTAAATGCCAACCTGGTTAAGAAAAATCAGGTTGAGGTCGGGGCAGAGAGGTGCCCCTCCAGACCTGAGCAACATTTGGATTACCTAGACAGAGAAGCTGGGTCAAGGAAAAGATCACATAAATATGAAAATTAATCTAACTCTGCCTGTAGTTACCAGTTATAATTTAACTACTATGAAGAAAAATATTAACTAGATGTTTTTCAACTGTCATTCACCGAATATCACCCCAGATAACCTTAAAACAGACAAAATTATTGCACCATAATTAACTGATCTAAACTGATGGGGGGCAGGGGCGGAGTTGCCTTAAAAGCTTTACCTCATTCTAATCTACAGTTTGTAGTTCAAAAGAGAAGGTGTGAAGAAGGACGAAATCCATGAGAAAAGCTACACTACAAAATATTTTTAATTCTACTGTAAGCTTCTTATCGCCTGACTAAAAACGTCTGCCTCTTTCAACTTCTAGACGTAAGAACAAATTCACCGTAGTTCCTGTACGTGAACACACACATCCCATTGCCTCAGGACTTGATTAAACACCTATGAATTTCTATATAAGGATAAATTCAAAATTTTTAATAAGGTACTATGGAATATTAAGAGATCACTGCTGAAAACATCTTAAACCTGAATCTGCTCTAACAGTCTTTGCACATAAATTTGATGTCTCCTCTGACTTCTCTAAACTATCATAAAAAGAAAATCTTGATTAAGTAGTACCCGACCAGGCCCCCCAGTTAATTAGATTTTTGTGCCATGGCCCACTGTGGTTTTGATGAGAAAGAGGTTAATTGAAAACACTACCAATTCACTTGATTCCAAGCAGTTAGTCTACTCTTCTCATTAAGTGGAAGCCAGGAATCCATGGTGACCCAAAATCTCTTGTGTCCACAGGTGTCCCAAGCAACCCTGGTATCTCTCAAAACCCAAAACCAATGCCAGCCACTCCGATCTCCCAACCAGAAACAGCTCTTTGGAAACCCTGGAACATTTTATTTATTCTTCACATGTCATATCACTTAATTCATGAACAGACTTGATACCCACCACTACATTTTCAGATACGGTAGTTGTGTACAAACAGTGGGCAAGAAGGATACCCAGTCATCAGAGCACCAAGAAGCACATACCAGTATGGAATTGTTAAATCAGGGAGCCAGAGACTAAGGCAGAGCTAATCTTCTAGCAAATTTCTATAGGCCATGAGATGGGTCTAATGTATGGTTCCTCCCTGAGAGATTACCTCCTATGCTAAACAAGTCAGAAACTTCATAAACAATTTTTTAATTTTTAGAAAGGACATGTTCAATGTCCCACTAACTGTTTTATAAAAAAAAAAATCTCTGGGCTTCCCTGGTGGCGCAGTGGTTGAGAGTCCGCCTGCCGATGCAGGGGACACGGGTTCGTGCCCCGTTCCGGGAAGATCCCATGTGCCGCGGAGCGGCTGGGCCCGTGAGCCATGGCCGCTGAGGCTGCGCGTCCGGAAGGGGCCACAACAGTGAGAGGTCTGTGTAAAAAAAAAAAATCTCTAATTTTCCCTCCAGTTCTAAATGTTAGAGATGTTTGTACGATCTACCAGCTTGTAAATCTAGCAACTTCCCCAAATAGTTAATCACTTAAAATAACACAATTGTTACCACAAAGATCCAGAACTAGGAAAACCTACATCTGTGGTGGTGAATTCGTTAAGCAGAAAAGGAGAGTAGGAGATAATTTTCTTTTGTGGAAATACTTTAAGGTCTCCCTCATCTGTTCACTTGCATTTCATTAGAAATTCAGGAGAAAGTATTCACAGGAAGAAATTAATCACCAGGTTGGCAAGAGGACCACATCCTGCTACAGAGAGGTGGAAGCGTTGCTACCTGCACATAAAACCAAAATATAAAACCAAAATATGCGGTTCAATCAGCATATGGAAAAAGAACTCTACTGATTTCAGCAGCTAATGTATCACAAGAGGAATGTCGTGGCATCGTAAATTTAATAAGAGGGAACGAGAGAGAAATTTTGGCAAACGCTGAAATTAGGACAAAATAAAAGTTCACATAAAAAAAACTGAAGAATTTTTTTTTACAATTAACATACACTTGTAATCAGAGAGAAAACGCACATAATATTTTAAAAGAAAAATCTTGAATAACAGATTACTTCAGTAATATTTTTAATTTCAGAAAGGGTCAGTAATACAGGAGACATAGTACAGTAATATCACACTCTATGTTATGGAATAAAGAGAAACATCCAAGAGAGCTTTCCCTGTGAATGAAGCACATCCTACTAACTTTCAAATGCTGTTTGAAAACAATTTTAGTCATTTTGGAATTTTCTTAACATATGTGACACAAGTCTCTACCCTCTTAAATAGAATATACTAGATATAATTTAAACTTTTTCCAATGTCTCAGAGACAGCAATATGAACATGCCTTTCTCAGTGGAGATAAACAGCATCCAAGGTGGGGGAGTAGTATACTACCGATATTTACTGAGCACCTACTACGTGTTTATACCCATTATCACATTGAAATTAAATTTCATTTTATCTTCCCAATAAATCTGTGAGAGGATGAAGCAACTGAGACTTAGAAACTGTCCCAGAGGGACTTCCCTGGTGGCACAGTGGTTAACAATCCTCCTGATGGACAGGAATAAAGATGCAGACGTAGAGAATGGACTTGAGGACACGGGGAGGGGGAAGGGTAAGCTGGGACAAAGTGCAAGAGTGGCATGGACATATACGCACTACCAAATGTAAAACAGATAGCTAGTGGGAAGCAGCTGCATGGCACAGGGAGATCAGCTCGGTGCTTTTCGAGCACCTAGAGGGGTGGGATAGGGAGAGTGGGAGGGAGACGCAAGAGGGAGGGGATATGGGGATATACGTACGCATATAGCTGATTCACTTTGTTATACAGCAGAAAGTAACACACCATTGTAAAGCAATTATACTCCAATAAAGATGTTAAAAAAATTTTTAAATAAATTAAAAAATTAAAAAAAAAAACAATCCTCCTGCCAATGCAGGGGACACGGGTTCGATACCTGGTCTGGGAAGATCCAACATGACGTGGAGCAACTAAGCCCGTGTGCCACAACTACTGAGCCTGCGCTCTAGAGCCCACGAACCACAACTACTGATCCTGCGTGCCACAACTACTGAAGCCCATGCACCCTAGAGCCTGCACACAACTGCTGAGCCCACGCACCGCAACTACTGAAGCCCACGTGCTCTAGGGCCCACCTGCCGCAACTACTGAGCCTGCGTGCTGCAACTACTGAAGCCCGCATGCCTAGAGCCCGTGCTCTGCAACAAGAGAAGCCACCGCAACAAGAAGCCCGCGCACCGCAACAAAGAGTAGCCCCCGCTCGCCGCAACTAGAGAAAGCCCGCGCACAGCAATGAAGACCCAAAAGCAGCCAAAAAAAAATTTTTTTTAAAAAGAGAAAGAAAGAAACTGTCCCAGATCTCCCAGGCAGTAAATGGCAACTGAGACTGGTGCTCAAGTTCACCTGTCAAGTCCAAGGGCTTGACTCACCAGAAAGGTACATCTTGTTGTGTGCACCTAAGCTAGGTAAAACCACACTGCTGTGCTTTGGAGTTCTATGACTGTATGTCATATTTACTTTCTTCTTTCCCTGCCATTTTTTGCTACTATCAACAAACTGGCTTCTAAAACCACCTCCTCAGGAAGGGGAAGCTGGGACGAAGTGAGAGAGTAGCATTGACATATATACTCTACCAAATGTAAAATAGATAGCTAGTGGGAAGCTGCTGCACAGCACAGGGAGATCAGCTCAGTGCTTTGTGACCACCTAGAGGGATGGGATAGGGAGGGTGGGAGGGAGGCTCAAGAGGGAGGGGATATGGGGATATATGTATACGTATAGCTAATTCACTTTGTTGTACAGCAGAAACTAACACAACATTGTAAAGCAATTATACTCCAATAAAGATATAAAAAATTTAAAAATAAAAATAAATAAATAAAACCATCCTCTCACCATACCTCTTAGAACTCTGGCAAAACTATGACAAAAAGCATAAGTCTACTTACATTCATTGTAAATAGACTCTGGATGGAATCCTCTACTACAAGTAAAGGGCAAGATTTTTAGAGCATGGGCTCTAATACCTACTTTGGCTACCCTTTCTGGCTTTGGGCTCTATTTCAAAGAGGTAAGGTTCTCAGTTAGGTAAAGCATTACTATTATGTGTTGCTACAACTAAGGTGAGAGAAGCAAGTACCAGGGACATTTTGGCAACATTGAAAAGGAAACACAAAACTGTTTAAGAAACAGTCTTAGGTGTCACAAGAAATAATGCACATCAGAAAACTAAAAGAACAAGGCAAGTTCTAGAATGGGTAAACTTTTGGGTTTGGTAAACTGAGCAGGACAGGGAAGTTAAATTTGGAAGTAAAAAAAATGCTGGCAACAGCAGATAAATGCAGCTGAAGACAGGCTGAAAGAGGCAATGAATGGAAAAGAAAATGTTAGATAACAAGAAAGTGAGATAGCATTAAAAAACTATTGTTTTCAAGATGAGAAGAAAACTGTAATATGGTTGACAGTAGGATAAAAGACGCTAAGACATACAAAGCCTCCAAGAATTCCACATTTTAAGAGTTCACAACAGGTTTCTGATAGTCATGAATCAAAGACATCTCGATCACATGGGTCACTTTTGGATGCTATTCTTCTGAGAACCAGTCATACTAAAATCAAAACATCTAAAGCAGATAGAGCAGTTTTTGTGCAAACACAGACATATAGGTCAAAGGAACAAAACAGAAAGCCCAGAAACACAGCATTATCATTTTAATGAGTGTATTATTTGATAAAGTAGGCATCAAACATAAATTTTCTTTTACTCACAGACTTAGCAAATGGCGTTGGACTACTGGGCTAGCAATTTTAGGGTTGACATGAGATAGGGATCTAAATTAACTTCAGTTGGGTTAAGTTCAGGATTTTCTTTTTTTTAGTTCATCTATGACCTTACTGATTTTCTCCCGGCTGGATCTACTTCTGAGAGAAGGCAGTTGAAGTCACCAACTACGGTAACAAAATCATCTATTTCTCCTTGTATATAGTTTGTGCCTCTTGTAGTTTGATGCTCTGTTGTTAGGTACCTACACATTGAGAACTGTTATGTTTTCTTGGAGAACTGGCCCCTCTGTCAATTATGTAATGCCTTCCTTTATCCCCGATAACTTTCCTTACTTTGAAGTCTCTCTGTCCAAAATTAGTATAGCTACTCCTGCTTTCTTCTGATTAGTGTTAGCATGGTATATTTTTCTCCGTCCATTTACTTTCACTCTATATGTGTCTTTTATTTAAAGTGGGTTTCTTGTAGACAACATATAGTTGGACCATGTGTTTTGATCTACTCTGACAATGTCTTTTAATTGGTAAATTTACACCACTGACATTCAAAGTGAATATTGATATAGTTGGATTAATATCTACCATATTCATTACTGTTTTTTATTTGTTGCCCTTGTTCTTTGTTCCTATTCTTGTCTTCTACTCTTTTTCTGCCTTATATTGTTTTAATTGAGCATTTTATATGCTCTATTTTCTCTCCTTTCTTAGCACATCAGCTTTACTTCTGTTTTTACGTTTTTTTGGTGGTTGCCCTAGAATTTGCAGTACACATTTACAACTAATCGAAGTCTCGTTAAAGTACACTATACCATTTCACAGGTAGTATGAGTACCTTATAATAACTAAATAATCCTAATTCCTCCCTCCCATCCCTGTATCATTGTTGTCATTCATCTCACTTATATGTAAGCATACATAAGCATGTATATATACATAAGATATAAACATAAGCATATATAACCAAATACACTGTTGGTATCATTTTCAACAAACTGTTATCTATTAGATCAATTAAGAATATGAAAAAATGTTTTATTTTACTTTGACTTATTCCTTCTTTGATGTTCTTCTTTTTCTTAAGTAGATCTCAGGTTCTGACCCATATTTATTTTTCCTCTCTCTATAGAATTTCTTTTAATATTTCTTACAAGGCAGATCTATGGGCAACAAATTGCTTCAGTTTTCATTCACCTGAGAAAGTCTTTATTTCTCCTTTACTTTTGAAGATAATTTCAGAGCGTACAGAATTCTAAGTTGATGGTTTTATTCTCTCAATACAAACATTTCACTCTACTTTCTTCTGCTTGCCTGGTTTCTGAGGAGAAGCTGGATGTAATACTTATCTTTGCTCCTCTATAGGTAAGGTGTATTTTTTCTTTCAAGATTTTTTCTTTATCTTTGATTCTCTGTAGTTTACAAATAATGTACCTAGAGGTCATTTTTTGACAATCATCCTATTTGGTGTTCTCTGAGCTTCCTGGATCTGTGGTTTGGTGTCTAACATTAATTGTGGAAATTCTCAGACATTATTGTTTCAAATATTTCTTCTGTTCTTTTCTTCTCCTTCTGATGTTCCGATTATGCATATGTTACACCTGCTGTAGTTGCCCCACAGTCCTTGGGTATTCTGTTCTGTTTTATTCACTCTTTGTTCTCTTTGCTTTTCAGTTTTTGAGGACCCTATTCCACTCTATTCAGGATTCTATTTCTACAGCCTCTAGCTCAGAGAGTCTTTCCTCAGCCATGTCCAGTCTAATAAGTCCATCAAAGGCATTTTTCATTTCTGTTAGAGTGTTTTGATCTCTAGCATTTCTTTTTGGTTCTTTCTTATGGTTTCCATCTTTCTGCTTACATTACCCATCTATTCCTACAGTCTCTCTACTTCTTCCATAGAGCCCATTGCATATTAACCACAGTTCTTTTAAATTCCCACATCCCTGCCACGTCTGGTTCTGACGCTTACTCTGTCTCTTCAACCTGTGTTTTTTGCCTACTGGTCTGCCTTGTAATCTTTCTTGATAGTTAAACATGATGTACATGATAAAAGGAACTGTTATAAATAGGCCTGTGGTCATGTGGTGGTGAGGCATGGGGGAGGAGAAGCATTCTATCCACCTGTGATGAGGTCTCAGTCTTTTAGGGAGCCTGTGCCTCTGGACTGGGAACTTCTCAAGTGCTTCTCAGTTTTCCTTCTCTCTTAGATGGGACAGGATGGCCAGAGTGGGCTAGAGCTCCCCAGGGTCAGTTAGGTTCTGGTTAACTACTCTCCCCTGAGGGCAGGCCTTGTTAAGAACAGTAAACTCTGATGTATTTCAGAATGGTTCTTTTTCTTCTCACCCTACTGGAAGCCCAAAGGGATTTTTCTCCTCTATTTACTGTATAAATCTGGTACAGCTTCTGGAGGCAAATTTCACATTGGGGGTGGAGGGGCTCCATATGAGTGGGTCTCCTTATGGTTCTCAACTCCCAGAGTTATTCACACTGAGCCCCCAGCAATTCATCGATCACAGGTGACGTTTTCCCACCCCTGCCCTGGCTTCAACTCTGTACACCATGACTCCCTGTATTTGCCCTTCTGTCCCTCCAGGCTTGGGGGCAGTGATTTTCCCTGTATCCTCTCCTTTCTTATGGATGCAAAATGAGTTGTAGAATTTTCAAGTCTGTTTACCTCTTTACTTGTTGTTAGGACAAAGTGGCAACTTCAAGCTCCTTACTTGGAAAACCAGAAATCGCAAGTCAAGTTCAGAAGGTTTTTGTTTCCCTATAATTTGACTTTTTTTTTAACTAATAGGTGTCGATTGGGATTGACATATATACACTAATATGTATAAAATAGATAACTAATCGGAACCTGCTGTAAAAAAAATAGATAAAATAAAAACTAATAGGTGTTAGAAATTGCTGACAATGCCTTTCAGACCCAAAGGTAAAGCCACTGTCAGTCTAATGCAGCCACTGAAAGCTCAAAGAAACACAAATTTTAACGTGTGCCACCCATCGGTCATGTCAATTACATCAGTCTGACCTGTCTTCATCTCCAAGACCTGAACCCCTCTCTGGTGTGTGTCAAGTGTTCTAGCTTCTCACTGGGAACAGCAGCGCTTCCACTGGTGAATTCCAGTCACCGCCCCACAGTCAGATCCTTTTCTACCTCCTCGACTTCAGTCTACCAGGCCGCCCAAGCTCAATTCCTGCCAACGCTCAGAGCGGAGAAGCCACAGAAGAGCTGAGTAAGATTTCTGGATGGCAAATAATGCACTCACCTTTAAAGTCATTTTTTAAATTACACAAGTAGATTATCTTTCAAAGAGTACAGTATGAAAAGGGAAGGGGGGGAAAAAGAGTAAAACTTTACAGTGGCAAGATGTGACAAACACTATCTCAAGCCAAGTGACGAAGTTTAGCATCAACAGGAGTAAACCAGGTCGATAACATGTATCTTTGATATAATGTGATGAGAATGATACTTTAGGTCTGTGATCTTCCTCCCAAAAACACATGACCTCAGTCTAATCATGAGGAAAAAAACCCAGACAAATCCCAGCTGAGGGACATTCCACAAAACAAATGACCAGTACTCAAAACCAAGGAAACTCTGAGAAACTGTCACAATCAAGCATAGCCTAAGGAGACAGGACGAATGATTGTACTGTGGTGTCCTGAATGGGATCCTGGGACAGAAAAAGGATACTCCATAAAAACTAAAGAAATCTGAATCAAGTATGGACTTTAGTTATAACAATGTATCTGTATTAGATTATTAATTGTGACAAATATATCATTCTAATGTAAGAAATTAATCATAGGGAAAACAAGTGTGGGATATAGAGGACTCTCCATACTATCTTCATAATAATTCTGTAAATCTGAAACTGTTGCACAGTAGAAAGGTTATTTTTTAAAATCCTAATCACAATTAAGTTTTTTATTCACATACACATTCAATGACATAAACACTAAAACTTTTGGACAATATAAAAATTTGCAACTCTAACATAAAAATAGCAATTAAGGGAAAGTATCTGTAGCAAATAGGACAAAATATGAAGGTGTATATATATTTTAAAGTTCATAAGTATGTAAAAGAAACATTGAGAAAAAAGTTAAATAGGCAAAAGAAGACTAGAGTTCATACAAAAGGAAATGCAACGGACTAAACAGTGATTATAAGAAAAAAATTGGGGGGTTGTGTGCACCACATGGCTTGTAGGATCTCAGTTCCCTGACCAGGGATTGAACCCAGGCCACGTCAATGAAAGCCTAGAATCCTAACCACCAGGCCACTAGGGAACTCCCAGAAAAAAATGTTAAGACAAAACAATTAGGTATCATTTAAGCAGCAAAATGGTTTCAAATAATACCTAGGGATGATAATGCTACATTTTAAACCACTTCACTTATACGCAGTTCACAGCCGTGCAAACTGGTGAAACTCTTTTGAAAGTGCTGTGGACTGAATAGCGTCCCCCCAAGTTTCACATGTTGAAGCCCTGATCCCCAGTGTGATGGTATTTGGAGATGAGGACTTTGGGAGATAATCAGGTTTAGATCAGGTCCTGAGAGGGGCGCCCTCATGACTAATGCCCTTATAGGAGGAGACCCCAGAAATCTTGCTCTCTCGCTCTCTCTCCCTCTGCCATGTGAAGACACAACGAGAAGGTGACCATCTGTAAATCAGGAAGAGAGCTCTCACCAGAGCCTGACCACACTGGCACCCTGATCTCTGACTCCAGAACTGTGAGAAAATAAATCTCTGTTGTTTAAGCCACCCAGTCTATGGTATTTTATTATGGCAGCCTGAGCTAACTAACACAGAAAGGCAACTTGAGAAATATCACATTAAGAATAAAAATATTCATCCCTTTTAATCCAATAATTCTACATGGGTGAAGTTAACCTTTTGGAGATATTCAAAAATATGATAAAGCTATACACATTAAAATGTTCACTACTTAGTTTTAAGTTTTTAAACCAGTGAAAAACTAAATGTCTAACAAAGGAGAAATGAATAAGTAAATTGCAATGTTCCATTTGATCTAATATGATGTCATTTAAAATCATTACAAAAATTATGTAGGCTTAAAGGAAACGCTTATAATAAAACTAAGGGCAAACCAAAAGCAAAAATCTACAATATGAGGCTAACCATGTAAATAAATATGGGCAAGATGTAAAAGGGTTAGCTATAAACAAATAAAATTTAATTTGTTGGAAAACATTTTTTCTTTCATTTTAGTTTAATTAAGGTTACAAGAAATAAGACTCAAAAACATATTTGATAGTAACTTTAGACAGATCCTTTCTTAAGCTTAATCACATCCTAACTGTTAAATTACGGAGAAGTGAATTTTTCCAACAATAGCCACTACACTCAAAAAATTCAAAAAAATGAGAAGAAATATTTACATTTCTTATAAGAAAACCGTCAATTTTTCTCTACTACATACTTTTTTATTATGTTACTACTTACACAGAGAGGGTTTCCAAGGCATCTTCAAAGATATCCTGGGGGGGAACAAAAAACACAATGAGTTTCTCAAGAATCAAGAAATTTAAATATAAAAGAGAATGTGTGTGTGTGTGCGTGTGTGTGTGTACTCCCCATGTGTGTGTGTACTCCCCATGTGTGTGTGTGTGTACTCCCCATGTTGTGTACTCCCGTGTGTGTGTACTCCCCGTGTGTGTGTGTGTACTCCCCGTATTGTGTACTCCCCGTGTGTGTGTGTACTCCCCATGTGTGTGTGTGTACACACCGTGTGTGTGTACTCCCAATGTGTGTGCATGTGTGTGTGCTCCCCGTGTGTGTGTGTGTACTCCCCGTGTGTGTGTACTCCCCGTGTGTGTGTGTACTCCCTACGTGTGCGTGTACTCCCTGCATGCGTGTGTGTGTGTGCACGCGCACCTCTCAAGGCAGAGTGGGGACAGTTTGGGTGGGCTGCAGTAGAACCATTCCACTTAACTCTTACTAATGGAATTCTTTTCAGAGAAACCAACACATGAATTTAAGTGAGGTTTAATTTAGGGTTGGCTTTGTCACTAATAAGACGAGTAAGCTACTCAGCCAGCAATCAGACTGGGCGAATCTGAAGAGAATGTGACTCCTTCAGTGGGGTCTTCACTCCTCAGTCTCATCCAACCCAGAAGCAGAATAAAACAAAGAACAGGACCTGCCCGATTCAGTCGTCTCTTTCTCCATGGCTGGCCACGTTAGCACGTCTGGGCCTTCGTGTCACGTCTAACTCCACTACCCGCCCAGCAAGTCTCCCTGTCAGCAGCCTTTATCTGTAGCATACAGGGCAGCCCTTTCCATCATGCCACTGGCCTGTTCAAAATCTGCAACAGGAGAAAAACCCAAACACACACACATACACACATAACACACACACTCACATCTGCTCACAAATCCACACATGCACCCCACGCTCATACACACTGGCTCATACACTCAGTCTCACCCCTAAACTCACAGTCATACACAAACACACATACACTCACTCACTCACAAACTCACACTCACACACGAAGCTCCCTCACAGCTGCAAAAATCAAATCCAAGCTCCTCATCCAGGTATTTGGGACCCACCATAACCTAGTCAAACCTTCAAGGCCTCCTTCTCTCACATCCCTACCACCTTCTCCACAGCCAAGCACCAGGACCTCACTGGTCTCCCTACTCCCAAGCCTGACATCTGCCATTCAGTTCTTCACACAACAGCCGTAGTTATTCTTTCCTTTCCCTTCTTTTAATAAGCTCATACCATTCCACTGCTTTAGACCTCTTTAAAAGCTTTCCATTGCACTTAGAATAAACCCAAATTCCTTCCCATGATCTACAAAGCCCTAAATGACCCTGCCAGCCTCTGTCCACCTCTCCACCCACCAGACTCACTCCACTTCAGCCAAAGGTCTGTCTTTCTGGTCCGTGCACAAGCCAAATTCATCCCACACCTCTCTGCATTGTCTCTCTTTCCTAGAATGTTCTTCACTCAACTCTTCCTATGACTGACTCATTCTCATCCTTCCATTTGCAGTTCAGAAAGCCACCTCCTCAAAGAGACCATCTCTGATAACCCTAATTAAAATTACTAATAGCAGCTTACTTATAGTTTCCCATCACCTGATTTCTTTCATTCATAATACTTATCATAGTCTCTAATCATCTTATTTGTTTCCTTGGTTACAATCTATCTCCATTAGGGCAGGTTCTCATTTATCACGTTTACAGAGAAACCGCCAGGGCTTGGCACAGAGCTGTTGCTCAACAGCTACATGTTGCCTAATGAATGAATGAACTGAGCCTGGACCATCAAAGCACTGATCACATCACCTCATTTACAGATAGGACACAGAAATGACGAAAGAGGGTTACAGAGCTTTTCCCTCGTGTGACCATTAATACTGAACAATGTATACAACATACTGATTCTGCACTTAGGCAGGAAAGGAAAAAAAAATGTGTAAATACGAAAAAGAAGAAACAACATTATAAGTAGTGGCAGAAGTGAGTTTAGAATGTGGGATCCCTGACCTATTGATCTATATTAATACCATACTCTGTGAGGAAGGCACAGTCAAGGGCAATTCTTTCTTACTCCTCACTCTCCAGAAATTAGTGATTGGAACAATATCAGAAGACTTTGTCATTTTGAATCACAGCTCAGTGTCCCACATGTGAGGGGTTGTGGAGAAGGGGAGAGACGAATACTCTCCAGGAATACAGATCTGGTAGTGATGACCTGTTACCTGTGCCAGACACCAGCTCATGGTCCCTCTGCCATCCGTTAACCCCACCTGGGCTGACCTGTACCAGGAAGGGGGAATGCAGAGAGCATGCTCCTCGGAGCTTCTGTGCATCCAACCCCTTCCTCACAAACCTCAACCCAGAGCAGGGCTCACAGCAGACACTGAGATACTGAGTGGGCTTCAGAAAGGATAACTCGGAAAGCCAGTTCTCCTTTTAAAAGGAGACAAGGATAATATTTACACTTAAACAAGTAATACCCCCATCCCCACCTCAAAACAAGAAACACTAAGTTATATCCAGTAAGAAATCATCTTCACTTGAGGAACATCTCTCCATTTTGTCATATGCAGAGGGTTCTGTAAATAAAGCATTCTGTACAACGTGGTAACCAGAGTTAACAATACTACATTACATATTTGAAAGTAGTTAAGAGGGTAGATCTTCAAAGTTCTCATCACACACACAAAAAATTATAACTATGTGAGGTGATGGATGTGTTAACTAACCTTACTATGGTAATCATTTCACAATATATGCATATATCAAATCGCCAATTTATACACCTGAAACACAATCTTATAGGTTAACTACATCTCAATAAAGCTGGTGGAAATTTTTAATTAAAAAAGAATCTTTTAATTTTTAATCTTTAAATTTTTAATGTAAAAAAATCTATTTTTTTCCACTTAGATGAATAATAAAAATTTAAGAGAATGCCTCTCTTAGTAATGGAAAAAATCCACCAGAGTTCTAGGATATTATTCTAATAAACTAGAGATGAGAAAGAGAGAGAGAGAGAGGAAGGAAGGAAGGGAGAGAGGGAGGGACGGAGGGAGGGAGGGAGGGTACTGACTTAAAAAAATGCACAACGTAAGAGTGGCGAGTTAAGTTTGATTTGGGGCAAAATGAGGACTGCAGCCCAGGAGACAGCATTTCAGATAACTGAGAAACTGCTCCAAGGAGGCGAGGGGAGGAACCATGATATATAGGAGTTTTGCAACAAAGGGCAGGTAGTCTGGAATGGCAAAAGATTATTGTTAATTAAAAAAAACCAGATATCTCAGGTTAAAGAATTTAGCGCTTTTGTATGTATGGGAAGATGCAAGAGTCTGGGCTTGCTGAAATCATTCCTTTGATATGCACCTCAGATATCTGTGGCCAGTATCCTGTATTTTCACATCCTGAGTTTCCTCAGGGCTCACCGCAGGGAGTGGCTTCATTCTGATGGCTGCTAGATGGCAGGTATTCTTTTCAGCCCTGAGTTTCCTCAGGGCTCACCCACTCACGTTGGAGGGCTGCAATCGTTGATGACCGTGACATCCTTTGTTTATTGATAAGGCAGGAAATACTCCATTTATAAATATTCCATTCCATGTATAAATATTCCACTTACCAAGGGGAAGAAAACTTTGTCTCTGAAGGCCGGACAAAGGGTAAACTTTTTTCACTTAAGAAAAAGGAAAGGTAAAGAGAAGAACTAAGACTTAACGAGTGCCTATCATGTGTCAGGCACTTTACAAAAGCTCCTCCCAATTTGCAGCAAGCAAATCCAGTCTCAGGTAACTACCTGCCCAATATTACACAGCTGGCAAGTGAAGGAAGTGAGATTCACCCTTAGATTTCTTTAACGCCAAAGTATTTTTTTCAATGTTAATAAAACATATCCAAAACTTGGAGCTAAGGCAGTTGGGCAGAAGTGGAGAGTGGGTGGGTGAGGAGGTGGCGGCATCTCTCTGCAGGTCATACTGCATGTTGTTACACAAATCCTCCCAAGGATTCCTGAATTCTCTAGGAGAACTTCCTTGTGTTTGAGACTTTTCTATTCACTATGAGATTAGAAACCAGATACTGTGAGATGACATGTTAGCTTGCAGATTTCGGAATGGTGAGAAAACCTCAATGATTAGTTTTACAGCCCTGTAGGACACTATCCAGTTTTACCTGTAGCCTAGCAATCTTAATCTAACACTGTTTTTGTTTTAAGCCTATAAATACCCAGTTCCACAAATACCCGGAGAATCAGTTTACCACCTCACTGTTTTCCTCGTTGATAGGCTAAATAAAATTTCTACACGTTCACTTTATATCTTTATGAAACTCATATTTCTAATTTTTGGAAATTATACTTTTAAAACATCTTTATTGGAGTTTAATTGCTTTACAATGTTGTGTTGGTTTCTTCTGTATAACAAAGTGAATCAGCTATACATATACATACATCCCAATATCCCCTCCCTCTGTGTCTCCCTCCCACACTCCCTATCCCACCCCTCTAGGTGGTCACAAAGCACCGAGCTGATCTCCCTGTGCTATGCGGCTGCTTCCCACTAGCTATCTATTTTACGTTTGGTAGTGTATATACGTCCATGCCACTCTCTCACTTGATCCCAGCTTACCCTTCCCCTCCTCGTGTCCTCAAGTCCATTCTCTACATCTGAGTCTTTATTCCTGTCCT
>NW_021703782.1:48991281-49157884 GCF_005190385.1 Monodon monoceros | reverse complement strand
TACGGCTGCTTCCCACTAGCTATCTATTTTACGTTTGGTAGTGTATATACGTCCATGCCACTCTCTCACTTGATCCCAGCTTACCCTTCCCCTCCTCGTGTCCTCAAGTCCATTCTCTACATCTGAGTCTTTATTCCTGTCCTGCCCTAGGTTCATCAGAACCATTCTTTAAGATTCCACATATATGTGTTAGCACATGGTATTTGCTTTTCTCCTTCTTACTTAACTCGGTATGACAGATTCTAGGTCCATCCACCTCACTACAAATAACTCAGTTTTGTTTCTTTTTTACAGCTGAATAATATTCCATTGTATATATGTGCCACATCTTCTTTATCCATTCATCTGTCGATGGACACTTAGGTTGCCTCCATGTCCTGGTTATTGTAAATAGTGCTGCAATGAACATTGTGGTACATGACTCTTTTTGAATTATGGTTTTCTCAGGGTACATGCCCAGTAGTGGGATCACTGGGTCATATGGTACTTCTAGTTTTCATTTTTTAAAGACCCTCCATACTGTTCTCCATAGTGGCCATATCAATTTACGTTCCCACCAACAGTGCAAGAGGGCTCCCTTTTCTCCACACCCTCTCCAGAATTTATTGTTTGTAGATTTTTTGATGACGGCCATTCTGACCGATGTGAGGTGATACCTCATTGTAGTTTTGATTTGCATTTCTCTAATGATTAGTGATGTTGAGCATCCTTTCATGTGTTTGTTGGCAGTCTGTATATCTTCTTTGGAGAAATGTCTATTTAAGTCTGCAGCCCATTTTTGGATTAGATTATTTGTTTTTTTGATATTAAGCTGCATGAGCTGCTTGTATATTTCACAGATTAATCCTTTGTCAGTTGCATCATTTGCAAATATTTTCTCCCATTCTGAGGGCTGTCTTTTTCTCTTCTTTACGGTTTCTTTGCTGCGCAAAAGCTTTTAAGTTTCATTAAGTCCCATTTGTTTATTTTTGTTTTTATTTCCATTTCTCTAGGAAGTGGGTCAAAAAAGATCTTGCTGTGATTTAGATCAAAGAGTGTTCTCCCTATGCTTTCCTGTAGAGGTTTTATACTGTCTGGCTTTACATTTAGGCTTTAATCCATTTTGAGTTTATTTTTGTGTATGGTGTTAGGAAGTGTTCTAATTTCACTCTTTTACATGTAGCTGTTCAGTTTTCCCAGCACCACTTATTCAAGAGGCTGTCTATTCTCCATTGTATATTCTTGCCTCCTTCATCAAAGATAAGGTGACCATATGTACAAGGGTTTATCTCTGGGCTTTCTATCCTGTTCCATTGATCTATATTTCTGTTTTTGTGCCAGCACCATATTGTCTTGATTACTGTACCTTTGTAGTATAATCTGAAGTCAGGGAGCATGAATCCTCCACCTCCGTTTTTCTTTCTTAAGATTGCTTTGGCTATTCGGGGTCTTTTGTGTTTTCATACAAATTGTGAAATTTTTTGTTCTAGTTCTGTGAAAAATGCCATTGGTCGTTTGATAGGGATTGCATTGAATCTGTGCATTGCTTTGGGCAGTATAGTCTATTAACAATGTTGATTCTTCCAGTCCAAGAAAATGGTATATCTCTCTCCATCTGTTTGTATCATCTTTAATTTCTTTCATCAGTGTCTTATAGTTTTCTGCATACAGGTCTTTTGTCTCCCTAGGTAGGTTTCTTCCTAGGTATTTTATTCTTTTTGTTGCAGTGGTAAATGGGAGTGTTTCCTTAATTTCTCTTTCAGATTTTTCATCATTAGTGTATAGGAATGCAAGAGATTCCTGTGCATTAATTTGTATCCTGCTACTTTACCAAATTCATTGATTAGCTCTAGCAGTTTTCTGGTAGCATCTTTATGATTCTCTATGTATAGTATCATATCATCTACAAAAGTGACAGTTTTACTTCTTCTTTTCCGATTTGGATTCCTTTTATTTCTTTTTCTTCTCTGATTGCTATGGCTAAAAATTCCAAAACTATGTTGAATAATAGTGGTGACGAGTGGGCAACCTTGTCTTCTTCCTGATCTTAGAGGAAATGGTTTCAGTTTTTCACCATTGACAATGATGTTGGCTGTGGGTTTGTCATATATGGCCTTTATTATGTTGAGGTAAGTTCCCTCTGTACCTACTTTCTGGAGGGTTTTTATCATAAATAGGTGTTGAATCTTATCAAAAGCTTTTTCTGCATCTATTGAGATGATCATATGGTTTTTCTCCTTCAATTTGTTAATATGGTATATCACATTGATTGATTTGCATATATTGAAGAATCCTTGCATTCCTGGGATAAATCCCACTTGATCATGGTGTACGATCCTTTTAATGTGCTGTTGGATCCTGTTTGCTACTATTTTGTTGAACATTTTTGCATCCATATTCATCAGTGATATTGGCCTGTAGTTTTCTTTTTTTGTAACATCTTTGTCTGGTTTTGGTATCAGGGTGATGGTGGCCTTGTACAATGAGTTTGGGACTGTTCCTCTGCTATATTTTGGAAGAGTTTGAGAAGGATGGGTGTTAGCTCTTCTCTAAATGTGTGATAGAATTCACTGTGAAGCCATCTGGTCCTGGGCTTTTGTTTCTTGGAAGATTTTTAATCACAGTTTCAATTTCACTGCTTGTGATTGGGCTGTTTATATTTTCTGTTTCTTGCTGGTTCAGTCTCAGAAGGTTGTGCTTTTCTAAGAATTTGTCCATATGTTCCAGGTTGTCCATTTTATTGGCATAGAGCTGCTTGTAGTAATCTCTCGTGATCCTTTGTATTTCTAGTGTCAATTGTTACTTCTCCATTTTCATTTATAAATTTATTGATTTGAGTATTCTCCCTTTTTTTCTTGATGAGTGTGGCTAATGGTTTATCAATTTTGTTTATCTTCTCAAAGAACCAGCTTTTAGTTTTATTTGCTATTGTTTCCTTCATTTCTTTTTCATTTATTTCTGATCTGGTCTTTATGATTTCTTTCCTTCTGCTAACTCTGGGGTTGTTTTGTTCTTCTTTCTCTAATTGCTTTAGATGTAAGGTGAGGTTGTTTATTTGAGATGTTTCTTATTTCTTGAGGTAGGATTGTATTGCTATAGACTTCCCTCTTAGAACTGCTTTTGCTGCATCCCATAGGTTTTGGGTCGTTGTGTTTTCATTGTCATTTGTTTCTAGGTATTTTTTGATTTCCTCTATGATTTCTGCAGTGATCTCTTGGTTATTTAGTAGCTTATTGTTTAGCCTCCATGTGTTTGTATTTTTTACAGTTTGTTTCCTGCGATTGATATCTAGTCTCATAGTGTTGTGGTCAAAAAAGATACTTGATACGATTTCAATTTTCTTAAATTTACCAAGTCTTCATTTGTGACCCAAGATATGATCTACCCTGGAGAATGTTCCATGAGCACTTGAGAAGAACGTGTATTCTGTTGTTTTTGGATGGAATGTACTATAAATGTCAATTAAGTCCATCTTGTGTAATGTGTCATTTAAAGCTTGTGTATCCTTATTTATTTTGATTTTGGATGATCTATCCACTGCTGACAGTGGGGTGTTAAAGTTCCCTACTATTATTGTGTAACTGCCAATTTCCCCTCTTATGGCTGTTAGCATTTGCCTTATGTATTGAGGTGCTCCTATGTTGGGGGCATAAATATTTACAATTGTTATATCTTCTTTTTGGATTGATTCCTTGATCATTATGTAGTGTCCTTCTTTGTCTCTTGTAATAGTTTTTATTTTAAAGTCTATTTTGTCTGATATGAGAATTGCTACTCCAGCTTTCTTTTGATTTCCATTTGCATGGAATATCTTTTTCCATCCCCTCACTTTCAGTCCGTAGGTCTGAAGTGGGTCTCTTGTGGACAGCATATGTACGGGTCTTGTTTTTGTATCCATTCAGCCAGTCTATGTCTTTTGGTTGGCACATTTAATCCATTTACATTTAAGATAATTATCAATATATATATTCCTATTACCATTTTCTTAATTGGTTTCAGTTTGTTATTCTAGGTCTTTTCCTCCTCTTGTGTTTCCTGCCTAGAGAAGTCCCTTTAGCATTTGTTGTAAAGCTGGTTTGGTGGTGCTGAATTCTCTTAACTTTTGCTTGTCTGTAAAGGTTTTAATTTCTCCATTGAATCTGAATGAGATCCTTGCTGGATAGAGTAATCTTGGTTGTAAGTTTTTTCCTTTTATCACTTTAAATATGTCCTGCCACTCCCTTCTGGCTTGCAGAGTTTCTGCTTAAAGATCAGCTGTTAACCTTAAGGGGATTCCCTTGTATGTTATTAGTTGCTTTTCCCTTGCTGCTTTTAACATTTTTTCTTTGTATTTAATTTTCGATAGCTTGATTAAATGTGTCTTGGAGTGTTTCTCCTTGGATTTATCCTGTATGGGACTCTCCAGGCTTCCTGGACTTGACTGAGTATTTCCTTTCCTATGTTAGGGAAGTTTTCAATTATAATCTCTTCAAATATTTTCTCAAACCCTTTCTTTTTCTCTTCTTCTTCTGGGACCCCTATAATTCGAATGTTGGTGTGTTTAATGTTGTCCCAGAGGTCTCTGAGACTGTCCTCAATTCTTTTCATTCTTTTTTCTTTATTCTGCTCTGCAGTAGTTAGTTCCACTATTTTATCTTCCAGGTCACTTATCCATTCTTCTGCCTCAGTTATTCTGCTGATTCCTTCTAGAGAATTTTTAATTTCATTTATTGTGTTGTTCATCATTGTTTGTTTGCTCTTTAGTTCTAATTCCTTGTTAAACGTTTCTTGTATTTTCTCCAATCTATTTCCAAGATTTTGGATCATCTTTACTATCATTACTCTGAATTCTTTTTCAGGTAGACTGCCTATTTCCCTTCATTTGTTTGGTCTGGTGGCTTTTTACCTTGCTACTTCATCTGCTGCATATTCCTCTGTCTTCTCATTTTGCTTAACTTACTGTGTTTGGGGTCTCCTTTTTGCAGGCTGCAGGTTCGTAGTTCCCGTTGTTTTTGGTGTCTGCCCCCAGTGGGTAAGGTTTGTTCAGTGGCTTCTGTAGGCTTCCTGATGGAGGGGACTGGTGCCTGTTCTAGTGGGTAGGGCTGGATCTTGTCTTTCTGGTGGGCAGGGCGACAGTGGTGTGTTTTGGGGTGTCTGTGAAGTTAGTATGATTTTAGGCAGCCTCTCTGCTTATGGGTGGGGCTGTGTTTCTGCCTTGCGAGTT
This sequence comes from Monodon monoceros, assembly GCF_005190385.1. NCBI lineage: Eukaryota > Metazoa > Chordata > Mammalia > Artiodactyla > Monodontidae > Monodon > Monodon monoceros. The sequence goes on along the minus strand of NW_021703782.1, from coordinate 49,152,702 downwards.
GTTTGCCATGGAGCGTCCAGCACTGGAGCTTGCTGGCCGTTGCGTGGAGCTGGGTCTTAGTGTTGAGACGGAGATCTCTGAGAGAGCTCTCGCCGATTGATATTAGGTGAGGTCAGGAGGTCTCTGGTGGTCCAATGTCCTGAACTCGGCTCTTCCACCTCAGAGGCTCAGGCCTGACACCTGGCCAGAGCACCAAGACCCTGTCAGCCACGCAGCTTTAGGCCGGAGGGCTCTGAGGTCAAGACTGCCTAGATTCAGAGCTCCATTCGGCCTTCTCTGGCTATGTGGTCTCAGGTGAATTTCATCATCTGCAGTGAGAACCCGGGGCTCGACGTCTTCCCACATTTCAGGTGCATTTTGATCCCAGAGGAGCTATGCATGGCATTTAAATGCTGTAGTAGTTAGAGCTTAATCTAGTCCCCAAATCTCCACGAGGCACAGAAAACAAAATAAAATAAAACAAAAACTCTTTAAAAATGCATAGCCAATGAAGTCAATACTCCTCACATAGGTTTTCTTAAAATTAGGTCACCTTTTTCTTTCTCCTTTTTGCTTTGTCTAGTGTCACTTGCTCAGAGGGTGCCATGTGCAGAGGCCTCACAGCAGCCCTTCAGACCAGAGTTTGGAAATTATACTTTGACATTAATAGTGACAACACACTTTCTCCCTGGGTACCTGCAAATACAGTTCCCCAGCTCCTTGGGAAAACTGCTGTGGGTTCCACCCGAGGGATGGATTGCCAGAAGTCAAAGGGACTGTTCATACCTCCCACACCATATACCTGTCTCTCTAAGTCCCAACCCGCAGCTCAAATTCTATCCCTTTCCCGCTGCTGCTTTGGGGAGAACATTTCCTCTGTGGATTCCTATCAGCACCACTAGGTTTGGTACCTGATCTACAGGGGACTGCTAGTCAACAGTCTCCCACCCAGCTTTAAATATCCCCACATACATTCCTCACAGAGCATAACAAGATTTTTCTACCTCTGGTCTCTTTGCTTCTCCAAACTCACCATCAACTTCCCAAAGCTTCACCACAGCTGGTTTCCCTTAAACCTCCCAGTACTGGATAGGCATACCACACATATAGTCAGAGAAGCATCCAGAGTCCTTCCGGTTTAAGGAAAGTAACACAGGAAAGCTCACGCTGCTGACAAAGAAGATGTGTTCATAGGAAAGCCTCAGTGTTTAGTTCTGTCCTCGAAGCTGCTGCACTGCCCCCCCCCCCCGCAACCAACTCCCATGCGGAGGCCAACCTTGAGGAGCTACTACCCTTGGGCATAAATGTAATAAATATTTATTTGCGCCACACCTGGCTCCCAAGCATACCTTGCCTCAGATGGTACCTGACTTTCTCAAGAGCCTATCTTCACTCCTGGCTGCAGTCAAGGGCCATCTGACTCCTTTTGAATCCACTTTATAACCTAACACAGTACTCTGCACTTCAAAGACTCTTAACAGATGATTGCTGGCTGACTGGCGGACTGAGAACCCTTGTCTTGAGATGGGAGGTCCTTACCGTGACAGTTTCATTTTGCAATTCAGCAAGTGGGCTAACCCTGTTAGGTGAGAGATTCCTGGGTGGGGCGGAGGGGGACACCTTCCAGATGTCAGCTAGCATTCCAGGGCTTGCTCCCTGCTGGGTGGGGAGCCTGAAACCTACCCCCTGCCCCCAGAGGGATGGAGGATCCTGGACACACAGAAACAGACACAGAAGTGAGGAAAGGGAAGAGGGGTGCTGCATCAACTGCTAAGGCTTTTCTAAACAATGTTCATCTTAATTTGTTAACTTTGTAACATTCTGAGTAGCAAAAATGCACGCAAGTGCCTTTAAGTGACGGCAGGTTCTTAATAAATGTTTATATCTTTAAGAATCTTAAATAATGGAGATACTAATGATGAAGATGTTTACATTATTTTTATCCCTAAGGGAGAAAGGCAAATAAAGACAACAAATATGCAATTAACAGCAATAATTTAAATACTCTGTATTAATTTCCAAAGAGACCAAATAGATTTACAAACTTTTCAGGCCTCCCCATCTGAATTTTAATTCACTTTGTGGCGTGAAAAGGAATATTTATGTGGCAAATATTACTCCAAGAAGGAAGGGGGAGTAGGAAGGAACGTGATAAAAATTAAAACGAGATACTGCAAATCCAAAAAGTCGCATCACTTCTCTACGGCCTCTACCTTTGTCCCCTTACCTCCTTATTCTCCTCCTCGTCATCTTCCTCCTCTGCCTCTTCCTCTATTTTTCCCTCTCTCATATGGATGACTTCAATGGGTCTGAGAGCTGAAGCCCCCATGTTCTCATTTAACTGTTGTTCTTTCGGGAGGGATGACAAGGTCTGATGGGGCTCTGTCGGCTTTTACTCAACATTCCATTCTGTGACTAAGGAAGCTGTGTGTTTGGTACAATGGACTCAAAGAAGCCCAGAGCTGCTGAGAACTCTGAGAAGTGACAGATTCCACGCCTGGCTCTGGGGCACATCTGGACTATTCCCAGGGAGATGAGACATGAAGAGGGTGCCCCAGCCTCCTGCAGGACTAGGGCAGGGATTAAGAGCCATGGGTATTGTGGCCCTAAGAACTGCAAACACTTCTCTGCATAGTATTCTCCCCTGGTCAATCAATACGTCCAAAATGGAAAGCAAGACTGACACCAGTTGTTACACTTTACCATTATCTTAGTGACACACCAGGAGTCTTCCTCAAATATTGGATGTAAATCTTTTCGCACATAAAAGGAAAAAGCACATTGCTAGTTAAAGGAATCATATGGGAAATGCATAAACTTAAGTGACATCATTCCCTACTATAACTTGAATAAAGTGCTGATTTTTCTAAATCAGGATTAATTAATTTAAAATACACCTTTATTATATATCCATGAAGTGACCCTTAGAGCAAAATTGGGGCAAACCACTTTTTAATATATGCACCCTGAGCTCATGTGTCAGGGAGAATTTTTCATCTGCTCACATCTTCCATCCATGGCCTTTAAACTTCCTGGTTGCATTTTACAGCCTGCATTTTTTAAAAGTTCGTATTATAGGAGGGAACAGCAGTACCCTGAGGCTCTCTGGAGCCAAATGTAAACCTCAGCTTCAGTATCCCCATTACTGCGTCTAAAGGGTGCAGACACCACTTATACCTCGCCTTGAAGGATTAACATCAAAACTTAACTGACCCACAGAGCTCTTAATGAAAGAGAAGGAAAGCGATGAGGGCCCATACACTAGAGACCCCTCACACCCCTCGTCCCCACCTGGCCCTTGCAGTGAACAAAATGTGACCTTTCCAAAGTTATGAACAGAATTCTCAAAAGTAGCAGACAAAAAAAAAAAGAACATGACACAGAGTTCATCTTCCAAATATGCCCAGAAGGTTTATAAAATCTAATTTTTTGGATATGCTTACAAAAAAACTGGAAGTTTTCCAACATTATTCAAAAATAGTTTTTAAATTTCAGATAATACAAATAGTAAAAATCAGCTGCCAGAAGAAAAAAATGTGTGCCTGAGAAATTTTTATTTTAAACATTCATCACTTGAGATTGAAAATGATTTCACACATTCTCCAAGTACAGTATTAACATAGTTCTCTAGTTTCACTCATGCCAGGGAAGTACTCCAATATTACCCCATAAGTCCTGTCTTTTTTTTCAAAGCTTCATATTTACCAAAAATCGCAGGTCTGATAGTGAAAATAGGAGATATACAGTAGTAGTCACTTCATTAGGAAGGATTACATTGAACACAGAAATAAACTGAGCATATTTTTACTAAGCCACTATTACGTGTTGGCGAGTTAGGTTTTATTCAAAAATTCGCTTAAGCGCATTTCAAACATAGGACAGTGGAAAACATAAATTTAGGCCAGGAAGTTAAACCTGTCTGGGTCTGAATCTCAGCTCTACCCCAACCCTGGGAAGGTCTAGCCTTCTGAATCCTCCTCCACTGACTTTCAAGAGCCTATCTTAACGCCCTGGCTGAAATCAAGGGCCATGACACTCCTTTTGAATCCACTTTGTAATCCAGCACAGTACTTTTGCACTTTGCAGACTCCTAACAATGGGGATTCCAACCGCCTCCCCAGATTGCTGGAAGGATGCTAGTGAGTTAATAGCATATAAAGATCCAACACAAAACAGGCTCAATAAATACAAAATACAATTCCTGAGGATACTAACTTCTCAGTAAACTCACAGAGACAGAGCTGGGATCCCTCACTGTACTTCCTCAATAACTCCTTCCCACTAAAGATTCTGCACCCTCTTTTGGAAGAGAGAAAAAAGGCTGAATGTGGGAATATTTATTGCAATAAATACTCAAAAATGTTAACCGCCTTTACTTCTCCCATCTTAAAATGCCTTTGTCTCCTATCCTTTAATGCCCGGACTCTTCCAACTCAGTGGGTTACTCGGCACAACAAACATAACTTATGGGCACAGAACCCAGGACCTCAGCTCACTGGGGAACAGTGACTTTGGCCAACACAGTGTGACCTTGGTTAATATATTCAAACTCTTGGGGTTCTAGCCATCTCATGAGTAAAGCAAAGAGGTTGGTATAGATGCCATCCCTTACTCAAAACCCTAAATTCTCTGAATTAAATCCTCCCCAATAAGGTGGCTGTTTGTCCATCACACATGATAAAATAAAGTCCTTCAGGGAAGGCTGACATCCAGAGGGACTGCATCTAAATGCAGTGCTGGGCTTTCAAAGCCCTATCAGTTGTACTAACTCAATCCTTAATAGCCAGATAGTATGTTAAGTACCAGGCAAAGCAGTTCACACAATGATTCTTTGGAATTTCTAACAACTTCTAGCCAAGCACAGAGAAAACGTGAGAATTAAAAAGAACCACCAGATGTCACCCTCACAAATAACAAATGAACTGGACAGCATGACTTTAGTTTCTGCTAACATATAGAGAAGCATGTTTTTAAAAAATGAAACAGTTAACTTTATGAAGGGGGAAATATTTTCCTTTCTGCACCTCATTATAAATATGGAGTTGAGTTGCAGCTTAAAGTAGGGGTTAAGTTCTAAGGCCAGTACTTAAAAGGAAAATCACGTACAGTCAAAATTGACATTGAACAAATACTTTCAATTGCCATTACTATAGAGTTCACATGGTTTTGTATATAACCTCAGAGAGGAATGGGCATGTACAAACACAAAATGTGTACAGCAATGTATGGTGTGTAATAAAGAGTATATATGCAAAACAAGTCTTTTTACAATGGTGTACTGTATTTGTTTAACATAAATGAGCAAATTACTTTACTCGCCTGTACATAGTCCTCAGTTACTATTTTTATGATTGTAAAATGAACCTTGGCAATCACTTAATATGTCACGCACTCCTGTCCTCTAGTACCAGCTCTACCTAATCTATAGTAAACAGAGGAATATCTAGGGCATACTATTTTTGCAGGAGAATAATTTTACACAAAACAAACAGCAACAAAGAGAACCAAGAGACTGAGTTTTAACATTTTAAACTGCTTAATTTTGAAACCATCATGAGTAGAGGTATTTTTAAATTAAAATGAACAGAGCTTATGCTTCTTCCTATGAACAAATAACCATAAATTCCATTTATTAGCACCCAGGCACTATGTTAGACACTTAGATGCTTATTTCCAATTCACAAACAATCATAAAAAAAAAAATTTCACCTCTACTATTACTACTACTACTACTATATTCTGATAATAATAATAAAAACACTAATAAAAGGTAATACCATTCAGTGCCAAACACTGCTCTAAATTCTTAAAGTGCCTTAACTCATTTAATCTTCATAATGACCCTACGAGATAGGGCTATTATTATATCCAAATAAGGAAACTAAGACTCATGGAGATTTAATTAACTTATCAACATCTCACAGATGAGCCTCGGTTTTTTCATCTGTGAAATCGGAATAATGCCACTTAATTTACAGCACTGTTTTCAGGTTTAACTAAGATAACGTATTTAATGCACCCGGCTCCGTGTTGACACAACACTAACAAATAATTTCTTTTGTTATCATTAAAGTAGTTCTACAGCTGATAGTCTTCAGTGCAGCCTAAGGACAAGCAAAAAGAAACCTCTTGCATCATCTTATTTGACCCTCAAACTTTCCAACTATAACAGAAAAATGGCAGAGTTAGCATTCCCTTACTTGTAGCTCAGTTCCAAAGTAAATGTCTTAAAAAGAGAATCTTATCTCTTAATATGAGTGCTGGGAAGAGGCAGTTCCTGAAGAATAAGGCTTCAAAGGCAACCTCAAGCTGATAAAGCCCATAATGTGGGAGAGATAAGGTAAGACTTGAGCTCACATGCTCAGAATCAACCTCCCTGGGTTCAAATCCATTTCACCACCTACTAGCTCTATGACCTTGGGCAAGCCTTCTCCTTTCTTGTACCTCAGTTTCCCATCTCACTGGGTTATTCACTGATTAAATGACACATGTGCAAAGCACACAGTACAAAGCACCCAGGACAAAACACTCACTATCACTATTATTGTTGGGACTTGACTCTCCTAAAGGCACTAGTGAGTGGTACTAAGTGATGCAGTCTGGAGAAGGTTGGGGAGTGGGCAGGGCACAACACTTCGCACTAGGAATTCTGATTCTGCCCCACCCCCGGCTGACACGTCCAGGTGTCCCCAAAGAGATCCGATCAGTCCACCACCACAGAGGTCAGCCAACTATAACTCATGAGCCAAATCCAAGCTGCTGCCTGTTTTTGTAAATAAAGTTTTATTGGAACACTGCCACTCTCAATCATTTACACATTGTCTATTTATATATTTCCTGTTACACCCGCAGAGCTAAATAGTTGCAAGTGAGACGACATGGTCTACAAAGCTCAAAATATTTACTATCTGGTCTTTTCCAGAAAAAGTTTGCCCACCTTTGCATAAATGGATAAACCATCGAATTTCCTTCCCTACCCCATTAGATACTTTGAGAATAGAGTAAGAAACAGATGTGAAAAATCTAGAAAATAGTAGGAATTATTTACCTAAAAAACTCACAGGCTTCAAGCTTCAAATTCAAGGGGGAAATAAATAATGCTAGTAACATGGGTTTAGAGTCCCACCAACAGCTCCATCACTTCTTAACTATGTGTGGCTTTGGGCAAGTTACCTGGCTTCTCTAAGATTCATATTCAACACTGTAAAATGGGAATAACAATAATACCAAATTTGTGGGATTGAAAGAATTAAGTGAGCTGTATGTAGGTGTCTGGTCCATAGTAAGTATTTGATAATGTTAGCTCTCATTAAATGATTAATTTCATTGTTATTACTGCAGGAGAAAGTTTTATGTCCAAATACTGGACCACTCAGACAGTACTTTCCCTCCCAGGGTACATATTCTCATGAGAACTATAGGTGCTAGCAAAGCAGAGATGCTGAGAACTCTAATCTGTTCTTTTGGGGGAGTCTAAGAGACAAAAGGCTAAAACTCCCGATATATTCATTTCTGTCAAGACTAAATTCTCCTTCTCTCCCATCAGCACTACCCCCTCAACATCAAGAAAATTTCAGCAAGAAGCTAAATGCATACCTACACATTTGTATTATGTAGAGAAATAAACTAAGACAAAATAACTAAATCAATCCCATCATATGTGAAATGCTGACAGTTTGCTTCTAACAAGAAGCAATTAAATATAGAAACTTATTCCAAAATAGCAGAAGGGGCTTCCCTCGTTGTGCAGTGGTTAAGAATCCACCTGCCAATGCAGGGGACATGGGTTCAATCCCTGGTCCAGGAAGATCCCACATGCCACAGAGCAACTAAGCCCGTGCACCACAACTACTGAGCCTGCGCTCTAGAGCCTGCAAGCCACAACTACTGAAGCCCATGTGCCCTAGAGCCCACACACTGCAACTACTGAGCCCACCTGCCACAACTACTGAAGCCGGTGTGCTCTAGGGCCCACGTGCCACAACTACTGAGCCCACATGCTGCAACTACTGAAGCCCACGCTCCATAACAAGAGAAGCCACCACAATGAGAAGCCCACGCACTGCAACGAAGAGTAGCCCCTGCTCGCTACAACTAGAGAAAGCCCACGGGCAGCAATGAAGACCCAATGCAGCCAAAAAAATAAATAAATAAAATTTAAAAAAAAAAAAACAATGCAGACATGGACTCCTGTACACATAGGAATTAATTTTATGATTCTGTTAAAATTTAAATTGGAGAAAGAATAATGAATTATTTAATAAATGATGCTGAATAAATTGGTTACCTATTGGGACCAAAGTGAAAATAAACCCATATTCAAATTTCTAGGTGCATTAAAGAGATAAATACAAAAACAAAAGATGAATGTATGCAGAATATTTTTCAAAATCTTGAAAACAGGGACAATCTTTCTAAATAAGACACAAAACCGAGAAGCCATAAAGAAAAGAGTGAAAGGTTTGGCTACATAAAAACTTAAAACTTCCAAGACAAGCAAATGGCTAGGAGAAAATATTTAAGGTACCATAAACAAGCAAAAAAATTATTATCCATAATGTATAAAGAACTCTTACAGATCAATAAGAAAGAGACAAACAACCAAAAGAATCAGAGATAAAGGGTATGAAGAAACTGTGCGCCGGAAAAGAAAACCAATAGCCAATAAACTTGGAAATGTGCACCTAAAAAGTTGTATTACTTTGTCCATAAGACCGGCAAACATTTTTCAAATTAATAATATCCACAGTTGGCAGAGATGTTGGAAAATAGAACGTATACTGTTGCTGCAATCTATTTAGAAGTCAGTCTAGCTGTATTTTTTTTTCTTTTTTTTGCGGGCCTGTCACTGTTGCGGCCTCTCCCGTTGCGGAGCACAGGCTCCGGACGCGCAGGCTCAGCGGCCATGGCTCACGGGCCCAGCCTCTCGCGGCATGTGGGATCTTCCCGGATCATGGCACGAACCCGTGTCCCCTGCATCGGCAGGCGGACTCTCAACCACTGCACCACCAGGGAAGCCCTAGCTGTATTTATTAAAAAATTTTAATGCACACACAGCAATATTACTTCCAGGATTCTATACTATTAAAACATACACATGCACAAGGGTCCATCTATTATGGTACACACTGTATTGAAACAACCTAAATGCTCTTCAGCAGGGAACTAGTTAAATAAATTATGGTACAATTATATTATCTAACTCTCTTCCATCATTAGATAAAAAGTAAAGCAAACAGTAGAAATACCTCCCAGATATATTAAATGGAAAGCCTGTTCCTGGGAAAGGTGTATGGTATAAGATCCCATTTACATTAGTCAAAACTCAAGGCTGATTTCTGCTAAGCATGGGCAGGGAAGAAATGGTAAAGTGAAAGATCATGTTGTGGCTTCTGAATGACTTAAATCTTTTACAACAGGAATGCTTTGATGTATTGCTTGAGTAATGTAAAAAAGAATGAACAATTTGAACAACATAAAAAAAGTCATTTATTTTGCAATAAGTAGATCCAACATACCTAGAGAAAAATTCAAGCACAATAAGGTAAGATGACATTTCAGCTAAACTGTTTCATAACCCAGATCCTTTTGTGCCCAGTATAAGTGGAAAGCACTTTCTGTTTCTAGAAAACTGTTTTTTGTTGTTGTTTTTGGTCACACCACGTGGCTTGCAGGATCTCAGTTCCCCGACCAGGGATTGAACTTGGGCCAGGGGTATCAAATCCTAACTGCTAAACCACCAAGGAACTCCCCCGCAAAATATTTTTTTTAAACTTTTAAAAAAAATATTTATTGGGCTTCCCTGGTGGCGCAGTGGTTGAGAGTCCGCCTGCCGATGCAGGGAACACGGGTTTGTGCCCCGGTCCGGGAAGATCCCACATGCCGCGGAGTGGCTGGGCCCGTGAGCCATGGCCGCTGAGCCTGCGCTCCACAACGGGAGAGGCCACAACAGTGAGAGGCCCGCGTACCGCAAAAAAAAAAAAAAAAAAAATTATTTATTTGGCTGCACCACGTCTTAGTTGCGGTATGCAGGACCTTCGCTGCAGCATGCGGGATCTTTAGTTGTGGCATGTGGGATCTAGTTCCCTGACCAGGGATCGAACCTGGGGCCCCTGCATTGGGAGCACAGAGTCTTAATTAGCCGCTGGACCACCAGGGAAGTCCCTAAAACTTTGTATTTAGAAATAACTTCAAATTTACAGAATGGTACAAAGAAAGCTTGTATGCCATTTATTCAGATTCATCTAGTGTTAACATTTTGCCCCATTAGCCTTATAATCTGCTCTTCCCTCTCCCTCTTCAACTCCATTTCCCTTCTTCTCTATCTAGATAAAAAAAATTTTGTAAACCATCTGAGAGTAAATTACATATATTGCGGCCCTGTACCTCTAAATACTCCAGTTTGCATTTTTTAAAAATACAGATATTCTCTTACATAACCACAGTACAGTTATCCACATCAGTAAATTTAACTACTTTAAACTCCTGTCCATTTTCCAATTTTGTCAATTGACCCAACAATGTTCCTTTGTAGCATTTTTCCCTTCAATACAGGAGCTAGTCTTAGGTCAACTATTGCATTTAGCTGTTCCATCTCCTTTGCCTCCTCTAATCTGGGACATTTTCACAGCCTTTGTCTTTTATGACACTGACATTTTTGGAGAGTACAGCCCTCTTCTTTTTTTTTTTTTTTTTTTTTTAATAGAACCTTCCTTAGTTAAAGCTCCTCTGTGATCAGATTCAGGTTAGACTAGTACAGAAGGGACCCTGTGTCCTTGTCAGGTCACTTCTATCTGGAGGCACAGATGCTGTCTGCCCCCACTGGTGATATTAATTTTGGTCACCTGGTCAAAGTGGTGTCTGATTTCTCCACTGCATAGTTACCATTTTTGTCTTGCAAGTCATAAGGAATCTGTGGTGAGATAGGGTAAGAGCAGATCAATATCACGCTCCTCCCCCAAACTTGTCTATATCACCTGTGATGATGGCTACCTGACTCCATCTTTACTAGGAGAGCTGAACACTGCTTTCCCACCTCTAGCATTCCCTCCACTTCTACCAGTTAGTCTTTGGCATTCTGCTGAAAGTAAATCCCTCCCGTCTCCTCCATGTGTCTATCTAGTTGGTCATCATCCACATGGACTCAAGGAGACCTATTTTCAGCGGTCTATAATACATTACTGTCCTTACTTATTTTGGTGCTCAGATTGTCCCAAATTTGGTCTAGGCAACTTTTACATTTCTCACTCTTTACCCCCTCGGAGCAAATTCTAATACCTAGAACTTGCTTATTATGAGAATTCTGTTTTGCCAAGGAATCTTATAAGGTTAGGCACATCTAAACTTTTGCAATAAGACTCAATTATTTTTCCGAGTCCCCTAATGAAAACTGAGGTATGTAGCCACTGACCTACACACTTGACATGCCGATATACATTACAAAATGGACTTTGTTAAAAAAGAGAACATTAAGGGTCTGCTTGATTTGCTGCCATCTGAAGCTGAGTTTCCTTACCAATTCTTAGCTGATCTAATAAATACTGGGAGAACCTAAAGGATCGTCGGCGTTTGTATCAGAATAATGGTGCAGACCTCTAAAACAGTCTCTTTAATTGTTTCTTTTTAAGTAAGAGAAAGCGCTATCTATAGTGAAAACTGGCAAGAGTGTGCAGCCAACCTGAAAATAAAGAACTGCCAAAATTAAGAAGCTGAGAGGGTCTTCCCTGGTGGCGCAGTGGTTGAGAGTCCGCCTGCTGATGCAGGGGACACGGGTTCATGCCCCAGTTCGGGAAGATCCCACGTGCTGCGGCGAGGCTGGGCCCGTGAGCCATGGCTGCTAAGGCTGCGCGTCCGGAGCCTGTGCTCCGCAACGGGAGAGGCCACAACAGTGAGAGGCCCGCGTACCGCAAAAAAAAAGGAAGCTGAGAAACATCTGGAGACAACAGAACAAGTCAGAACAATCAACGGAGTCTTGATCAATTACAAGAGAAATTTTGAGGAACTGCAGTACAATTTACAGAGACAGGAGCTCCTGAGAGCCTGATAGATTTGTGGCTGTAGAGGAAGTAAGTTGATTCTGGGTGAGAATTAGGTTACACCCATTAAGATATACCCGTACAAGATCCAAAAGGCTGAGGTCATTTTCCTGCCCCTTTCTGACTTTTTCTGCCGTCAAGCAAGGGTGAGGGAACTGACGTGGTCCCAACAGCTGGGCTCAGCATCCTTTCTCCACCTTCTAGCATATATAAGACAGTGGCAGCAGACGTGTCTCCATTCTGGCTTCCTGATCCCTGAACCACAGCTACTGCAAAGCGCTGGGAACTCTTAGCTCTAGAACCATCAGCCACAGAATACCAGCACCTGCCCTAGTGAGTCGGTTCTGGACAGCACTGAGGGTCTTTCACAGAGGCCCAGCCTAGAACCACACCTACAGCCCCTCCGTCCACTTTGTAAACATCTGGGGATTCCCTTCTTAAACTCTTTCATATGTAAACTACCTACACCAGTTTCTGCTTCCTGTGCTGAAACCTGATGGAGACAGATGATAGAGAAGAAAATAAGCAAACAAGATAATACAGATGGTGATTATATCTATGAGGAAATAGACAGGATGCGTAATAGAGGAAAGACAAAGGCTGCTCTGAAGATGAAACCCAAGGAAAACTGCACTTGGAAACTGATCTTTAAAGTGAGGATGGAAAGTTGAGAAGGAGCTGGTCACGTGAAGAACTGGTGCAGTCCGCCAGGCTGGGGAAACACTCACGCAGGAGCACTATGGTGGAAAAGAACTGGGCATGTTCAAGAAACCTAACGGAAGCCAGGGTGGCTACAGCAGAGGAACGACGGGGAGAGGGGCAGGAGATGAGCTGGAAGAGGAAAGCCAAAGAAAAGAAGTGTGGATTTCATCCTAAATAAACAGTTTGAAGCAGGGGCGCAATGTGATTACTATTTGTAAAAGCGCCCTTGGGCTGCAGAGTGAGAGTGGATTGCAGAGCCAGAGAGGAAGTAGGGAGACCAGTGAGGATGCTCTTCCAGAGATGCAGGGGGGAGAAGACAGTGGTGTGGCCTGGGGACCTAGCGGTGATGGAGAGCAGGGGCCAGTATGCAGTAAGGAGCCATGTTTTGGAGGTAGATCTGACAGGACTAGCTGATGACAGAGGCGTGGGAGGCAAAAGAAGCGTAAATTGAGGGGAACAGACAGGGAAAATCAAGGATGAGGCACGGGGAGGGCTTTTTTGGTTGAGTAATGCTGCTTTGAATTCTTCCCCCAAAGTCTTGTGTTTCCTCCTAAAATAATTATGGAAGGGGTGATTGTCACCAAATTGCCACAATTGAAATGGAATGCTTTTTGGTCTTTAACAAAGAGACAAGAGTTCATTTTAGCATGTCACATGTTGTGTCCACCCCCCCCCAAGTTGAACCTAATCTATTTTCACGTGAAACCTGCTCCCTGAGGCATGCAGACTTAAAGTTCTGACTGTGTACATCAAAAAGGGGGACTCTTATCTAGGTTAAAACCTCCTCCACCATAAACTATAAAGGGAGGTAAAAGCAGGTAAGCCTTTAGAAGATTAAAAAAAAAAAAAGATTCTTTCTAAGCTAGTAGCTTTACTTTTTAAATTTCCAATATAATTAGCATTACAGTTGGACTCGTGGAACCTAACACCTTATAAAGTCATCTCTACTATTTATGAAATCGGAGTAAATTTGCTTGACATCTGATGAAAAAGTCCACGAATCTCAATGTTTTCCATTTTGAAAAGTTGGGAGAAATACCACCTATGCACGTATGCTAATATTACTAAATAGAAAACTGTTAGAAATGTGAACACCTCAGGCTTCTAAAAGCATTAAGCGTATGAATAAATTATACTCATCCTCATTTTCTGAATGCTCCCTATTTAGCCCAGCTAGATTACATGCGTTATTTCACTTCATCCCACTGTAGGAGGGAGGAGGCTATGGCTCCAAGTGTCTTGCCCTTGGTTACCTAGCTTGGGCCAGTGTCTGCAAGGGCATTTACCATTGTTTGTATTTTAAAATGAAAACAAAAAAAAACCCCTTCTCTCTGAAAACTAGATCTTAAAATGAATATCAGCAAATGCATATTGAATATCAAGATGTTCAATATGGCTAGTTGTAATATTTGATACAATTTTACTAGGATTCTTTCCCGCTCTGGAAAATTCTAGCCATTCTTATGTACTGATAAAAAGCAAAATCTATACATCATTGCTATTCAAACGAATGGCTCTGGATGAATTGCCAAGGCTGCTAGTAGCAACTCTCTGAGGTGGCCATTAGAATCCCCCACTGACTTATGAGGAGACTGAAGCTCACAGAGAGATTAAGTAACTTGCCCAAGGTCACAGTGCCTCTGCAAGTGACAGAACCCAATCCGTGTCCACTAACCTGTAAGCCCATCCACATTCTTTCCTCTCTCCCACATGCCTTCCTAGGAACAGATACGAGACAAATCTGAAATTCAGATGGGGTGCCTGAAAAGAGGCAGAAATTTTTTTTTTTTTCGGTACGCGGGCCTCTCACTGTTGTGGCCTCTCCCGTTGCGGAGCACAGGCTCCGGACGCGCAGGCTCAGCGGCCATGGCTCACGGGCCCAGCCACTCCGCGGCATGTGGGATCTTCCCAGACCGGGGCACGAACCCGTGTCCCCTGCACCAGCAGGCGGACTCTCAACCACTGCGCCACGAGGGAAGCCCGAGGCAGAAATTTTTTGACTCTTTGCCCTATTTGAGACTTGTGCTAGGGTGACAGTCCCTTTCAATCAACTGTTAATGGCTTAGAAATGCAATTGCTTGTTTGTGCTTTGGCAGCAAGCTAAACATGTTGGATAAGTAGCATCTGCCTTGGGGAATGAACCAGAAAATCAGGAAAAACCATCATCTGTATATACTACACATCTTCTGCTTTATTGCAAATGGGACAAATTATTCATCTCGACAAGGGTAATTCACTCAGCCCTCGAGCCTGTCTTCTGATGACGTCACAGTGTTAAGAGCCAAGTCAGCGCTGACCCAAATGCACTCGGCTCTACAGTCTTGCTTTTTGATGCCTAACATGTCTGCTTTGTCCTCATCATATATAATGGCTGCTCATTTTTACTTCTGCCTGGGAAATTCTATTTTATCCTAATGATTTTTAATTTTTCAATCAAGTTAAAGGTGAAAAGTATATTGAGGTGAGAGCAGCAGATAAAGGAAATCTTTATGGGGTCATGAAAATGTTCTTAAATTGGATTGTGGTGATAGCTGCACAATGTAAATTTACTAAAGATCATTGAATTGTACACTTAAAAGGAGTGAATGAATGGCATGTAAATTACACCTCAATAAAGCTTTTTTTTTTAAGAATACTGAGATAAAGCTAATAGATTTTGGAGGTAAATTCTCCTTTCTGGTTGAAAAGCTAAAAATATCACGTTGTTAGAAAGCACTGAAGGGAGTTCCTTTGCTGCTTTCTGGGGGGGAAAAGTCCCACCCTTTCCTTTTGGAACACCAAGGCACCTACATCCTATCCCTGCTGGGTGTCATAACCTGTATGGTGAAAGAGGAATACTTCTCCTTGGAAGCAGCCAGGAATGCTAAATGGTCATTGAGTACCTGGAGGGGAGAAAATAAGGGAATATCTGGAAAGGCTGGAGGAGAAATGGTACCTGAGGGAGGTCTTCAAGGATGAAGAGGAATCATCCAAGTGAGGAAACAGTGTATGAAAAAGCTGAGAAGTGAGAAAGGCTGCCCCTTTGGGAGATGGCGCCCGGAAGGGAGCTACAAGCACTTCACCACAGCTGATATTAAAGGTCCTGTTAGGAGGGCAAACTCCTAGGAACCACCCCAGACCTACTGAAGAAGAATGGCTTGTGGGAGGACCTAGGAACATGCATCTTAACAAGCCACCCACTCCCCTAACCAGGTTACCTATGCACCTTGTGAGAACCACCAAGATAGGTCCTAAGTAAGGCCTCATACACCATGCTCAAGTGTTTGCATAATACCTCAAAAGCAAAAGAAACACTGTGGACAGATTTTAAGCAGCAAGGTGAGGATGGACTTGAACTTTAAACACAGCAGTCTGGCATGGCACATGATTTTGAGGCAGAGAAAGAACCCTAGAGCTCCCTCCAGGGCCCAGGAGTGCACACACACTGTCACCTCCTTTACCTTTTAACCTCTTAGACTAAGTAGCCAAACACAAACATACCTCCTACAGTCTCCTATTAACATCTAGGTGCTTTATGATCTTATGGAAATGTCATAAGAATGTTATGACATTCACCAATGTTAAAGAGGGGACCATCCTGCACAACCACACATTTGGAGAAACCAGAGGTTACCACACGTACCACTTAGGTGTCAGGGGGCAAATGTCAGTTTCAAAATATTACGGATATGGCCAAGTCCCTTGCTGACTATTATAAACACTGTTCTGCTGAAACAGATGGCCCTTTGAGCCCATGTTTATACTCTCTTTTTCGGTAAGTGGTTTCCCCTCTCCGCTCAGGGAGGGAGAGGTGTGAGGATTATAAACTTGCAGAATTGACCTAGCTGGAGTCCTGTGATTAGCCTTAGAGGTATCTGCATCATCCTAAAGGAATCCAAGTGGAAGAGGAGTCTTGCAGGACTCTGCATGGGCCGACGTTTATGCAAGGTCAGTTCCTTATCGGATTGGGAAATCAATGTCAAGTATCCGCATCATGCAGCCTTAATAATAATAGTACTAAGGGCCAACATTTGCACCCCATATGCTAAGCACTTTATAGGGTGTTAATCCTCTCAATAACCCTCTGAGGACTCTCCTGCTGGTGCAGTGGTTAAGAATCCGCCTACCAATGCAGGGGACATGGGTTCGAGCCCCGGTCCAGGAAGATCCCTCATGCCGCGGAGCAACTAAGTCCGTGCGCCACAACTACCGAGCCTGCGCTCTAGAGCCCGCGAGCCACAACTACTGAGCCCACGTGCCACAACTACTGAAGCCCGCACGCCTAGAGCCCATGCTCCGCAACAAGAGAAGCCGCGGCAATGAGAAGCCCATGCACCGCAACGAAGAGTAGCCGCGGCTCTCCACGACTAGAGAAAGCCCGCATGCAGCAACAAAGACCCAACACAGCCAAAAGTAAATAAATAAATAAATAAATAACTCTCTGAAGCAGGTTCTACAACATTATCCCCATTTGACTGATGAAGAAACTGAAGCTTAGAGAGATTAACTTATCTAAGTCTGTACATGGAGGAGCAGGGATTCAAACCCGTCTGACTCCAGAACTTCTGCCATAGCACTTCATGGGGTGTGTCAAATAGATTTCTATGTTTTCCGAGTTTTTGATGCCTATAATAGGAGTATTAAGGAAACAAGCAAATTTAATTCATAAAGCTTACGACGCTTTATAAACAAACTCACGTATAGCCCTAGAAATCACCTAGTACAGGGGTCAGCAAAATGTTTCCACAAAGACCCTATAAATATTTAGGCCACGTGGGCCATACGGTGTGTCCTAACTACTACCTCTGACATTGAGTGTAAACAGCAACAGGCAACACCTAAACAAACGGGCATGTCTGTATTCCAATAAAACGTTATTTACAAGAACAGGCAGGAGGGAGGCTACATTGTTCTTGCAACACAGTCTGCCACTCCCTGACCTAGTGGAAAGGGCCATGAATGTAGAGTTAGAGCACTTGGCTTCTAACCCTCATTCCATGCCTAAGTGAGCTGGGTGGCCTTCAGCCAGTCACTGCCTGTGTCTAGGCTGTGAACTTCTGCATTACTTTCTCCCCTATAGGCTGCAAAAATAAGGTGAAACTACATTCAGACACACTAAAACAGATTCTCCATCAAACCCATAAATAATAAACCGTGGCAGCAATACCTTAAGGTAAAGCAGAAGGGAAGAGAAAACTAGCACGTTAAGGGTACTTCTATGTGCCAGGTGCTTTGTAAAACAGACTCGTATTTCATCCTGTTTGCCAACCTTCTGGGGTAGTTGTCATTATTCCTGTTTTATAAATGAAAAGCATCGGACAAGTTACATAACGAGCCCCAGGTCACACAGCAAATGAGACGAGAAGCCTAGACCGGAATCCAAGCCAGGGGTAGCTACTCTCGAACAACAAGCACTCGGGTGATGATCTTGCACAGATGATGACATCTGAGTGCTTCCGGCAGAGGGTCCTGGAGCCAGGCCTCATTCCCCTCTCTTCCGGACTCTCCCACTCTGTCATCTGTGTTGCCCGCCTCCTCTCAAAAAGATCCTACCCCATTTGGTCTGAAAAAACGAGGTGAGACTCTGAGGTTTGTTGCCTTTAGCTCTGAGTGGAAGGACTGTGATTCATGCATGGAAAATAGACCAGGAAGCCCAGAACTCTGGGACAAAGCAGCCTAAAGAAGCAGGGCAAGAGAAAAGGACAGAGGGACACCCTCAGAGAACCCCTGACTGGTCCTGCTGACGGCACCAGAGTCGTGGGTCCAGGGGTTCTGCGTCTGAGAACTTAGCTGAGGGTAAGAGTCTATGTGACAAAACACAGCCTATGGAAGTACTCAATCGTGCCTGACTTGTCTGCCTCCTTAACTAGTGCATTGCAGGTTACAGTCATCAGTTTAAAACTAAGTACTTTGGAAATGGGGCTGGGAAAGGAAAAGAAATGGGATCATCCTTGCTTCCTTTATCAAAAAAAAAAAAAGAAACACATTTCCCAAATGTGGGAGGATACATATGTCAAGGAAGAAAATTGAAAAAAACAAACGAAAACAAAAAACCCAAACTGCTTAGCTGAGCGTTCAAGACCTACCAAAATCTGCTGGAACACACACAGCACTGTCTTCCAGCCTCGACCACAGAGCCCTCGCACAGTCTGCACTTCAGCCTCCACCAAGCTTCACCCATGCCCAGGCATGTTTCCCCGCTGGTCCCTCTGCCTGAAGGAATGAAGCCGTGATCTGCTCTCCATGGCTGCCTGCTAAAACTCCACCCCTCAAAGTCCAGATCCCATGTCACCTTCTAGATCACAAACGTCAAAGCCGAGAACTTCAGAAACAGATCATCAAGGTCAATTCCTTCAGGTTACATAAGAGGAAACCAAGGCCCAAAGGGGTTAAGTCACACAGCTGGGCAGTAAAGACTTGGTCTGGAAACCAAGTTAGCTGATCTGACTTGGGGGCGGAGGGGCAGGGAGGCACGCCTCACCAGCACCTTCAGGGTGAGTGACGACCCCAGGAAAGCCCTCTCTTCCTCCTCCTTCCTGAAGCCCCAGGCCTGCTTACAAGCTCGCCGAACTCGCCCCTCCATTCCAGGTGAGAGTGGTTTTGTGTGTCCATATTCCTGCTTGGCTGCTCCAGAGGGATCAAAACCATGTCTTTCCCATCGTGTTATCCCAGTACCTAGCTAGCGCTGCACAGAGTGGGCCTTCAGGGGGCTGTAACAGTCATTCAGCAAAACAAAAACACCAGGAAACAACCTCCCTCCCCACCTCCGGTCCTGTCTTCCTCCAATCAATCGGCCTCCATGCACTGCCAGAGGGACCAACCTACAGCACGGATCTCACCACGCCTCTGCTCAGCTGAAACCCTTAAATGCACACCATTGCACATCATGATATCCACGATTCAGCATGAAAAACTTAGAAGAGCCCTTCCTGCCCTTGAGCCTCATTTCCTGCCACCCAGAGCACCACAAGCACTTCTTCACCTCCGAACCCTATGCCTGCTGTTCCCTCTCCCTGGGACGCACTGCAAGAGTCCCCTTTGTCCCCAGCTCTCTTCTACATGGCTAACCCCTACTCATCCCGCAAGACCCAGAATGTCTAAGAAATGGCCTCCTTGAGGAAACCATCCCTGATTACCCATTCCCTCTCCCCACTCCAGGTGAGATGCCCTCCTCCGTGCTGCCAAAGCACCTCGGCATCCCTCCTGTGTAGTTCTCAGCACAGAGAACTGCACTATTTGTTTACACACCTGCCCCCCACCTCCCACTAAACCATCACTTAGGGCAGGAGCACCTGGTATAAAACCCGATACATTAACTTAGACTGAATAATCTTCTCCTTCACTAATTACAATCAGACCCAACAAATATACATAGTGCATCATTTCACTAAAATATTTTAAAATACAGGTCCACAGATCTCAGCAAAAAAAGCTCTTACTACACACCCAGTCTTTCAATAAAGAGCTCAAGATGCATAATGGCATTATGAACTGCCAGGAAGTCAACACGTCAAGATTCCCTTTAGAGAGGTGTGGTGACCTAGCCAGTACGGCCAACTGGCCAGAGTCTGGGTATGTGACCGACTCCCACTAAGCACAGGGATGGAAGAGGAAAGTTCTGACACAGTGACCGAGGGGAGGTTTGACACAGGGAAGCTCTCCCCAGGAAGCCTCTCAGCGCCCAGGCGAATCCCCGGGCACTCCTCTCCTGGGAAGTGAGCACACAGTAACTTCAGGAGACCTGCCTAAGCTGGCCACCGGGGCACCTGAGACTGGGGGCCGGGGGATTGTCAACAGACAGCCAGACGGAAACCACTAGCCTCTCAAAATTCACAGTATCCAGTTCACACGGTGCATAATTAGTAACAGCACCCGTAGGCAGGGAGCTAAGATAGGAAGGAAAGCAAACAGCTAACCCAAGGAAGAACTGATTCCTGTCTAAGAAGCACGCCTGCACCTCTGGACTTGAGGGGGAGGTAGGAGGTGTGGGGCAAAGGGGACGTGAGCAGAAAATGAAGGCAAGTTTCACTGAGAAAGTAGCATTCCCAGAACAGATGGGCTTTCAAATGATTCAAAATTGAACATTTCAGGGGACACGGTGGCATGTCCACCGTGTGGCGCACGTGGTGGCGCAGTGGTTGAGAGTCCGCCTGCCGATGCAGGGGACACGGGTTCGTGCCCCGGTCCGGGAAGATCCCACATGCCGCGGAGCGGCTGGGCCGTGAGCCATGGCCGCTGAGCCTGCGCGTCCGGAGCCTGTGCTCCACAACGGGAGAGGCCACAAAGTGAGAGGCCCGCGTACCGCAAAAAAAAAAAAAAAAAAAAAATTGAACATTTCAGGAAAATTGCCTGTTTGTTAACCTGAGCTGGCATCCAGACTGACGACGGTAAGCTGATGCTATTTTTTTCCTCTCGCTCACCTGCAGGACCAATTTACAAACATCCTTTCCTAACCTTGCCCAGATTCATCCACCCATAAGCAAATGGCCGTGCTCCCTCAGTAAGGAAAGTCACAGTGAGCCAAGCAGGTGAGTCAATTCTGCATGAGGTCCTTCCCCACCCTCCACACCCACCGGAAGGCTGAATCCTACCCAGTTGTCTTCTTAGGTAACAGCACCGCCAGCCAGCCAAGAATCATCTCTTACCGGCTCCTCCTTTGCGCCCGTTCCACTGCCCCTCCAACTAGGGAACAGGCCACCAGGCCAATTCCTCCTCCGAGTCCTCCCTGAGAAGTCCCTCCTTTCTGGCCTCCTCTCTCCAACCCCAAGACCTCTGCTCCACTCCAGTCCTCGCCACCTCCCATTCTGAACTGTCGCAACAGCCTCTTGCCCTTCCTGCCACCACCTCCAGCCTGGTTGCACCAACTTCACCAGACTCAGCTTCCTAAAATAAATAATTGTATCACTCTTGCCTAGTTAAAAAACCCTCTGGGTCCCCATTTTTTAGGAGATCGCAGCCCTCCAAGGCACTCCTCCCCATATGCTGAGCACCCTGCTGACCCCAGGGCGTGCTCTCATCCCCGCCCCATCTCAACTTCCATCCACGCCTCTGCCTTATTGCACTTGCTCCACCTAGCACACCCTTCAAGATCCAGTTCAGGGAGCCGGATTCTTCCAGCTCCATTCTTCTTCCTCAAAATTGCTTTGCCAATTCGGGCTCTTTTGTGTTTCCATACGAATTTTAAACGTTTTTGTTCTAGCTCTGTGAAACATGCCATTGGTAACTTGATAGAGATTGCATTGAATCTGTAGATGGCCTTGGGTAGTATGGTCATTTTAATAATATTGATTCTTGCAATCCAAGAACACAGTATGCATTTCCATCTGTTTGTGTAATCTTGGATTTCTTTCATCAGCATCTTATAGCTTTCAGAGTACAGGTCTTTTGCCTTCTTAGGTAGGTTTATTCCTAGGTATTTTATTCTTTTTCATGCGATGGTAAATGGGATTGTTTCCTTTATATACATACTACTATATATAAAATAGATGACCAACAAGGGCCTCCTGTATAGCACTGGGATCTATACTCAAAATCTTGCAATAACCTAAAATGGAAAAGAATCTAAAAAAGAAAAAATATATATATATACACATACATCTGAATCACTTTGCTATACACCTGAAACTAACACAACATTGTAAATCAACTATATTTTAATAAAAAAAATTTTTTTAAACACCCAGTTCAAATACCACCTCTTCTTTAAAGTCTTTGCCAGCCTTTAGCTAAACAAGGGCAACCAACCATTCCTGTTTGCACCTGTTGTCCTGGAGTAATTACTGAAAGCAGCACACTGACTTCCCCAGGGCCCTGCTGTGGATGATAAATTATATGGCCCTCCTACCTAAAATCTACCCTGACCCAAAGACAGCACTCGTTACTTGTGTAACTGTGTCTTTTGCTAGAGCGTGTGCTCCTCAAGAGCAATCAAGCCATCTTATCTCAGTATGGACTTCCAGCACCTTAAGACTGCGGCACCTGGGGAGGTGCTCAATGAACACTGATGGAATGAAAGAATGAATCTGATACGAAGAAAACTGTAGCAATCAGTTTTATCTAAACTTCATCTAAAACGCCAGTGGGGAAAATTTCTAAATGAGAATTAGATCCAAAAAGTCCTGGGCCAAAAATTCAGGCCATGAAAGCATCTGTCACATGAACCATTTCTTTCCCTAATCCAGTGTTTCTCAACTTTTTTTCAATATTGTCCTCCTGCCCCAGGAGCCTTTTTAGACATTTTTTTCCCTAACCACATCCCCCATGAAATGTTAATAGCACAGAGATATATCTGTACTTTATACATAAAAGAGCAAGTATAAAGTTTATTCTTCTTATATAATAATGGGTTCAGAATGGCAATAAAAATGTTAAGTCATGTTTTAAAATTTAAAGCTATTAACATTAAACTTTGTATTTGCTGAGTAACTTTTAATGTAATTTTAATGTAAAAATGTGATGTATCAAATTATACATAAAAATTACCAATTTCTACATAATAATAGCAATGTAACCAAATTTTTCAAACTTTCAAAACTGCTATTTTTCCAGAAAAGGTAAAACAATTGAAAACAAAATCTTCTTAAAAGTTATTTTTCATGAACTTAACTCTTGTTTTATATGAGAAAATAATTTTTAACTTATCCAGCTGCTACATATTCATTCAGATATCATCAATAGTTTCTCTTTTCAATACTTGGCATAGTTATTAGTGGGTTGAATAATTCTAATAGGATTAAAGAATAAAATATAAAGTACTTTTATTTAATTTTCAAATCCCAAGTCACACACAAAGCAGTGTGGGTCGAACATAAGCACTTAACATCCACAAGGCAGCCAAAGGCAGCCCTAATGGATAAGGAAGTCACCAACAGAGATATGGCTTCAGGATGAAGCTATTGATGGACAGAAAGTTCTCCAGTCATAGCCATCTAGTTGCCATAGGTTTGTAGTAATGACCCTGCATACATTGTGTATATCTTCCATGAACTCAATGTCAATGTTGCTTGTGTAATACCCAAGAAAAACCAATGAGAGAAATTTAAATGTTAAGAAGTAAGATTTTGCCCACCAAGCTTTGAAGGGCCACAAACCACTGGAACATCTGAGAAGTTTCTGCCTCCCTCCAGAACCACTTTTTGCCACCCCTGAGGCTGCAAGCCCTAACCTCTGTGTTCCCACGTTTATCCTCCTAGCACCTAGAGAAAAAAACACACCAGTTTACCTAAGAAAACACCCCATCCCACAACGATAATAAGGGCCCCTCTACTACCATCATCTCCTTGGGTACTTTTAAAGAAAAGGGATTCCCATACTATTAGCCTTTCTCCCAAACAAAGGAGCCCCCCACCTCTAAAAGTGTAGACTTTTGGAGCTGGAAGAACACTCAGGGCTCATAGAGCCCCTCCATCTTCAGATGAGGAAACTTAAAAGAGCCCTAAGAGGTAGAGAGACTGGCTCAATCAAGGTCACTATATTGTTATAGACAGAGACCTTGTCAGCCTGGGTCACTGTTGTATCTCCAAGCTAGGACCAGGCTTGGCACATAACACAGTCAGATGTTTGCACACTTAATGAATGAATGGCTATTGGGCAAATTAGTGACTGAGCTGAGAGCCCAGTTCACCTAATTCCTAACCTACCACTTTTCCAACTACACCAATTTGTCCCTTTTTACTTTCCCAGCATATGAAATAGTGGCCTCAAAGACTATCAAATTTATATTGTTTGAAAAACTTCCCAGCTCTTTTAGTTTCACACATCCAGAAAGCTGAAGAGCAGGGTCTTGTGCGCTTGTGGTAGAGTGCTTCAGCCCACTGAAAGTGAGGGACTTTCCACAAATAAGTCAAGGGTACCCGGTTGACAATGCATCACTTCTTACTTGTTTACCCTGCCTTGATCACTTTTCTAGAGTTCGTGTTCACGTGCCATATCTCCTTACCCAGACTGAGAACCGTAGAGAGCCAAAACTGCCTTCCGTTTCTAAGACACCTACTAAGTTTAAGCACGAAGCAAATGTTCAATAAATGTTTGCAAATTTTATTCCAATGGAAATGGTGCACCATGAGGAACAAAAGTGGATTTGGCATGAACAAAAAAAGTCTGATTGTACTTTGCTCATTTCCTAGGACCAGTAGAGTACCTAACATGTAATGGGAGCCTAACAGTTACTGAATTTTAAAAAACAAATGAAAGATATGGCAAAAACTGAGATGTTATTAAGCATAGTCTTCATTCATTCAATAAATTCATTGAATTTATTCATTCAATAAATATGTATTACCAAGTATCTGTGTGCCAGGCTCTCTGCTGCTCTAAAACCTAATTTCCCCCACAGAGCCAGAGCCCTCCTCCCTAGCAAACGCATGGCATTAGGTTCACCTTGCAGGCTGTGGGCACAGCTAGGGTAGCCATGTCTCAATATGCCCAAGACAGTCCCAGTTTACACCTACTGTCCAAGTGTTCTCTCCCAACAATGCCCTGGTCTAGACAATTATATCACCCTAAGTGTAGCAAATCTTTTTCAACAAGAAGCCCAGGGATTCAAAAATTTCACTCCACATTTACTAGCTACTCCCAGTCCCTTTTTTTTGGCTGTGCCATGCAGCATGTGGGATCTTAGTTCCCCAACCAGGGATCGAACGCATGCCCCCTGCAGTGGAAGGGCAGAGTTCTAACCACTGGACTGCCAGGGAATTCCCTACTCCCAGTCTTGTTTCCTTATTTCTAATACAGGCATAACACATTAAACTAAATGGTTATAAATAGAAAAGTGACTGGGGACAAGGCTGGGACATCAGATTGAGACTACACTGTAGAGAGCCTTGCATGCCAAGAACACGGATACATAATTTAATATACAGCAGGGAGCGATAAAAACCTTTAAGGGATAAAGTGAATGTATAGTCAAAGCACTATGAGTGTTATGATGTTGGTTACAGAAAAGATCTAAGACAGGAGGAATGAAAAAAGCCGGCTCCAGGTCGTACCAAAAAGACAGCCTAAAGCTGTAAATAAAGAAAGGTTGTCACAGATGAAAACGGCAACAAATATGCTATTTCATCATTTGCCTTTATGTGTAATTTTAAAGTTTCAACAATAGATGCAGCTGTGCAAGCTCTAGTTCATTGATCTGTGGTCCTGACACCCTCCTTGGAAGGAAGTAAGGAAGCTTCTGGACAGTCAGGCTTGCCCTCCTGTCGGCCAGTCGTGTAAAGGAGCTGGAGCTCGGTTTTTGTTTTATTTTAAGTGCTACATTTCAAACATAGTATTCGTTGTCAAAAGAGTTTCCCGACACTGAAAGAGATGGACAGGAAGCTTAACCCGCCAACTCCAGATCTTCCACTACTGCATCATTTGAAACTAAGCCTCCTCAGGCAGCGACTTGCAAAATTCAAGTCAGGTAAAATGGCAGCAGCAGCCGCTGTGGGTGCTGCTCCTGCGGCCGCCGCCGCTGGCCTCAACTTCAAGCGCCGGAGAGCGCGTCTCTCCGGAGCTGCCAACTGCTCAAAGGAACAGTCGATAAATCAACAGGTCCTGCTCGCCCGCCCGAGGGTGCTCAGACCCGGGCGCGCCAGCCACAGAAGGAAGTGGCTAATTATTTAAAGACAGTCGAGACCACTAGAGGCCGGAGTCGGCTCTCCAAGCGCCTTCCCTCCGTCCACCACCCACACTGGGAACCTGCTGGGAAAAGGCCCGGGCCCCGTACACGGAGGGGAAAGCACCAATTCCTGGGCTGCTGCTCCAGGTCCCTAGCCTTCCAGCCCCTGGGCAGCCCTGCACTGCCCGCGGGTGCAGACACCCCGAGGGCTCCTTTTTCCTCCGGCTCTCCCCCTCCTCTCATCGATTGCAAGCCTTTCTGTTCTGCCACCGGAAACTTCCAGAGAAGGTGAGATTCCCAGGTCAAGAGACGATTCTACAAACTCTAAAGGGCCAATGTCGGGACTTCAGAGTCAGACCTCATAAAGCCTAGGCGTCCCTGATGAGGCTCAGTACTGCTCTGTACTGCGGGTCCTGCGCTCCCGCGCGTTCGCACTCATCCACCCGCTGGCCGGACGTGGTGTCCTCCGATCCGCAAGAGTCCACGCTGCCGGCGCCCGCAACTTCAGCAGCGCCTCCGCTCCGAGAGCCGCAGAGACACTCCTCGCTCCAGCGAGGACAGACCTCCCAAGGCCTCGTGTCCCCAGCCGCAACCCCTGTCCCTTCCCCCGGGCGGGAGGCTGCAGGTCCCAGACAGGGAACCAAGGAGGCGGAACCTTGACCGTCCCTGCCGGACTCGCTCAACCCTGCCGAGCTCGCTCATTCCTCCCGGGCTCAAGGGGCAGTGCCCACACTCCCCACCAGCCAGTACCTCGTCCGCTTCCAACTCTGCTCCGTTGCCTACGAGCGCCATGTTCCTCCTCCGGCTGCCGCCGCCCAGAAACCAAACAGGGAGCTCAGAGCCAACTCAGTTTCTCGGCTCCGGGTTCAGCCCAGCGCTAGCAAAGGAGGAAGAGGATGGCCCCGCGCTCCCGCCGGGTCCCGGGCGGGGCCAGCGCGCAGCTGGGCGTGTGCTTTCCCCGCCCCCGGCGCCCGCACACCAGAAGAGCATCCATTTCCCAAGCCGGCGCCGGGTGGCGGGCCTCTACACAAGCTCCGCCCCCTGCAGGCCTCGCCCCGCCCTCTACGCGGCTCTGACTAGAGCAGCCAATCAGATTCCCCAACGCTTTTCCGCCTCCAGACGGCATCCACTTAGGATCCACATGGGAGGGGTCATTGCGTGGGCGGAGTCACCTCGTGGGCGGAGTCACTGGCGAAGTTCGCTGGTCCGGCCCACTCTCTGGAAAGGCACCTGAGTACCAGCTACCAGTACTCTGTGGGGAGGCCTGGAGCCAAGAGAGCGCTGGGTTAACGAGGCCAACCAAGGTCAAAGCCACCTAACCCTGATGCCCCTTTGAACCGTCCACCTGGTCTCTGGGCCAGTGCCAGTCCCCTTCCCTCGCCAGGTGTGCACTGCATCTCGCAGATGGTGAGGCCAGAGAGCAGCCTTGAGTCAAGGTCACAAGTCACCCAAAGGTCTCTGTCATTCCACCTGTCCAGACACTAAGTCAGGGACATCATCTTCAGATACAGGAATGCTGTGTTTGCTTCTGTGTATGGTTGAAAAATAACAGAAAAACCACAGGACATATATTTATACAACTTAGAGCTCCTCTACCCCTCCTCCCAATATCCTGTCACGATGACCCATTTTGTAACCCCAAACATATGTGCATAATTCGTGCTTGAACTATAAGATCCATGAGGGTGCGGATGCTTTTTGTCTTCTTCAAAACTGTATCCCCAGCACCTAGAACAGTGCCTTACACGTGGTAGATGCTCAACAAATATTTGTTGGCTTCGTTTAGAAATTGATTCCTGCGTATAACATGTAAGGTAACTGAACTATCCAACTGAAAAATTATAAGGGTATTTGGTGGGGGGGGGTTGGTCAGCTTTATTTTACATACGATAAAATTCACCAAGTTTAAGTTTGTAATTTGATAACAGATGTTTACAAAACACCATTCCAATCATGAAAACACACCCAAAAAGTTCCCTGTGCTTCTTTGCTGTCAATTTCCTTCCCGCACTCCCTGGCCTCTGGCAACCACTGATCTGCCTGATCTGCTTTCTGTCACTCTCATTATTTTTTTTTTTTTTTTTTTTTTTTTTGCGGTACACGGGCCTCTCACTGTTGTGCCCAGCCACTCCGGGGCATGTGGGATCTTCCCGGACCGGACCGGGGCACGAACCCATGTCCCCTGCATCAACAGGCGGACTCTCGACCACTGCGCCACCAGGGAAGCCCTGTCACTCTCATTTTGCCTTTTCTAGAATTTCATATAAATTCTATCACAGAGCACATGATCTTTTGTGTCTGGCTCATGAAGGGCTATTTAATGGTCATCCAGTGACAATTATAAAAATTGCTAACATTTATTGAGTACTTATTATGTGCCAGGATTATGCTGGGCCCCTTGCATAAATTATCTCCTTTACCCTTCATAACCCCATGAAGTAGGTGCTGTTAACTTACAGATGAGTGAAATGAGGGTCAGAGAGTTTAAGTAACTTGTTTGAGGTCAGACAGCTATTACGGAAGTAGGGATGCCAGAATCTGAACTTCAGCAATCTGACCTTAAGGCGTGGTGGTAACCATTGTTCTGCACTGCCTCCAGCCACCACCTTCCCTTTCTTTCTCCCTATTTGTTTCAGTAGATCAGCTGCCTGCACATGTCTATTACACATACTTTCAGTGAGTCACCTTAGCATCCTTGAAACTTGCTCTACAATTTTAATGCGTCACTATGTACCTTTATACTAGAAAAATAAAATGGCTTCTACCCCACAAACAACATGGAAAAAAATGGATTAGATTATGGTGACGATTGCACAATTCTATGATTTACTACAAATCCTTGAAGTGTATAATTATAATGGGTGAGTTTTATGGTCATGTATATTATATTTCAATAATGCCACTTTTAAAAACAGGTTAACACATTCTTTCAGCACTCTTAGAATCAGATATGTGGAGCTAGAAAGGACCTAGGGGTCATTTAATTCCAATACACCTGAAAGTTTCCATTCCTCCCCCAACCTCCTGTTTATGCTTAGCTTTCTGAGGCTGGATTTCCTGTCTGGATCCAGATTCCACTCTGTATTGCTCATGCATGATTCTGTTTTTTAAAGTTCTAAAATTTAGTTGGCTCCTAAATTAATATCATATTATTTGACATTAAACCATCCTGTGGTGGCTTCTTCCTCTCTTGTATGCTTTATTATTGTCTTTCAAATTTCAACTCCTCAAATTTTGAAGAGGTACAAAAGAACTTGGCACTAATTAGTGGCATGATTATGTTATAGTGAGCACAGCCTCCGGATGCGCAGGCCCAGCAGCCATGGCTCACGGGCCTAGCCGCTCCAGGGCATGTGGGATCTTCCCGGACCGGGGCACGAACCCGTGTCCCCTGCATGGGCAGGCGGACTCTCAACCACTGTGCCACCAGGGAAGCCCCCAGAAATCATTCTTATAGATAAAAGTTGGTAATTTTTTTTAAATGACAAATCAAATCTGAAGCCCCGTATACTTTAATGACGATTAACTTTATTTATTTTGGGCTGCATTGGGTCTTCACTGCTGCACACAGTCTTTCTCTAGTTGCGGTGAGCAAGGGCTACTCTCTGTTGTGGTGCACAGGCTTCTCATTGCGGTGGCTTCTCTTGCTGCAGAGCACAGGCTCTAGGCACGCGGGCTTCAGTAGTTGTGGTGCGCGGGCTCAGTAGTTGTGGCTCACAGGCTTAGTTGCTCCATGGCATGTAGGATCTTCCCAGACCAGGGATCGAACCCTAGTCCCCTGCCTTCGCAGGCGGGTTCTTAACCACTGCGCCACCAGGGAAGTCCTGCCCTGTGTACTTTTTTTTTTTAACATCTTTATTGGAGTATAATTGCTTTACAATAGTGTATTAGTTTCTGCTTTAAAACAAAGTGAATCAGCTATACATATACATATATCCCCATATCTCCTCCCTCTTGCATCTCCTTCCCACCCTCCTTATCCCACCCTTCTAGGTGGTCACAAAGCACCCAGCTGAACTCCCTGTGCTATGCGGCTGCTTCCCACTAGCTATCTATTTTACATTTGGTAGTGTATATATGTCCATGCCATTCTCTCACTTCGTCCCAGTTTACCCTTCCCCCTGCCCGTATCCTCAAGTTCATCCTCTACATCTGCATCTTTATTCCTGTCCTGTCCCTAGGTTCTTCAGACATTTTTTTTTTTTAGATTCCACGTATATGTGTTAGCATATGGTATTTGTTTTTCTCTTTCTGACCTACTTCACTCTGTATGACAGACTCTAGGTCCATCCACCTCACTACAAATAACTCAATTTCGTTTCTTTTTATGGCTGAGTAATATTCCATTGTATATATATACCACATCTTCTTTATCCATTCGTCTGTCGATGGGCGTTTAGGTTGCTTCCATGACCTGGCTATTGTAAATAGAGCTGCAATGAACATTGTGGTGCATGACTCTTTTTGAATTATGGTTTTCTCTGGGTATATGCCCAGTAGTGGGATTGCTGGGTCGTATGGTAGCTCTATTTTTAGTTTTTTAAGGAACCTCCATACTGTTCTCCATAGTGGCTGTATCAGCTTACATTCCCACCAACAGTGCAAGAGGGTTCCCTTTTCTCCACACCCTCTCTAGCATTTATTGTTTGTGGATGTTTTGATGATGGCCATTCTGACCGGTGTGAGGTGATACCTCATTGTAGTTCTGATTTGCATTTCTCTGATGATTAGTGATGCTGAGCATCCTTTCATGTGTTTGTTGGCAATCTGTATATCTTCTTTGGAGAAATGTCTATTTAGGTCTTCTGCCCATTTTTGGATTGGGTTTTTTGTTTTTTTGATATTGAGCTGCATGAGGGGCTTGTAAATTTTGGAGATTAATCCTTTGTCAGTTGCTTCATCTGCAAATATTTTCTCCCATTCTGAGGGTTGTCTTTTCGTCTTGTTTATGGTTTCCTTTGCTGTGCAAAAGCTTTTAAGGTTCATTAGGTCCCATTTGTTTATTTTTTGTTTTTATTTCCATTTCTCTAGGAGGTGCCGCCCTGTATACTTTAAATTCACCCCACTAGATAAGTACCATTCCTGTTTCTGAGGGAGCCAATTATGAACACTGAATGAATAAGTGTGCTCTAGTCACTGGAACATCTAATCAAATTTGCTCTGCTCATGGCAGATGCCAACTTCCCCTTCCCGCACATGTGTGATTCCTCAAGATTATGAATCACAAATATAAAACAGATTTTTTCAAATAATAATTAGAATGAATTCATTTTTGTAACAGAATTCCCCTTGCCAGTTTGCTGATAATGATGTACTCTATCAGTCAAATGAGATTAGTCAAGTATTCCATTTCCCAAAAAAACCTAGCATAGGGGTTCAGCAAAAGCAGTGTCTGAATTTGTTTCATTTTGAAGATACATCTACTGGTAGCTGTTTAGGTTTCAGATTAAATCTAATATTGCAGACAATCTAATCTTTAGTATTCTTACACCTGCTACCCTTAGCAGATGTAAGGGTTTTTTTGTTGATACTTGATTCAAATAAAAATTGCCTCTTTATCATTTGTGTCATAGGAGAGAGAATGATTTTGCACTTAGAAATTAAAATTTTCAGGCGCTTGTATCATTGTAAGTCATGTATTTGTCAATGGCTTTGTCTCACATTCATATCTTAGCTCAACATGGGAACTTCCCCTTCTAAATTACCCCTCCCTCTCCGTCACCTACTATCGTGTCTTCCTACTACCTCTTAGCATTTATCACTATCTGAAAATATCTTGTTCATTTATCTGTTTACTTGCTTATGGTCTATCTCCCTCAACAACACCCTCACATACACTGTAGTGTAAGCTCCATGAGGGAAGGAACCTTGTGTTTTGTGTATACAGCAAAACCCCAGTGCCCAACACTAAATGGATATGTCATAAATGGTTACTGAGTGAATGAATGAAAGTATATAAAGTTCATAGTACACAGAGCATTTTGTTTAGACCTTGAAATGCCAATGCTTTAGCATAATGATTTTTTAAAAAACAGAGAAAACCAGTAATAATGAGGGAGATTCAAGAATGCAAATTACATGAAATCTGAAAAGTAAATAATGTTTTTCATAGGGTGATGTGGCAGGCATGATGACTATCTTTAATGCCTACTCATTGTTTTCAAAATTATACAAGAGCTAAGCACTTAGAGGTCCCTCAGTGACCTAAAGGAGATTAATTCAGGTCCCTGAGAGAGGCTTAAATGCTAGGGGAAAAAACCTCATCATTTAGTGGAGGCTGAAATTCTCCTTTAAGAATATCCCTGCTCTAGGCATTTGGAGCTGGGTAAACACTCATTTTGCCCTGTTTATCAGTTGTTCACTTTTTCACACACACATATACCTTTAATCTTTCCAATCACCTTCCTATTTATTTTCACTATATCTCTTTAGATTAATCTCATTTTTTTCAGATGAGGAGAGACCCACAGAAGAGAAAAGTGGAACAGAGACTAACTGCGGCAAGTATGAAACCTCAGAGTGCAGCGTTGAGGATTTAAAAACAAGAATAAATAAGGAATCTGTGGCAGAGGTGCTCTTTGCCACCTGCTGTTTGTTCTCCCCTTGTTCTATTGGTAAGAGAAGCTGATTTTATATAAGGCAGCATGGTGTCCAGCTAAAAGATGGCATTTTCAAGAACTCCTTTACAACTAGGAATAGCCAGTGTAACTAAATTCCAGTCAGTGAAATATATTATATTTGACTTCCAGGAAGGCTATTTAAAGGGAAAGGACTGAACAAAGGCATGTGGCACTTTTACCCTTCTACCTCTCCTCCTTCCAACAGCCTGGAACAGACATGATGGCTGGAGCTCCTGCTGCCCTTTTGGACCATGAAGTAATACCTTGAGAATGGAAGCCATAAACTAGAATAGTGGGACAAAAAGACAGAAAGAGTCCAGATTCCTGATGACTTTGGAGCTACCACACAAGTACTTGACCAGCAGCCTCCAAATTTCTATTATTCTCAATTACTATTAATTATATTAATTTCTATTACTATCTTGTTTAAGTCACCATTACACTGAGTTTTCTGTTAGATGCAAACAATCTTAAATGTATATGTGTAAGTATCTAATTCAAAGTGTTATTAGATGTTCTGGGTTCCCATATGCCTTCCCACTGATTTCAGCTGAAGCATTTGGAACTTCTAACCCAGTGTTGGATTGGAGTAGCCTACTTAGAGTAGTTTTGCAGCCCATGCACACCTTCTTTCCTGAAGACACCTCCTTCAAGTCCTCTTTCTCGGGGTTCTGTTGTGCCTTCTTTTCTGGCATGTTTCCCCTTACATTGCTAGAATCCATTATTGTCCTACAATCCAAATATTCTTCACATTCTGAATAATACTAGCATCTTTTTATGATAAAAAAATTGTATTTCATGCACAGTTTTAGTAAACCAATAATTACCTTTGGCCATTTTTGGCAATTCTATTCTCATAGCCACTTATAGGCCTAGTACTTACAACACTTCTGACTGAGCACTTTGGATTTATATTAGGCAATTCCTACATTCACCGAGAAGAGTCAGATACAAACCTCCTCCCTAAGACCTACACATAGTAACATCTATATTCTAAAATCAGTTTTGACTCAGCACTGCAATGTAGCTCTACGTGTCTCTAAAGCAATGGCTCTCAAACTTGAGCATGCAACAGAATCACTCAGAGGGCTTGTTGAAACACAGATTGCTGGCTCCAATCCCCAGCGTTTCTGATTAGACAGGTCTGGGGTGGGGTCCACTTGTTGCTGCAGCTGCTACTGCTAATTCAAGAACCAGGCCTTAAGAATCGCTGCTCTAAACCGTGGTAAGCAACTTGAGCTCCCGGGGCACAAGCAGCCTACCTGGCAGATATAGCCCACCCTCTAAGGGATCAAGATGAAAAACTAGAAAAGTGCTTTTGTGCTGCTACTTAGCACAGAAAGACTAACATTAACATTCCATCTAAACAAAATGCTGTGATCCTTTTCTCCTTGATATTCTTTCAACAATGAGGAAAACAATCGAAGTGGGGAAAATATAGCTTTATTATCATGTGATTCGATAAAACCACATTCATTTCATTTTCATCAATTTTTCCTTTTGTTCAACTGACCGACGTGAAAAAGAGGTAGGTCCTCACTGCTCCAAGTGAGCCTGATTCCCACACAGATACTGGACCATCAGTAATTAAGCCTCACCTCTTAGCTCCTTGAGACCCTGATTTGTGATCTTTGAACAATCCACTTCAATTCTTTCAGCTTCTTTTGTGGGTGTCAAATATAGAATGAGGGATAAAAGTACATGACTTTCCATATCCACAAGACTACAACCCTGGGATTTAGTTGGAGTGAAGGAAGCTCTCCTTGACTCACAGTTACGACAGAGAGTGGAATGTGGTGACTGGAAGCAGCCACGGAGGTGATTTTACATGTTCCCAAGTTACCAGGTATCTCAAGTAATTTCCCCAAAATGCCATACTAGCTAATATGCTGGGGAGGAAAAAAGATTTTTAAAGGGAAATAATTTACACTATTCTCTATACTTTACACTATCTATATACTTTCATGGCTTTTTGATGTTTCTAGCTGACTTGGAATTTCCCATTGATTTCTAGAAACATATATAAACATTGAAAACTGGGCTCCAGGGTGATGGGCCTCAGGTGCAGTTTGAGAGCCTCTGACACCGCTCAGCAGTTATGTCTGGGCTCAGAGGAAGCATAGTATTATTTCTGCACATCTGAACTGTTTTATTGCCTCCTGAGTACCTTCACCGTGAGGTGGGCAGGGCTTACATCTCAACAGATGAGAAAACTGAGGCTCTGAGATGTTAGAGGACCTGCCCAAAGTCATTACTGAGTGGGGATCAACCACATGTTAAGGCCCTTTTCTGTTTATATCCTTTATAAAGGATATAACTGTGGCCTGGAGGCTGTTTTTTGGAGAGGCTAGGAAAGGCTTAAATACCCCCAAATCTGCCTCAGTACAACAAACATACCCGAGAAACTGGTGAGCCCACCTACCACTCACCCACACCCCACAACCCACCCCCGACACTGCCGGCTGTTTATTTTGTCATTATCAGACAATTCCAAAGCCTTTGGAGACATAGACACTTGGTGAGCTCAAAATCTGCACTTCATGCAGAAGGGATCTATAAAAATCATAAATGTCAAACTGTGAAGAATGCCGACACAAGTCCAGAGAAATACTTCTTGCAGGTAACAACCTTCAACCACAAAAAATCTACCTGAAGGCACTGAAGAGAGACCCATAAAAGGTAGATTCTGAAGGCTGCTGGGGTCTCATACTCGAGAAAGAACTTACTCTGTGGCTTACTTGTTTTTTATGGCATTAGCCTGAGGAGAGCCTCTGTGATTTAATTGGTTCAAAGAACATGAGGACAGAGTTCAGGGCAAACACAGCAGCTGGAAATTGAGAGGAGATATCCAGGAAAGGGAAGTGGGGATAGGGTTTAACTCCTGGGACTATAAACTCCTGTCCAAATCTCTGGCTGACCCCTGACCCATACACCTGTGAGGCCAACTCCGAGCAGCCCAGGTAAGGTTAAAAGAACTGAGCTGAAATCTCAGCAGCCACTCACACTAGGGGAAAGAGTGTTTATTGTTTGTGTTTATCCAAATTAACTGATTTAAAAAATAATCACTCAATACTGTTCAGAGGATCTAAAAGAATCCAGCTCAAACTCCGGTGTATTTGATTCTAAAGTTATCTTTGTAGCTGCTTCGTAGCTATTTAAGTAATCTCCTTGCAAGCATTGTAGGTGGGAATAGGAAAATTAGCACGTCTTCCTTGAAAAGTTTGGCAATGACGACCCAGAGTTTAAAACCCCACAGCTGGAAATTTATCCTATACATATACTCACATACATGTAAAACTGCTAACGCACAAGGTTACTCACTGTGGCAATACCTGTAATAATATAAGCTTGACATCTATCTAACTATCCATCAGCAGAGAATTGGCTAAATACCTTGTGATACTTCCAAATAATGGAGTATTCTTCAGCCTTAAAAAATAAAATACATAAAAATGAGGAACCCCTTTAAGGGCTGATATTGAATCATCTCCGACATATATTATTAAGTGAAATAAACAAGGCACAAAGCAGTATTCATTGTTCTCCACTATCCTTTCATACTTCTTCCAAAATTTTTAGCCACATACTTCCTCATCTGGAATCAACTGCCTTTTCCAGTGTCCCTTGCAGCTGGGTGTGGCCATGGGATTGAGGTCTCCTCAATGAGGTTTGAGCAAAACTCTTATGTGGCAGCTTCCAGGACCCTTCCTTAGACACAGGTATTCTGCGACCGTTGCCCTTTGTCTTCATTGGACCCATCCTTCATTGGATACACTCCATCCTGCTGTCTAGAACATGGATTCTCTCATCTTGGTTCATGATTGAGCTGGAAGAAACCTGAATGCTTCTTGGAGATCCGGCAAGTACCAGCTCTGGATCACATACACTTGGAATTTTACATGAGAGAGAAATAAACTTCCATCTTGTTAAAAATCACAGTTATTTTGGGTCTTGAGTTATTTGAAGTTGAATCTAATCCTAACTCTTACGCAGGTATAAACACTGCAAGGATTTTGCCAGATCTGGCTAATTTGCCCTCCAGAAAGACTGTGCCAATTTGCACTGCAACGAGTACTATAGGAATGGGTAGAGAGCTCTTTCTGCTGCACTGCGTTGCCTCCCAGATACCAGATGCCGGATGCCAGCTGCCGGCTGCCTAATGGATCCAGAGACAGGTAGAAAGGACCCATAAATGTGACCTGGACACCAGGACAGGCAGAGGTACCAATGCCAACAAGAAGGAACTTCAGAAATTGAAGCTTCCCTTACTGACACTGGTTTCAACTAACCGGCCTCTCTTGTTCTTCTCACTTTCTTCAGGTTCTAGAGCTTTGTTCTTTTCTATTCTGAGCCTCCTCCAATACCAGCCCCAGACCTATTTCCTGGTGGGAAACCAAGAATTTGGATGCCTGCCCCTCAAATAGAGAAAGAAAGAGCAGTAGGCTTCACCCAGTGTCCGCGTCTCCTGCCTGCTGAATGTGGCACCGGCCAGCAGAGTGGGGTGTGCTGATCCATAGCCCTGACTGATATATCAAACAAGCAGGAAATAAGAAGATATGATCAGGAAGCAATTTAGTTCTCTTTCCCACTGTCCCTTCTGGTCATGCTATTTTCTGATCCTGGGTAGAATCTTAGCTAGGTGCCATAGCTTTTGACATCACTCGGGGATATTCTAGAGTCTAGCCCAGCCTAAAAATCATAAAAACCCAAACATCGTTCAATTAAAAATTCCCCCACCCCATTTCAAGCTTCTGTAGAGGGAAAAGAGAAGACAGACTCTTTCTTTCCTCTTTCTCACTCTTCCTCCTTAGCTCCATCACTAGCTACAATTTTGGGATCCTCATAGGACAGAGATGTTGGAGGGTACATACCTGTAATGAGTAGTAGGTCCCAGAGATCTAATGCACAGTATAATGAATATTGACAGCCATACTATATTATAATCATCAGACTTGCTAAGAGACTAGAACTAATGAATTATTCCAACCACTAAAAAGGAGTGACAATTATGTAACATGATAAAGGTGCTAATTATCAATTGCTACAATGGCAATCATATTGCAATATATAAATATATCAAATTAACCTGTTGTACACCTTAAATTTACACAGTGTTTTATGTCAAATACGTTTCAAGTCAAAATAAAAATAAATAAAAATTTTAAATGTGGTGACCCTCCAAGGCTGGAATGACAGAGATAAAGGGCACAAGAGCTCTCACTTGACTGCTACTGGTGCCCTCTTCGTGGGACAGATGACAAACGTTGATTCCTCCTGTCACAAAGGACTTTTGAGGGTTGTTTAGAGATTTCTGCAGGTATGAATTTTAGCCTCCCTCATCCCCAGTGCTTCCCAGAGAAAAATGCTTCTTTGGCAAGGGGGGGACCCTTCCCTCCCACCATGTGTTCCCGGAGAATGTCTGAAGATCCTGTGAAAGACAACGTACAGTCAACTCTATCTGTGAGCATCTCATCTAATGGTGTACAAGAAACACACACTTGTCCCCGACATCAGAGGACATGCAGCTTGCCTCTAAGGAAGCCCTTCTTTCCGGCTAAGTTCCCAGCCAGGCTTTACATACACCTCCCCCAGCATAGGCAGACACCAATCCCTCTGCCCTAAAGCTCTGGTGGATGCCTATCAAGTTTTCTGAGTGGTTTTACTGAAAGCTCCTTTGCTTGAATAGAAGGGGAGGAACAGCCCCCACCCCTCCCCTCTTCCCCCAGAGCGGAGTAGAAGGAGAACTTGCAGGGGACACCACCGTTCTCTCTCCTAGAATCAGCTTTACTCTTATTATTCCAATGACCTCTCAAGAATTCTTAGCATTCTCTCGCATCACCTTGAAGTGGATAATAATCCAAGGTCACAAAGCAGGTTCGGGAACTCACTCTCTTTGCATGTGCTACAACAGATGGCCTAGTGCCTACCTTGCCTGTAAGGGTGAAGTTGAGGGTCCTTGGCACACTTTGTTTTATTTTTAGGCCTTTGGGTCTTCAAACAGATAATACTGTTTGCCTCCAGGGAGAGAAACTGTCTGTTGGCGAACACAGGAGTGGACAGAAGAATTTTCAGAATACACTAAAGAGATACGCTGCAAAAAATGCCTCTGCCGTTTTTCTGGTAGACTGTCTCTTCGTTTTAAATACCCAAAGGTCCTAGAATATATACTTCTCAAGACGTTTTTCAGCCAACATTTACATAAGAAAAAAATTATATTAACATTCCCGAAATACTTTTCAGGAAAACTCTTATGTTATAGTCCAAAAACAATTGGTAGAATATTAGAATCTCACCTAAATGGTTTTGAAAAGCGTACTGAGTGTCAGCACCAGGTTTCTGCCTCAAAGATGGTGCTGATGCAGAGACACGACCGCCTGCAAAACAAATATTGTTTATAACCATGCGAATTGTTTGGTGACACGGAGCATTTTTTATCCTACCAAACTGTTTAACAGTGTTTTGATTATATTTTAGGAAATTTAGGGAGCTTAGGGTCGATATTTAATGCGTTATAATTTTTAACGCATAAGTTAAGTAAATATAAGTAATATTTTACTTACTAGAGCAATGTTTCATAATCCTGCCTAAAGAGCACAAGGCTCTCTGTAATTTTTCTTTGACCCAATTTACTAATGGCTGGTCCCAGTTAGATATCTGCTTGTAAATGACTGATAACTGCAAACAATTTCTGTCCAGCAGAAAAGTTTTCCCCAAAGTTTTATTGCCCTGAATTACATTAACCGGTTTTGCATCCACTTATCAACCTCATTTTATATTCTTTCTTTCAATGACTATAGATACATATGTTTCTCCTATGCTCCTTTGAACCAGTGTTAGGATCCTACTGGTTTCATTATTAATGAATTAAATACTTTTTAAACATGTGCTCACAGTATGTTTGTATTAGAGTCATGTTTTTAGCTTTCTGAAAATTCTAAAATGATAATTCAAATGTTGAATGAAGAAATTTTAGAACCACGATCATATCATTCCATTTATATGAATGTGTACATGTATATGAAAAAGAAGGAAATATTTGAAGTAATTTTTACCAAGATAGCTAACGTTAGTGGTTTTGAAACCGAGGGTAATCATCAGTTAGACCCATTAAATCTGGAACCTGCCTTCACTGATCACGCTTGCTTTAACTGTTGCTACAAAAACTTTCATGTCCGCCAAGCAGCATGTAGCCTAGACTATAAGGTGTTTGCCTGAGTTTTTTTTTTTTTTTAGGAATTTGGAGTCGGCTGTGTCCAGTTCAAGCTCAAGCCAGTTAAAAATGCTTAGGACCACCGACCCTCCCACTAGGTGTATACCAGTGACCTTTTGACATCTGAGGGCCAAAAACCTCACCCTCAGAAAGCGCGAACCCACCACTTTCTGATCTCGGGTCCAGTGAGGAAGCCAGTAGCTGCTACGCCTGCGCAGAACGACAATTACCGGAACTTTTTATTTCCAATCACTTTACCGCAGGCTCCCCACGCCTCAGGGAGCCCTGCTTCTCTATGCTAAAAATACCCCGAGCCCCTTGCCTTAGGAGAGATGGATCTGAGAATTGTGCTCCTATCTCGTCGCCTGGTTGCCTGGAGAATAAACCCTTTCTCAGTGGCAAACGTCGGCATTTCAGCGTTTGGCTTGATGCGCATCAGGAAAAACAGACCTGGATTCAACAACGTTTTTCTCTGAGAGATGGGTAGAGTGTTTTTCACTTTCTTCTAAATACATTGCTTTACTGTTTACATTACTTTACAATGGACTTGCATCACTTTTAAAATTAGGGGGAAGGGCTTCCCTGGTGGCGCAGTGGTTGAGAGTCCGCCTGCCGATGCAGGGGACACGGGTTCGTGCTCTGGTCCGGGAGGATCCCACGTGCCGCGGAGCGGCAGGGCCCGTGAGCCATGGCCGCTGAGCCTGCGCGTCCGGAGCCTTTGCTCCGCAATGGGAGAGGCCACAGCAGTGAGAGGCCCACGTACCGCAAAAAAAAAAAAAAAAAAAATTAGGGGGAAAATAATACAGTTTATTCTCATTGTTAATGGTAATAATGTTCTATAAAGTTGCCGCAAATACTGAATTAGCAAATACTGAGCCCTTGCTAATAGGGGAAATACAGGGTTAGTTTCCTGCAAGCTTCTGGTCACAACATTTTTTGTCAGCTGATCAGTGTACGTACCCTTGTTTTATGTGTGTTTCTGTTTAAAGACATTTATATAATATATATTGTTGACTCACTAACATTGAATTCACAGACAACAGCACTATAACTTATGCCTGAGCAAAGCTTATCTATACACTTAGACACATCAGCACTGTGCTTGAGGGCCAGTTTAAGCAACAGATTCACCAACAGACAACAAGAAGCACAAAAATGCAAAAAAAAAAAAAATGGCACTAAATAGACTACAAAAAGGACACTGGTTTTCAGCATGACAGTGAAATGAGAAAGCGGACTATTGCCTCATTTAACCTCAGTTGGGAACGTGAGCATTGGATGACTCAAATTTTCCACTGCTTTGTACATTATAATTTAGAACATAAAATGTTAAAGTTCTATAAATTATAATTTTAGAATGTCAAAAAGCTAAAACATGACTCTAATACATATCATGAGCACACACTAAAAATCTATTTAATTCATTAGTAAGTGAGCCAGCACAATAGTAATGCTGGTTCAAGGGAGCATAGGAAAGACCTTGAAAGTGCCACAAGTATTGACTTGGGGGTTACAAATAAATTTTAGCTAGTTGGTGAATTCAAAATACTGAATCCACAAATAATGAAGATAGACTATATAGCTATTTTTTACCATTTGAAACTATAATACAAAAGAATTTTTTAAATCGCCTATGTAAGTTTTACCTCAGCTGCTAGACTCTGAGCTCTAGAAGACAGGGATGATTTCTCATTCATAACGAAATACTAAACAGCTAGCTAAGTGCCTATAGTATGTGCTTAATAAATGTCCTTTTCTCACCACCACCCACTTCTCTGAATGACAAACTACAGAGCACACACAAAAATTTATTCTCAGTTCTGTAAAGAAGTTCTGCTGTTTAGAAATGATCTGTCATTGTTTTTAGCCACCCAGCATCTAAAACTCTGTGGTGAGAGAACTCCCACCTAAGGCAAAGTTTACCTCCCTCTTGAAAAGCTGAAAATGCCAGACTTTCTTCCACAGCCTCCTTTGTAGCTAGAATGCAAGTTATGACCTAGGGCCCACCGATCACAGGAGCCCAACTCAGGTGCTGAATTCAAGGCTTGTACGTGAACCAGCAGGTATCCTAAAGAATCCATATCAATGTGGGTAGTGACAGTGGAAACTGCTACAAGCCATTTCCAAAAGCAGCTAGAGAAACAGTCCTAATGAAGGTGGTCAGTGTCCAGTAGTGTCAGTAGCACTGGCAACATGAACTGCAGAGTCTGTACAGTGGGACCCACATTGTGGCATGATAATGGACATTATTTCTGGTTGTGACGTCTCTAAGTTGGTTTTATGAGCCCTCTGGAAAACAAGCAAGATATCCTTTTAATTAATTCCTTTTCTGCCTCAGCAAAAAATGGTTTCTGTTGGGGTACTTCCCTGGTGGTCCAGTGGTTAAGACTCCGTGCTCACTCTAAGGGGCGTGGGTTCAATCCCTGGTCGGGGAACTAAGATCCTGCATGCCACGCGGCGCGGCCAAAAAATGAAACAGAAAAAAAGCAAGAAATGGTTTCTGTTGCCTGCAGCTAAGAATCCTGACTGATACATATATACACACACACATATATGGAATTATCCTCCTAGATAACAATTTGGTCTCAATTTGACAGCTTTAACAAAGAGCAGAATTACAACAGATTAAATAATAACGTGTGTTGAGCATGCACAATGTACCAGGCACTTTACTTATATTATCTGATTTATCTTATCTGGTAGATACTGTTTTCAGTATTTTTTTATGGAAGTATAGTTGATTCACAATGTTGTGTTAATTGCTGTACAGCAAAGTGATTCAGTTATACATATATATATATATATACATTCTTTAATTTTTTTTCCATATAGTTTATCATATGATATCGAATATAGTTCTCTGTGCTATACAGTAGGACCTTGTTGTTTATCCATTCTCTATATAAAAGCTTACATGGTAGTTACTGTTTTGATTCTCACTTTACAGAAAAGGAAACTGAAGCTTAAAAGTGTATG
The DNA here is from genome assembly GCF_005190385.1 of Monodon monoceros. Lineage (NCBI taxonomy): Eukaryota > Metazoa > Chordata > Mammalia > Artiodactyla > Monodontidae > Monodon > Monodon monoceros. Next base: position 49,109,604 of record NW_021703782.1, on the reverse strand, counting down.
GTAGAGGATGAGGTTACCACCCCTATATCCATTCTTCTCTTCTTCCTCAGCAATAGAAAATCCAATTTTTAGCTGGACACAAGTAACCAAAACAGAGATTTACATTTCTCAGACTCTTTTTTTTCCAACTGTGACAACCTTAAAAAAGAGCCAATGACATGTAAACATAAGCATTGTATGGCTACTCCTTGAAACTTACTTAAAAGATTAGTTGGCCTTTACCTTTGTCTTTTTATTCTTTCAATTTGCTGGGATGTAGATGTAATGGCTGGAATTCAGGTGACTCTCTTGTACTATGAGGATACACAATCAGAATGTTGATCTAGCAAAATAGAGAGAAACTAGGTCCTTGATGACCATGTAGCCACCATATCAGCTCTCTACTGCCTATGTCTGAATTTCCTTTATGTTAAAAATAAATAAATAAATCTCTATCTTGTTTAAACCACTGTTAGTTTAGGATTTTCTGTTGTTTAGAGGTGAATGCTAACAAATTTAAGAGGTAATATGCCCCAAATCACTCAGCTAGTGATGAGACAGGAAATGAAGCATCGTGCCAGAGTCCTTGGCCACTGCACTCTCTCTGCTGAGCTGTGGTGCCTCAGTGCCACCATATATTAAATCCAAAAAGATCTGGGAGAAGACCACACCACTCTCAGAATTGGTAATAACAGTGTTTTCTCTATTTAGGCTCTAGAAATCTTGTTTTTCTCAGGGCAGAGAAGAGGAGAGGATTGATCTTTTCTCCTCCTACTTTCCTAAACTTCCACCCTCTATGATTTTCTTCACTCCCTTTTTTTCACCTAAAATAAAATAAAAATAACATTATCATGCACTTTTTGAATATCCAGACTCTAAATTGACAGGCTACTTTTCACTCCAGAGCCAGCAAGGATTCACTTAGAGACACTTATTTATTAGTTAATTAACTATAAACAGTGAAAAGTTGATGAAGCAATGAAGAATATATATTTAGGCTAATTTTTTTCTACTCTTCTTTTATTCTGTTGTCTTCGACAAAGTTTTGTTTCTAACTCAGGTAATACCTAGACCTGAAATGAGTTCAACCTACAGTCAAGTCAAACTTAATGTTTCCCAGTGGTTCTCACTTTATCTTCCTGGTCATTTAAAAAATCTACATAAAAACAAAACAAAATTAGAAGATAAGGATCGTGATGCTCAGTTATATAAACTAAAACTGGAGGATTTTATAAAAGCAGAAAACAGGTTTTAGTGAAATTTTATCTGCTTTTTGTACCCCATAAAATGGATAGACCCCAGCTTTCAGATTCCTGTAGTATAAAATAGAACTAAAAACACCTGACCTTTGTCCTGCTTCCTTAAACAGAAAACTTGAGCAAGGCTCTTATCACATAAAATTATTACAGCAACTATCTCTCACCTGATCTTGAATGGAAGCATATAAAACTTTATACCAGAGAGACTAGCTCTATTGTAGTCTCCTTTCTATGAATTTTTAGTGCATTTTGCAGCCAGCAGAGGGAAGGTCACATGAATAATTTTTTTTTTTTTTTTTTTTTTACGGTACGCGGGCCTCTCACTGTTGTGACCTCAACCGTTGCAGAGCACAGGCTCCGGACGCGCAGCCTCAGCGGCCATGGCTCACGGGCCTAGCCGCTCCGTGGCATGTGGGATCTTCCCGGACCGGGGCACGAACCCATGTCCCCTGCATTGGCAGGCGGACTCTCAACCACTGCGCCACCAGGGAAGCCCCATATGAATGATTTTTGAAGCTTCTGCTATATTCAGACATTTTTTAAAAAATGAAAACTGCCATATCTACCAAGTCTAGCTTCCCCAGACAAAATTGAAAACCCCGGAAATTTTTGCTCTTCTGATCACTCTTCCCCATCACAGAGCTGTTCATGTGATCATGAACATCCTGTCATGCATCTTAGGACCCACGACCATACTGCCTCTCCCAAACTCTGGGTTTTTCTTAATTCATAATTTGCTCCTCCACATTTATTCCTTCAGCAAACGTTTATTGTAGTTTAGTATGAGTAAGGCATCATGCTGGATCTGTAGATGTAAAGATGGCTAAGATAAGGGTCTTGGATTGGGACAATTTACTCACTAGTGACTGGTAATAAAAACGGCACATACACAGCAGATCCATGTCTGGTGGACCTGAAACTTGTAAAGACTGGGGAGCCCTCTTTAAGCAAAAGAGCATTTGGGGGTACAAAATTAAGCCATCTGTATGTATTCTTTGGAGAAATGTTTATTTAGATCTTCTGCACATTTTTTGATTGGGTTATTTGTTTTTTTTATTTTGAGCTGCATGAGATGTTTGTATATTTTGGAGATTAATCCCTTGTCAGTTCCCTTGTTTGCAAATATTTTCTCCCATCCTGTGGGTTGTCTTTTTGTCAATGCTATCCTTTGCTGTGCAAAAGCTTTTAAGTTTCATTAGGTCCCATTTGTTTATTTTTGTTTTTATTTTCATTACTCTAGGAGGTGGATCAAAAAAGATCTTGCTGTGATTTATGTCAAAGAGTGTTCTCCCTATGGTTTCCTCTAAGAGTTTTATAGTATCCAGCCTTACATTTAGGTCTTTAATCCATTTTGAATTTATTTTTGTGTATGGTGTTAGGGAGTGTTCTAATTTCATTCTTTTACATGTAGCTGTCCAGTTTACCCAGCACCACTTATTGAAGAGGCTGTCTTTTCTCCATTGTATATTCTTGCCTCCTTTGTCATAGATTAGTTGACCGTAGATGTGTGAATTTATCTCTGGACTTTCTATCCTGTTCCATTAATTTATATTCTGTTTTTGTGCCAGTACCATACTGTCTTGATTACTGTAGCTTTGTAGTATAGACCTCCCACCTTTGTCTTACCTGTGATGTTAAAGATGTCACATTCTTTTTTTCTTATGTTTTAGACTCACTGGTTTCAAATCCTTTCAGTTGAATACCCATTCTTAAAATCCAAGAGATTAAAACTGAACACCAGAGCTTATTAATACCCAGGTTAGGGGAAAAATTTATGTCTAATGGAAAAATCCTAGTTAGGACATGCTCTAACCAACAGAGGTGAACACTGTCTCATAAAAGGGTATTTGTTATTGGTGAAGTCCTTGTTGTCATGGAGACAGAGGTCTGAGACTCAATGATAGATGCACTTTGCTCCTTATTATTCCTTACTCTTCATTCTCTTTCCTCCTTGGAAACTCTAGGACCCTTTACCTCCCCTGACCCCACCCTACAAGTTGTCTTGACCCTTTTCTCATTCCATGCTGTTTTCACCCTGGATGATCTTATTCACCACCCAGGTAAACCATCATCTAAGTGTGGGATTCCCAAATCAGCATCTCCACCTCAGCTACAAATCTGTGTTTTGCCTGCCAGCCTGACATCCCCACCCACATTTCTCATAGCATGTTGAACCCCTCCCAGTCAAACTGCTTGAAAACTCAGTCACTGTTGACTATTGCTGCCCCACATTCCCACAGTTAATCTATCATGAAGTCTTATCATTTCACCATGGTAATGCCTCTTCTCTCCATCCACCCAGGTTCTGAGTAGCAGCATCTCATCATTTTTTAATTGAATTTTCAGCTGATCTCACTGAGTCCAATCCCTTGGCTCATCAATGGATCCTTCACATCAGGGAGGCACTAGGGCACAGAGTAAGCGGCCAGGTTCTAACATGGGTTCCAGCAGAACCTCAGCTCCCTTGATTTGTGACTGCCAGCAAGTGACTTAATTAAACTAAACCTCAATTTCTTCATATAAGAAATGGAGGCAATTATAAGTCATAAAGATGCTGTAAGGAGTACATACAATGATGTATATAAAATGTCTAGTATATAGAAATGCTTAATACATTTTACCTGTTATTATCATAATTCTTATTAGAGTTTTGATTTAAAAATATAAACTTGGTCATGTGTTAGACATTATTAGAACACACTATATCCTGGCTTTTTCTCCTTTGAGGTACGTGGAAGACTGCTTCCTAGCCACTTTCCAAATAATGGGGCCATGTGACTAGTTCTAACAGATGGACTCTAAATATAGAAGATTAGGTATGAGATTTTTAAAATTATTTTTTATTTATTTATTTATTTTTGGCCGTGTTGGGTCTTCGTTGCCGTGCACGGGCTTTCTCTAGTTGCATCCAGCGGAGGCTACTCTTCGTTGCGGTGCACAGACTTCTCATTGCAGTGGCTTCTCTTGTTGAGGAGCACAGGCTCTAGGCGCGTGGGCTTCAGTAGTTGTGGCACACAGGCTCAGTAGTTGTGGCTCGCGGGCTCTAGAGTGCAGGCTCAGTAGTTGTGGCACATGGGCTTAGTTGCTCCGCGCCATGTGGGATCTTCCCAGACCAGCAATTGAACCCGTGTCACCTGCATTGGCAGGCAGATTCTTAACTACTGTGCCACCAGGGAAGCCCCTAGGTATGAGATTTTGATGTGCTTTCTTCTCCCATTTGATGACCAAGGAAGCCATATGTTCCAGATGGTGCTTCTACAAGGTGGTGGAGGCTCCATCAGCCCGTGTCCATCTAAGTGACCATAGAGCAGAGCCCCACAGAATGTTGCAATGGACACATAGTGTAAGCAACTCAGACTTAGGGGATTTTTGAAGTTATTATCACAGCAGAGCCTAGCTGCTCTATCCTGACTAATACAGGACATCTCATTTCTCACTGCTCAAACCTAGTGATTTGCCCTAACACATGTAAGATCTCCTAAAATAGATGGACCAGCAAACACCAAAAGTTCTAGTTAAGTAGAGACAAAAAAATGTCTGTAGTTTTCATTTATTTTTCAAAGTTATTATCTCTGTATACATTTACTTGAATGTGACTTTTTAAAAAAAAACCACACACAAATGAGGCTGGCTTAAGTAAAATCGGAAATTTATTAAGCAAAATAGGAAATTTATTAACCTACATAAATTAAAAGTCCAAGACTAGAGTGAGCACTGGGCATGCTGGATACAGAGGCTTAGACTAGATATCAAGGACTTAGTATTGCTCGTTCCATGATTCAGCTCTGTTTATTGTTTGTGTGTATATGTGTGTGTGTGTGAGACAACAATGTTTTCTGGCAAAGTCTCTTTTATTGAAAAAAATGGCTGCCAGTACTTCCAGGATCACCCTATTTTCTCTCACAGCAACTTCAGCTCAAAGAGTTATTTTCTCCCAATGGTTCTGGCAAAGGTCCTGGCATTCACGCTAATTGGACCAAATTGAGTCACATACCCACCCACAGAACCAGTTACAGTGACCAGAGGAATACAATATTCTGATTAGCTGCTCCAAGTTGTGTGCTGGTTCTGGGGAGACACATGGACTGCAACAGGGGAGTAGAGGTTTCCCCGGGAAAAATCAAGGTACTGCTGCCAAAAGCAGGGTGAATGAACACAGGATAGGTAAAAATAACAGGTTCACAGAATATGTGACCAGATAAGGAACTTTATGAAGAAGTCCCAATGATAAGATAAAAACCTACCATATTTGCCTTACCATGAAAGGGCCATCTTTCCTCTGAGTGCATTGTAAGGTTCAAAATAGTAAGCTTTCAGCTACATACCACTCCCATTACCCACCAAGCCCATGTGTAGTAGGCTTATAAAATTAGTCAGAGCTTTGTGACTTTAGATTACATTTACATTATTCATGTTATGAAATGTGAAATCTAAAAGGAAAAAAGTGTAACAATATAAATGGTTTTCTTTCCTTTCCTGTTGTTGGGTTGTGTGTGTGTGTGTGCGCGCGTGTGCGTACGCGTGTGTATACACACACGTGAATAAGCATGTTTATATGTTGTTTTGTTTCTTTGCCTCGTGTATCAAAGCCTTGGAGACTTGCTATCTTCCAAGATGGGGTGAAACTCCCCCATCAGCCATTTTACCCTCCACATCTCTTTTCCCAAGTGATCCATTCCTGTTTCCCAAGAGTTTCTGGCTTCAGCAGCTTGAGTGAAGCAGTCAGCACAAAGTAATGTGTAGAGAGAATCAACTATTGCCGATTTAATCTGCCTCTTACTGTGACGGGGCTTCAGAAAACATTGAAATGGGGCACTGATCTCTGGCTCCTCTGCACCTTGTGAAAGATAGAGGGATTTATTGATAAAACCATCTCCCCCACTGGGTTGTAAGAGCCTCAGGGACTTAGAATTGTTTTACCGATGTCTGTCTCCACAGCACCCAGTATGAGGGACTACAGGATGAATGGACTCTGCCCCCAAGTCATTCATAGTCTAGTGGGAACATTAAACTGGTGTATGAATAACCAAAAATATAGCACAAGTGTAAACTACTAACGAAAGACCTTTGGAATTTCAAAGAAGGAAGCACTTTTCTCTGGCCGAACGGACAAGAATTTTTTTTTTACTAAGGAGGTAGCTTTAAGAGTGGTAGCAGAGGGAGGGGCAGAGCTGGGGCAAGAAATGCCAGGCAAAAGAACTGCAAGAAAAGAAGACAAAAAAGGTGACTTTTTTGTCTTAATCACTAGCACCAGAATAGGAGAGAACATTCTTTGTTTGGAAAATTCTTTGGTAAGCTACTAAACTAAGGGTGAGAACTTCAAGCTCATGGGTGACTACTTGCTTCAAGCAAATATCCCAATCCCTACCCTGTACTGGGTGAGGCAAAGGAAAGACTGACACACAGCTAGATTGGGGGACCGATGCCCTGAGCCATTCACTCTCCCATATGGAATGCGCTAAGCATTTGGGGAAATGGCAAGGAGCTCAGAGGGGCTGCAATGCTTGGGTTGCTTAAGTGTGTCATGGATGACAGCCTGAAAATATAAGTTGGGGCCATAGCATAAAGTACAAAATGCTGATTATGGAATTTGGAGTTTATCCTGATACCAATCGTCTTAGGCTACGGCTCTTTTCAGTAATGTCCCCACTGTCCCTCTTTTTTTTTCTTAAGAGAGATCCTGTATACACTTTACCCAGTTTCCTTCAATGGTAACATTTTGTAAAACTCATACGGGGAGTTCCCTGGTGGCCTAATGGTTAGGATTCCGGGCTTTCACTACCGTGGCCCAGGTTCAATCCCTTGCTGGGGAACTGAAATCCTGCAAGCCGTGCAGTGCAGCCAAAAAAAAAAAAAACTCGTATAAAATGGCATCCGGGATATTAACATTGATACGATTTACCAACCTATTCAGTTTTTCCTAGTTTTATTTGTACTCATTTGTATGTGTGTGTGTATTTTGTCCTATACGATTTTATCACATGTGTAGGTTTGTGGATCCACCACCAACCACAGTCAAGAAATTGAGGAGTATTAGCATTTCAGGGATACCTCGTATTATCCTTTTGTAACTCTACCCGCCTCCCTGCCATCTCACATCACCCTCAACCCTCATCCCTACCCCCTGACAACCACTAATCTGTCCTCCACTTTAAAAATTTTGTCATTTCAAAATGTTCCGTAGGTGGGATTATACAGTATGTAATTTTGGAGGATTAACTTTTTCCACTACACGTGATTTCCTCATGATTCATCCAAGTTCTTACATGTGTCAGTCGATTGCTTTTTTGTTGCTAAATAGTATTCCAGGAAAGACCTGTACCACAGCGTGTTTAACCGGTCGTTTGTTGAAGGACTTCTAGGTTGTTTCCAGCTTTGGCTATTACAGATAAAGGTGTTATGACCATTCATGTACAGGGTTTTGTGTGAACATAAGTTATCATTTCTCTGGGTTAAATGCCCAAGAGTGCAGTCTCTGGGTTGTATGGGAATTGGATGTTTAATTTTATAAGAAATGGCAGTTTTACATTTCCGTTAGCAATGAGTATGATGAGTTATTCAGTCTCTCCACACCTTCTCCAGTGTATGAGGTTATCATCATTTTTTATTTTAGCCATTCTGAAAGGTGTTTAGTCATAACTCATTGTAGTTTTTATTTGCATTCCCATGGTGGCTAACGAGGTTGAGCATCTTTTCATGGGCCTGTTTGCCCCTTATGTATCCTATTTGGTGAAATGTCTGTTCATGCCTTTGCCCATTTTCTAATTGGGTTGTGTCTTTACTCTTGGGTTCTGAGGGTATTCTAGATATTTGTCCTTTGTTGGATATGTGGTTTGCAAACAATTTTTCCCATTCTATAGCTTGTCTTTTCACTCTCTTCTCATGGGCTTTCACAGAACAAAATTTTTAAATTTGTTGAGTTCAAATGGATTAATTTTTTGTTTCATAGATCATCTAAGAAAACTCTGCCTAGATCCTAAAGAATTTGTTTTCTATCTTTTTTTCAAAGAGTTTCACAGTTTTACATTTAAGTTCATGACTCATTTTGAGTTAATTTTGGTGTTAGATTGAATTTTGTTCAGGTGGAGTTTCATTTTTTGACTATAGGGGTCCCATAACTGCAAACCCGTTTTTGAAAAGTCTATCCTTCCTCCACTGAATTGCTTTTGCACCTTTGTCAAAAATCAGTTGGACATCTTTGTGTGTGTCTGCTTCTGGGTTCTCTGTTTTGTTCCATTGATCTGTGTGTCTAGCCCTCTACCAATACCACATTGTCTTTTTTTTTTGGCCACACTGCGTGGCTTATGGGATTTTAGTTCCCCGACCAGGGATGGAACCCGTGGCTCTGGCAGTGAGAAGGCCAAGTCCTAACCACTGGACCGCCAGGGAATTCCCCACGTTGTCTTAATTACTGCAGATATACAGTCAGCCTTAATATCAGGTAGAGTGATTCCTCCTGTTTTATTCTTCATTGTCAAGAATGTTTTAGCTATTTGGGGACCCATGCCTAAATTTTGGAATAACTTCATCTCTATCTCAAAAAAGCTTGCTAGGATTTTGATAGGAATTGCAATAAAACTACAGATCAATTTGGGGAGAATTGACATCTTTACCATGTTGACTCTTCCAATCCATAGCACAGTACGTGTCTCCATTTATTTATGTCTTTGATTTTTTAAATCAGTACTTTGTAATTTTCAGCATATAGATCTTGTACATGTTTTAAGTATATACTTCAGTATTTCATTATCTTTGGGGCAACTGTAAATGATTTTGCATTTTTAAATTTCAGTTGCTGCATGTTCATTGTTAGTATATAGAAATGTTACTTACTTGTATATTGATCCTGTGACTTTGCTGAACTCACTTATTAGTTCTAGGAGGTTTTCTTGTAGAACCCTTGGAATTTTCTGCATAGACTATCATGTCATCTGCAATTAAAGACAGATTTCTGTTTTTCTAAACTGTATCTCTTTTATTTACTTTTCTTCTTATTGCAGTGGTTAGAACTTCCAGTACTATGTTGAACAAGAGAGGTGAGAGCTGACGTCTTGCTTTGTTCCTAATCTTAGAGGGAAAGCATTCAGTCTTTCATCATGAAATATGATCTTAGTTGTGGGCTGTTTATAGATGCCCTTTATCAAGTTGAGGTAATTTCCCTTCATTCCTAACTTGCTGAGACTTTTCATCATGAATTGATTTTCAATTTTATTAAATGCTTTTCCTGCATCAATTCATATGATCATATGATTTTTCCTCTTTAGCTTGTTGATATGATAGATTATATTGACTGAGTTTGAACATTGAACCAGCTTTGCAAGCCTGGAATCAATTCCACTTGGTCATGGTGTATAATTTCTCTTATACATTTTTGGTCCACACACTTTTGAAATCCAGAAACTTAGGTGTCATCCTTAACACTTCCCTCGCCTACACATCGTCTCATTATCATGATTTTTACCTCCATTTCTACCACTGCCCTTCTAGTCAAAGCCCCTGTTCTCTCACTTGTTACACTTCAACAGCCTCCTAATGGGTCTCCCTACGTTAATTTTTTTTAAAGATTTTATTATTATTTATTTATTCATTTTGGCCGCACCGGGTCTTAGTTGCAGCATGCGAACTCTTAGTTGCAGCATGCATGCAGGATCTAGTTCACTGACCAGGGATCGAACCCAGGCCCCCTGCATTGGGAGCACCGAGTCTTACCCACTGGACCACCAGGGCAGTCCCACCCTATATTAATTTTGCTTCCTTCCAACTATTTTCTACACAGCAGTCAAGGATATTTTCATACCAAAAATCTAATATTGGCGCTTCTCTTTTTAAAATCCTTCATTGGCTTCCCGCCACCCTTAGGCTAAAGACTCACATCCTTAACGTAGCCTACAAGGCCCATTGTGATGTGGTCTTTCTCTAACTCTTTTTTTTTTTTTTTAATTTATTTTTGGCTGCATTGGGTCTTTGTTGCGGCACATGGGCTTTTCTTTAGTTGCAGCGTGCGGGCTTGTCATTGCGGTGGCTTCTCTTGTTGCGGAGCACGGGCTCTAGGCACATGGGCTGCAGTAGGTGCAGCATGCAGGCTCAGTAGATGTGGATCACAGGCTCTAGAGAGCAGGCTCAGTAGTTGTGGCGCACAGGCTTAGTTGCTCTGCGGCATGTGGGATCTTCCTGGACCAGGGTTCGGACCCGTGTCTCCTGCATTGGCAGGTGGATTCTTAACCACTGAGCCACCAGGGAAGCCCCTCTCTAACTCAGACATACTACATCTAACTCTCTGTGCCTCAGCATATGAGCCTTCTCTATTTCCCCCAGATTCAACTGCCACCCACCTTGGGGCCTTTGCATATGTTATGCCCATATACTCCTTCCTTCATCCTTTGTCAGGATGACTTTTTGTCAGGATGACTTTTCAACTGACAAATCACTTTTCAAGGAAAACCTTCCTGGCTCCTCTAGCTTGGTCAGGTCCCTGCTTTACTCTTTTATAGCCTTCTTTTCTTTTATAGCATTTATCTCAGTTTGTGAGTTATATATTTATTTGTATAATTATTTGATTAATATTAGTTCCTCCTGAGACTGTAAAAGCTTCATGAAAGTGGGGACTATAACTATTTTACTCAACAAATGTAGTTTGAATTAATAAATGAAATCAACTGACCTACTTTAATTACTTTATCAGCGTATGTTTACTGAACATCACATGTTATCAGGAGAACATTCATTTAAGAGAATGAGGGAGGGGGAGAGAGAGAGAAATGCTTATTAGGTACATATCACATACAGCCAAAATAATCCTTATGTGCTATGTCATGTAATTAATAAGGGATGAGGATGTCTTCTGCTAATTTAATTGATAAAAAATTATCAAACAGCTATAGTGGCCAAATCATCTCTGAGTGGTAGGATTCAAAATAGTTTTTCTTTTTTATATTTCTCTGATCTTTTTCAAATGAGCACATGAACATGTATTACTATTTTAATACATTACTGTAAAGACTTTAACTCATTAACATATTAATGAATAGAGCAGTGGAAATTTAATGGAAAATGCTGTAGCTTTATTCAGCTTTCCTCAAAATATGTAATCCAAACAGATTTCAAAAGGTAAAAGTAAAAATTTTATTTTAAATATATCAGTTCTTAAAGAATTGATAGAATATAAAGAATTTAAATTATACCTCTAATGATTATTTGTGTCAAAAATACTATACTATGCTTGATTATATTTCATGAAAACATAGTACTACATTCCCACTCAGAAACACTTTAGTAAGAATACACCAAAAAAACTGTTAACTGCAGTCTATTCTGAGGATTAAGGTGGGATTGAATGATAGAGTTGTGAGTCAGTCAAGAGACTTAACTTCCACATTATTAACTGTGTTGTATTTATATTATTTACTTAAGTTTGTATTATTTTCATATCTTTTTTACTACTTTTTAAAAATGCATTTGAAAATTATTTTTTAAAAGAAACGGATGACCTTGATTTCTATGACCTTTCCCATCCCTCCTCCTTATCACACACTTTCATCAACAAACATAAAAACATATACACATTGCAGCTCAAATGGAGCAGTTCTATCGTATATTCCAGCCCCAAAAATAGTAAGAAAGTGATTTCTGCTTCTCAATAAGATAGAGTAAGAAGGCTTAGATTTATCCATTTGTCTGAAATGACTGAAAAATAGTGTGTATAACAATTATGTGTGAAAACAATGGTTTTCAGACATTGTACATCAGGCAGTGCAAGACAGTGGTCCCTGAAAGATAGGAAACAAACCAAATAAGCCCTATAATTGGCCAACCTTACTATCCAGAAAGAGTTTCCAGGCTGAAGCTTAGGGTGAGGGAAACTGGAGGAAGCCCAATAGCCTCCCTGAATTGAGGAGACATATGAAAGCACAGGGAGGCCAAAGTAGTTTAAGTTCACAGAGCAGAGGGTTGGAGAGAAGAGAGTTGCAGAGAGAGAATTCTGGAAATCTGCAGAAGAACCTGCTTGAGTCCGCAGCTAACTAATCATCACTATATTAGTGATTAGAAGGAGCAATCCTGGGAGATCATACAGTGCCAGTAATTGTTCATGTTCCACTAGACAGAGTAGCATATCTCATAATTCATAGGACATCAAGTAGAGTACTTAGAAGGGAATTGGCTCAGTTGTGGGGCAGAATTAGCCCTTGATCAAATGCTGCTCTGGTCCTGCTTAACAAAGCTTAAAAGCAAGACCCAGAAGTATACCAATGTTTCCAAGTAGCTTAACTGTGTCCCAGAACAAAACTCAACAATATTTATAGGAATACTAATATATACAGCACTCAACAGATTAAATACAAAATACTTGTGGTGTAAGTCAAATCATGATGCTGTACACCTTAAACTTACACAGTACCGTATGTCAACTATATCTCAGTAAAACTAGAAGGGAAAATTGTCATGTTACTGTGGAAAATTACCAGGCATGCAAAGAAGTAGGAAAAAAATAACCCATAATGCAGAGGAAAATAAAAATCAATCAATAGAAACAGATCCAGAAATGATAGATACGACAGAATTCATAGACAAGAACATTAAAACAGTTATTATGATATTCCATATATCTAAGAAGGTAGAGGAAAGATCAAGCATGTTAAATAGACACATAGAAGACATAACAAAACACCCGAATGAGATTCTAAAGATGAAAAACGTAATGTTTCAGATGAAAACTACTCTAGATGATAGTAACAGATTAGATACTGCAGAAGGCAATATTAGTGAACTTTAAGACACAGCATTAAAGATGATACACAACAGGGCTTCCCTGGTGGCGCAGTGGTTGAGAGTCCGCCTGCCGATGCAGGGGACACAGGTTCGTGCCCCGGTCTGGGAAGATCCCACATGCCGCGGAGCAGCTGGGCCCGTGAGCCGTGGCCGCTGGGCCTGTGCGTCCAGAGCCTGTACTCCGCAACGGGAGAGGCCACAGCAGTGAGAGGCCCGCGTACTGCAAAAAAAATTTAAAAAAAGATGATACACAACAAACAGAAAAAGAAAAAAAAAATAGTAAATACAGCAATAGTGAGCAGTAGGACAATGTCAAGCACCCTAATATATGTGTAACTGGAGTCACAGGAGGAGAGAAAGGAGAGGGGAAATAGAGAAAATACTTGAAGAAATGGCCAAAATTTTTACAAATTTGGAGAAAACTATAAACCCACATATCTAAGAAGGTTAAACTTCTTAGGTTAAACAAATCACAAAAATAATAAGAAACTTCTCATGGTGTGACTAAATAATACAGGTATCCCCTACTTTCAGAAACTTAATATGTTCATTATTTATTGCTAATTAACAAATCATCCCCAAACTTCATGGCTTAAAACAATAATAATTATTTATTTTCTCTCACAATTTCTATGAGTCAGGAATTCAGCAGTATCTCCGTCAGCAGTTCTGGTTCAGTCTCCCAGGTGGTTGTAGTCAGTTGAGAGCTGGAGCAGTTCCCAGAAGACCTGACTGGGACTCACTCATGTGACTGGCAAGTCGGTACTGACTGTTGTTCAGGAGCATCGGTTCTTCTCCACAGGGCTGCTTGAGTGTCCTCGTGGCATGATGGCTGGCTTTCTGCTGAGCAAGTGGTCCAGGAGAGTAAGGCAAAAGCTACAATGCCTTTTATTACCCAGCATCAGAAGTCACACAGGGCCAGCCCTAATTCAGTGCGAGGGGAGACAATATAAGATGTGAATACCAGAAGGCAAAGGTCACTAGCAGCCATCTTAGAGTTGGCTACTGGACTCAATATTTTAAAAAATTAAAATTACCGGAAAGATAAAGCATAAAAATTATTATAATACAAGCACTCACTAAAAGTTTCCTTAAAATAACAAGGAAACTTTTTTTAAACATTCAATTTGTTAAATTCAGTATCTGACTAACTTGGAAAGCATCAAGCAGAGCACGCCTGTAACTGACCATGGGTTACATAGAGCAAGACTGATGTTCAGTTATGTGAAGGAGCTCCACTCTAAGCATTATGGTCTCAATGTGTCATCTCAAAATCCTGGTGCCCAATGTGAAGGTGTTAGGAGGTAGGGTCTTTGGGAGGTGTTTGGTCACGAGGGTGGAGCGCTCTTATAAAAGAGATCTAAAAGAGCTCCCATGCTCCTTCTACCATGTGAGAAATCTGCAACCCAGGAATGTATCCCTGATGGCATCCTGATCTCAGACTTCCAGCCGCCAGATATGTGAGAAACAAATTTCTGTTGTTTATAATCCACCTGTCTGAGGTATTTTGTTATAGCAGCCTGAAGGGACCAAGACAGCAGCCTTCGAGTGTTTTTGACTTAGTACATTCATCCTGGAAAAGCATCTCTCTGGATTGAGTCTTCCTACTTCAGCTGGCCAGTGATACCTGACCATCATCTATAAGCTACTTTCACTGTGGAGCGTCAGTCTTAGGCAAGATATCAGGGAATGTTGCCTTCACTTGTGATCATTCAGGTCAGCATAGACACCCCTTCTTCGGGTCTTATCATGATCATGTTCCCGTAACCGAACAGGACCCTGTGGGGCCTTCCCACATATCCTCTGCTTTAGCTCCTCTCTGAAGTACCTGGATAACAGTATTTGATGCACATTTCCTGAGTTGTTTTACTGATGTGAAAAACCCGCACCAAGTGGAAGATGTTAACTACTTGATGACCATGAGCACATCACCCCAGGCCTCCTGGAGCTTAAGGACTAATAATGTTAACCCCTGTGACACCACCTTGTTACCTCACCGTCAGCCAATCAGAGAACTGGGCATGAGCTGATCACTTACCTGGCGACCCCCCTCCCTCACCTGGCTTTTAAAAATGCTTTGCCAAAACCTTCGGGGAGCTCGGGGCTTTTTAGGGCAGGAGCCACCCGCGTCCTTGCGTGGCCCTGCAATAAACCTTTCTCTGTGCCAAACTGACTTTACAGTTTGTTTGGCCTCACTGTGTGTCAGGCACACAAACTTGCTCTAACATTCCTGTCCCTCCCTTACCTGAAGGGACCTGCACACCCTGCCATCTGGAACCCTGGTGCTTACTCTCCCCACCCCTACCCTGCCGTGCTCTGGGGAGTCCATCTAGAATCACCTGGCAGAGCCCAGTGTCTCCCTTACACCTTCTGCCGTCCCTCCTCTCACCCCAGGGCAAGGTGCCCCTGCATAAACTTGACATGTTTTGAGTCTCTGGGAATAGAACAGTGACTCTGACACTTTGCTTTCAGGTACTCAACTCAGAAACACATTTCCAAGAACATGTGATGTACAAAAGTAGAGGCAGCCTGTACTAGAAATGACAACAACTGACCAAGAGTAACATAATGGACACATTGTGTTTGTTTGTCAGGAGGAACCATTCCTGAAAATGTAAGAAGCAAATCGACCTGGCTTTAGAAGAAAAAAAATCCCTGAACATTATTTATAATGTTTAGTGCCAGTCCGATTTATACCTCTGAGGTTTGGAAGGAAGAAGGTGTGACTGGAAGAGTAGTTACACCTACTCTTTTGATCATCCCTCTGACCAACACACTCACAAAATACCAACACATTCGTAAACTTTTAGCCAGGAAACATAGAATGTCATACACATGCACATACCACCCACAAGCATTTATACACTCACCATTCATTTTGCTGTTCTAAAATTTCCACACAGCTCTGTGAGTGGAGTTTGGAATGGTAGTGGAAAAAAGCATTGATCTGAGAAAAAGAAAAATAACAACCATCACTGTGCAGGAGTAGGAGTTTGGCTGCTAACTGAAATTTAAAAGTGCTTCTTGCTCATTATAAATGACAAGGCAATATGTATTTTCTGTGCTGAGTAAGCTGGAGAGCCCTATGAAAATCCCAGTGGAAGCAGCGCTTGGTCTCATGCAAACGGTCTGGGCCAGCATGGTGGCAGATGCGGTGGCAGGTGAAAAGAGAGTGAAGCTCAGTCCCTGACCTTGTTACTGAACCAAACTCGGGCCCTCTCACCCAATGCATAATAAAGCCAATCTACTGACAATGGGTTGTGGTAAAGGAGGGTACTGCATTTATTGCAAGACACCCAACGAGGGGCCAAGCAAGGAGAATGGGGAGCTTGTGCTGAAAAGACATGAACTCCCTGATGGCTTTCACGGAAGGGTTTTTATTTTTATTTATTTATTTATTTAATTAATTTAAATTTAAATTTATTTATTTTTATACAGCAGGTTCTTATTATCTATTTTATACATATTAGTGTAAATATGTCAATCCCAGTCTCCCAATTCATCCCACCACCACCCCACCTCCCCCTTTCCCCCCTTGGTGTCCATACGTTTGTTCTCTACATCTGTGTCTCTATTTTTGCCTTGCAAACCAATTCATCTGTACTATTTTCTAGATTCCACATATATGTTTTAATATACAATATTTGTTTTTCTCTTTCTGACTTACTTCACTCTGTATGACAGTCTCTAGGCCCACCCACATCTCTATAAATGACCCAATTTCCTTCCTTTTTATGGCTGAGTAATACTCCATTGTATATATATACCACATCTTCTTTATCCATTCGTCTATCTGTGGGCATTTAGGTTGCTCCCATGACCCAGCTATTGTAAATAGTGCTGCAGTGAACATTGGGGTGTATGTGTCTTTTTGAATTATGGTTTTCTCTGGGTATATGCCCAGTAGTGGGATTGCTGGATCATATGGTAATTCTATTTTTAGCTTTTTAAGGAACCTCCATACTGTTCTCCATAGTGGCTGTATCCATTTACATTCCCACCAACAGTGCAAGAGGGTTCCCTTTTCTCCACACCCTCTCCAGCACTTACTGTTTGTAGATTTTCTGATGATGCCCATTCTAACTGGTGTGAGGTGATACCTCACTGTAGTTTTGATTTGCATTTCTCTAATAATTAGTGATGTTGAGCAGCTTTTCATGTGCTTCTTGGCCATCTGTATGTCTTCTTTGGAGAAATGTCTATTTAGGTCTTCTGCCCATTTTTGGATTGGGTTGTTTGTTTTTTTAATATTGAGCTGCATGAGCTATTTATATATTTTGGAGATTAATCCTTTGTCCATTGATTCATTTGCAAATATTTTCTCCCATTCTGAGGGTTGTCTTTTCATCTTGTTTACAGTTCACAGAAGGGTTTTTAAAGGCAACATTAGGGATGAGGGTTGCACGGTGCCTGATCAGCTTGTGGACATTCTTGTGATTGGTTGATGATGAGGTAATAGGGTGGATTTTGAGAATTAACATCATCATCCGGTCTGGGCTCTACATGCTTGTGGTCAGCATGCAGTTAACTTCTTCCACCTGGTGAGGGTTTTAGTTTCTGCAAAACAACTCAAGGATATGGCTCAGGATATTATCTGTAGCCCTTGAGGAGGAACTAAAGGTCCTTGACTTTGTTTTATAGATAACCTATTATTATTTTGTCTTGTTTTGATAATAATAATAACCTATTATTATTTTGACTGTTTTCCTTTGTTTCTGCATTTTCTCACTTCTCTGATTAAAATTGCTCTTTGGAACTTGGGGAAGGCCTAGAAGTCTAAAGCTTTTCTACAAACGAGGTGGGGGATAGGGGGTGTGGTGGGGGTGGTGGTCTGTCCCTGGGAAGGCCCTACAGGGTCCTGCTCAGTTTCAGCCTCAAGGCTCTTGAACACTAATGAGAATCCAAGAGGCAAAAGGGGGAAGGAGGAAAGCCCAGTGGCCCCTCCCCTAAAAATGTGCTTGGGATGTGGACACAGACTATAAACCACTTGAAAATACCTGGAGTTGGATCAGTACAAATTGTGACATAAATGATTTTATTTTAAAGATAAGGACAACCAGGCCATAGTGGAAGTTTGTCACAAGTCATACTGGGTGCCCAGGTGGAGCAGTGAAATTCTTCCCAATAGCTACCTTTAAATGAGCTACAATTACTCAGATATTTTTTGCCCCGTGGCAGGCACCTGGATCAGGCATCCATTAGAGGACCATGGGCTCTGTCATTCTGGGGTGACTTGGTGGTAGAGCACAGGGCTTGTCACCATCAACTGAAAAAAAATACACAACCTAAAAGTTGAGAGTTATGTTTTATTCGGCAAACATTCTTAGGACTTCAAGCGCAGGAGACAGCATCTCAAATAACTCTGAGAGACCACTCCAAAGAGGCAAAGGGCTCAGGGAGCCAGGATATATAGGAGTTTTAGCAACAAAAGACCAGGTATTGGGAACATCAAAAGATTACTGTTAATAAAAGAAAACCAGACATCTCAAGTTAATGAAATTAGCACATTTCTATGTATGGGAAGATGCAAAGTCTGGGCCTGTTGAAATTATTCCTTTGATATGCAGCTCAGCTATTGGCAGGGGGTTGGGGGGCAGTATCCTGTGTTTTCTCATCCTTAGTCTCCTCAGTGTGCACCATTGCGGGTGGCTGCAGTCATTGACTGCTAGATGGTAGGCATTCTTTGTTTCCATCCTGAGTTCCCTCAGGACTCACTGTCAGGGTGGCTGTAATGTGGTGGCTTGATGGCTGCAACATCCTTTGTTTATGATACAGTAGGCGGCATTCGTAGTTCACATCACCAATATGAATTCACAGAAGGAAAGTGTGACTGACAATCTGCATCATGCCCTTTAGAGGTACAAACTGTGTCCGAGGGGAACAGTGTCCTGAACATTTTCTTTTTACTTTCTTTCCCCCAGAAGAAAACAAAGACAGGCTTGCCTCCTAGTGCCTTCTCCTGGGCATATGTCCTTAAAATTGCTTTGGAAATACAAGATAGTCTTATGCGTTTGTGAGAGGTGGCCATAGCCATAAACTCAGCAAACTAAGCTTCAGTAGTTCCACCAGATATACATTTCTCTACTCAGCCTTCAAGACCTCTGTAATCTGACCTTATTTCCCAGCACCCCCCCCCTCAGGTTGTCTCATCAGTCACCCAAACACACCACGTCAGAACCTGGGAACTCTGCCCAAATGGTCCCCTTCTTCTGGAAAGTCCTATCCCCCCCACTCTTCTACACTTCCTTTAATCGCCCTTAATCAATACTACAGAATATCTGTGTTCTACAGAACACAATATCCATCAGTCACCCACTGTTTTCCAAACCTATCTTGCAAAGTGATGTTTAGGGAGAGTGATAATTGATCTATTCACCCATTTAACAGTAGCTGCCATTACTGATCCTCAGCCTTGACCAGCCACGTGTTAAATGCCTGCCTGCACTATCACGTTTCATCCTCACAATAACCCTTCAAGGTTCCCTGATCCTCATATGTTGTCCCTTTTATTGTTATGTAATATTATACATGGACTCAAATAATTTGTAGAAAAAGAAGAATAAATAGTTTAAAATCAAACACAAATCATATTTTCCTCATGAGTTTAAAAATAACCAATCATCAGACCATGAATGAATCTCATAGATCATCTAGTCCATGCCTCTGAACACACACGTTCTGACTGATTAGTTTCTTTCTTCTTTTTTTAAGCTCCGAAGATTATTCTGATAACTAGCCAGGTTGTAAAGCAGTAACCCATTCCAATTATCTCATTTTATAAGAGATTGGAAGGAGAAAGATGGCGTTAACATTTGCTGAATGCCTACCACACTGCTACCTGCTTACCAACCTTAGTTAACAAGGGGTGAACTGAAAGTAAGTATGTCAGGGAATTTGCCCAAAGAAAATGAGCTGGGTCATGGCAGACCCATGTTTCTTCTGTCCTAGCTTCAAAGTCTTTCCTCTACCTAACTAAAACCAAACTATTTAATTAGCATAAGTCTTTTACATAGATGATCACATTTATTTTTTGTAAAAAAAGATATCACAAAATAAGTACTATTATTATTCCTATTTTATGCAAGTGAAGAAATTGAGGCCACTACAGATGTAATTAGCCTAATGTCAGTTAGCTAGTACATGGTGAAGGTAGGGCTTGAATCCAGATTTTTTTTCCATTTTAGGGGTAAATTTTAATAGAGCATGCAAGTTTTAACTCTTAGACCTTAAACAAAACTTTGAAGTTCCTGCTTGTTTCAGAATGGTTTTATGGGGAACCTAATCTGTAACAAAAAGTTGGCATTCAGTGCAAAGGTGCCAACGTTTTCCAGCAAAATGTACAAAAGTTCTCAGGGGCATGGGGCAAGGAGGTGCTCAGACATTTTCAACAGCAGGCGTTCTCTCATCCTCTTGACGGGAGTTGGGAGAGAACCACTGGAAGAGCTTCATCAAACACCATGTAGCGACCTCGCTGTGTCAGAGCCCAGCATTCTTGGTGTTGCACAGCACAGATGTCTTCAACCATGGCTACACATTGAGGAGACCTGACGGCAGTCAGCCTTTCCTTCAGTTTCAGTCATGTCTTTATCATCCCTAAGGTCAAGTTTAGCTCCCATTAGGACGAGGGACGTGTTGAGACAACGGTGTCACACTTCAGGATACCACTTTGCATGGACATTTTCACAAGATGCAGGACTCACAAGAGAAAAGCAATTTAAGAGTACGTCAGCTTGTGGAGAGGATAGGGATGTGATCTGTCATCATCTTCTTGTCCAGCTGCATCCATAAGCCCAGATTCACCAGTTTTCCATCTGCCATAACATGGGAAGAATAGTTGTCAAAGATGGTGGGGATCTATTCTCCAGGAAATGCATTGGTGGCATCCCACATCAGTAGGCAAGTTTTACTTACAACTCCATCTCCCACCACCACCCACTTGACAACCTCCATCTGGGCATCAGCGGTGGGGCACAGGGTGCCAGGGTCTCTGCTACCTTGCCCTCTACAACTGGAAGCTGAAGCCCAGCAGCGGCCACCACGCAAACCTCCAGATTTTTTATTTCTCAGTCTTGTGCTTCACACTCACTGGCTTCCTTCGCTGAGTACAGATGTGCAGATCTCACGCTCTTTCCTATACCTGCCTTTGACATTTCATTGTGTTTTGCACCTATTGCAACTTTATATTGCAGTATCATGGCATTAATTTTAAATCCCCACCAGTGCTGCAAGGTAGAGAGGAAAGTTCATGGTTCTGGAATCAGATGGGCCTGGCTTTTAATCCCCTCTCTTGCCGGTTTTGAGATCTTGGGCAATGACAATAATTTCCAACATTCATTGAGAGTTTATATGTTCCAGTGATGCTGAGAGCTTAATATGCATTAATTCATTCACTCTTCAAGAAAGGAGGTAAGGCTTCCCTGGTGGCACAGTGGTTGAGAATCTGCCTGCTAATGCAGGGGACACGGGTTCGAGCCCTGGTCTGGGAAGATCCCACATGCCGCAGAGCAACTAGGCCCGTGAGCCACAACTACTGAGCCTGCGCGTCTGGAGCCTGTGCTCCGTGACAAGAGAGGCCATGATAGTGAGAGGCCCGCACACCACGATGAAGAGTGGCCCCCGCTCGCCACAGCTGGAGAAAGCCCTCACACAGAAACGAAGACCCAACACAGCCAAAAATAATAAATAAATCAATAAACTCCTACCCCCAACATCTAAAAAAAAAAAAAAAGAAACGAGGTAAATGGGAGGGAGACGCAAGAGGGAGGGGATATGGGGATATACGTATATGTATAGCTGATTCACTTTGTTATACAGCAGAAAGGAACACACCATTGTAAAGCAATTATACTCCAATAAAGATGTTTTAAAAAATAAAATAAAGCTTATGGACTTACAATATGAAAAAAAATAAATGTTATCTGAACTGTCAAAAAAGAAGAGGTAAAAACCATTAATATTTCCATTTTATGGAAGAAGAAACTAAGAGAATCAGTTTTCTTATGTGTAAAGTGATGATAGTCACATCTAATGTGCCAGGTTGTCATGAGGCTTACATGCGATGAGCTATAAAAAGTGCCTAGAACACACACATAAATCTTTGTCACCGTTCCTCCCCTCCCCTTCGCCTTTCTCCCTTGAGCACAGAGACCTCATCTCTACTGCTTGTGCTTCCACCCAGAGTCAGTGGAAGTGGTGAGCATGTAGCAGAGACATGTAAGTATTATCAACAGTCAATTTGGTAGATTGGAAGTCTCCTAAAATTTGATCTTAACTCCTCTTTCACCAAAGATACCAAATAAACCCATGCTGACCTTTGTCATTTTCTCTGACTTTCACTAGTCATGCAGTAAACACAGCTGGTGAAACAGCTACACTTCACTGTAATAACAGCGACTTGACATGTTCCACCATCATGTTCTGGACGCAATTGACTAAGAAAAACCCACATCTGATTATGACAAGATGCAAACGATGTAACTCAGTGCTTTGCCACTCTGGCCATGAAAATCGCCTGGGAAGCCCTTTAAAAATGTTGATGCCTGGCTCTGCTCCGGAGATTCTGATTTATTTGGTCTGAAGTGAGGCCCAGACTTTTAAAATGCTTAAGTTCTTTGGATGACTCTAACGGGTAGCCAGGGTGTCAAGTAACTGATTTACCTATGCACATGAATGAGAAATTCATTTTAGCCAGTCAAATTACTATTTAGGGTGAGAAATCTGTCTCTCTGCATGTGATATCATTTGGACTAAAGCCACATGTATTAGCATTGTTCAGTAACCACAGAGGGAAACTGAAAAAAATCCAATCTAGACCAGGATCAGTAAATACACAGCTGCCCCCTTGTGCCCACAATCACACTTCTCTTCCCCACTCAGTCATAGTCTTGCATCCCTTCCCAAGAGAGCATCTTGGTTGTCACATGAGATGGAGCTTAGTCTTGCACAAGATATACATACACTTGAAAAGCTATTATAAGGACTTCCCTGGTGGCAGTGGTTAAGAATCCTCCTGCCAGTGCAGGGGACACGGGTTCAAGCCCCGGTCTGGGAAGATCCTACGTGCCGCGGAGCAGCTAAGCCCGTGTGCCACAACTACTGAGCCTGCGCTCTAGAGCCCACGAGCCACAACTACTGAAGCCAGTGCACCTAGAGCCCGTGCTCCATACCAAGAGAAGCCACTGCAATGAGAGGCCCGCGCACCGCAATGAAGAGTAACCCCCACTCGCAGGAACTAGAGAAAGCCCTTGTGCAGCAACGAAGACCCAATGCAGCCAAAAATCAATTTATTTTTTTAAAAAAAGCTATCATAAGACAGTACTTATCAATAAACCTCGATCAAGAACTTATGCACCAGGAGGTGGGTTCGCTGCTAGCAATATGAAGATGGGTACGATGTGGTTCCTGCCCTCGTGAATTCAGTCTACCAGAGAAGAGAGGATGTGGAAAGCGCACGAACGTAAACAGAGTTTTTGGAAGAAACAGAACAAAGCAACTGTCTATGCCTGGGAGGATCAGGAAAGACAAGGAGAGTTGTCAAGTGTGTTAGATCACAAAGGACTGAGTAGGAGGAATTCATCAGGCCCTGTTCAATGGAAAGGGCCCTATTCAGTGGAAAGGAACTCACCAGGCCCTGTTCCACTGACGGAACAGCATGTGCAAATGCAGTGACATATGAACAGCTGTTGGATTTAGATATATAAGTGGTACTGTTAGTGTGACTTCAGCCTAGAGGGAGCATGAAGGACTAACAGAAGGTCAGGCTGGAAGGAAAAGCATTATGGCTTTTGCATGGCATTTTGGTATTTGGATGACAAGCCAGCACTGTCCGATAGAACTTGGTGTTGGTGGAAATTAAGAGGGTGGTTCAAGTAAGAAAGTGGATGGTAATTCCAAGAGCAGGCCTAAACTCAAAGGGAAAATCTTAAATCTATCAAGAGTTTGAGAAATCAAGATATGATTGTATGTTTTATTTTTAATAGAGCATTTCAATTATGCTTATGCCTTTAATCCACTTGACAGTGACATTTGAAGATATTAAATCAGCAGTCAGCTTTATGTCATTAGCTTTTTAAAAATTAAAATAACCTTTTTTCTTATTACAAAAGCAATGCTCTGCATTATAAAAAAAAATCTGAAAATGCATATAAGGAAAGAGAAGATAAGAAAGTTACCCCTGAGGTAACTGGACTTCCTACTGATAGGTCAGTTGGGACTTGAGGGTTTAAATAAAAAATAGAGAAAAACATCTAGTGATGCTTTATAACTACTACTTAATCGCACAGTATATACTAGTGATTAGCACATTTTTAAAATTTCCAAAACCTTTTCTTCAAATGAATCTTATGTAGGAGATCAGTATGTAAAACAGATTAAAAAATAGAGGGTGGTAGCCTGAAAGCCCAAGGGGTTGGCCCTCAAACAGCCCCCAAGTTGAGCCCTGAAGCACCTCTTGGCACCTTAGAGTTCTTCAGAGCAAAGTTTAAAGTCCATTGGCATTTATCACTCCAGACCTTTTTCCAACGAAAGATATTCATATGTACTTATAAAATGAGGTTCATAGGAAGTATGCATTTTTATCATCTGGTTTCATTTCACAGTATTATAAATCATGAACAGCTTTCCCACATCAAGATATTTCCTTCTATAACATCATTTTAAACAGCTGCATTGTATTCCTTTGTTTTGATTTACCATATTTATTTAACAATCCCCAGATATTAGACATGTCATTTGTACCCAGTTTTTCCTGTTTTTAAGCAACACTGTGACTGGCATCTTTGTAAGAAGTTAAATATGTGTGTGAATTATTCTTTATTTTATAAAGATTCACATTTTAATGTGTTTTTCAAAATGCCTTTTAAAACATGTACATTGACAAGCATTGCTCTGGTGAACCTGTGTATATGACCTGGAATAGTGGTCCATGGGGAGACAAACTGATGAGATGGGGATAGAGAAGTATTGCTGACTAGCATAGACAAGAAATGGTTGTCAAGAAACACTGGGGATAAAGATCCAGCAATGGTTGTGTGCCTGAAACATGTGTTAGGAATCTAGTCCTGGCTTACACGTCAGGGTGGCTATGGGTCCCAAGACCAACCAGTTTTGCTACATACTAGTGGTTAAGAGACATCCAAATGAGTGTTCATCTCTTCCAGAACTTTGCAATTTGCTCCATACAGGAGATACTCAAAAAATGTTCAGTGAATGTTAGGCCCCCTGTTTGTTTTAGGAGGCAGTACACCACTTCTCATAACCTTATCACTACTCCACATATAATTTTAATAATTCCTCATCAAATTAACCCCCTTCAAATTTTGTCTTTTATTTTATTTGCTAAGGATTATTTTAAGGATTATTCATTTTGGAAAAAGCCAGAAGTCACTCACAGCTGATTTTAGAAAAGCTTGGGAGGGTCCAAAACAATTTCAGAAAAGCCAGGCTATGAGCCTGGATGCCACTGTGGGTTTTTTTTTTTCCCTCACTACTGGCTTTTACTCATAAAACCATTGGGTCGAACCATTAAGATGTTCTGACTGATTACTTTTGCTTACAGGATGTATTCTTGATTGTCATAGAAGCTTTTCAACATAGATTCTGCCTATGATTTTTTTATTCTCTGCTTTTTATTGAAGTATAGTTGATTTACAATGTTGTGCTAATTTCTGCTGTACAGCAGAGTGACTCAGTTATATATGTATATACATTCTTTTTTAATTCTTTTCCATAATGGTTTATCCCAGGAGATTGGATATAGTTCCCTGTGCTATACAGTAGGGCCTTGCTGTTTATCCATTCTGAAGGTAATAGTTTGCATCTACTAACCCCAGACTCCCAGTCCATCCCTCTCCCTCCCACCCTCCCCCCTGGCAACCACAAGTCTGTTCTGTGTCTGTGATTCGGTTTCTGTTTTGTAGATAGGTTCATTTGTGCCGTATATTTATTATTATTATTATTAAATTTATTTACTTTTTTGGCTGTGTTGGGTCTTTGTTGCTGAGCACGGGCTTTCTCTAGTTGTGGAGAACGGGGGCTACTCTTTGTTGTGGTGCGCGGGCTTCTCATTGCTGTGGCTTCTCTTGCTGCAGAGCATGGGCTCTAGGTGCGCAGGCTTCAGTAGTTGCAGCACACGGGCTCAGTAGTTGTGGTTCACCGGCTCTAGAGCACAGGCTTAGTAGTTGTGGTGCATGGACTTAGTTGCTCCGCAGCATGTGGGATCTTCCCAGACCAGGGCTCGAACCCGTGTCCCCTGCATTGGCAGGCGGATTCTCAACCACTGCGCCACCAGGGAAGCCCTGTGCCATATTTTAGATTCCATATATAAGTGATGTCATGTGGTATTTGTCTTTCTCATTCTGACTTACTTCACTTAGTGTGATAATCCCTAGTTGCATCCATGTTGCTGCAAATGATTCTGCCTATGATTTTGACAACTTGGTGGTTTGGAGCAGTGTTCTGCCACAGACTTCAATATGTTTTTTCCAGGTCATGGCAGAAAACTAAGCCTACTGCCTACTGGTTAAAAAAATAATAAAAACAACCTTTTCCTAGTTTTCTTTAATAGAAGAGAAGGATATTCTTGGCTATTCGGTTCATCACTTAGCTGAATGGTCAAAACCTTCACCGAATATTTTTCCACTCAAGTTTTTTTTTTCCCAGAACAAAAATTTCTTTAGCTAAATTTAACTCTTGTGGTTCATTTTAAAAGATAATTCTTTAGTCTTCATGTTTGTAGGGGAGGAAAAAACTTTTTCCTATACCCTCTTATGTTCAGTGAATGGGGCCCTACAAATTAGGCTGACAAAAGACAGATTAACAAGAAGAAAAAAAAGGTTATTATGTATGCATATGGTGTGGGGCTTACAGAAATAAAATGAAAACCCCAAAGAGGCAATCAGACTCAGAGGCTTATATATCATTTTAACAAAGGACAGTAAATTTGTGGAGAAGTGATAAGACAAAGGAAAAGGGTTTTTAGCTTCTAGGAGTAGTAAAGAGTGGGAAGGTAAATATATGGGGAAACTAATGGAAGATAAGTATTATTATTATTTGGCCACATGGTACCGTCTTTAGGATCTTAGTTCCCCAACCAGGTATGGAGCTCAGGACCCTGGCAGTGAAAGCACCAAGTCCTAACCACTGGACCGCCAGGGAATTTCCAAACTATGTGGGGTGGTTTTTTTTTTGTATTATTTTAATAATGTTTGTTTGTGCAGGTCCATCTTGGTTCTCACTTGCCATCTTCTTCATGGTCAGAAAACTCCCCCAAGAGAGGGGATTTCTGGCGGTACTCATTTTTCAGAAGTTTCTGTTTTCAGTCAGACAGGGAAGCTCTGAGAAGACTTCTTTCTGCATCTGATGACTCTCAGCTCTCTTGAGCTCAAAATAAATACGCCAAAGTGGCATATTACAGGTGGCATACTCTGACCCCTTTCACTCTCATAATTAATCATCTATTTGAACACATTAAACCTCCAGAAAAGAGCTTGCTACAATATCATAGACATCTTTCCCACCATCCTTTTAAAAAGAAGTTCCCTGTTTTCCTTCAGTCACTTATGTTGCTTACAGATATTTACTTTTCATCTTAATTATCTTCTTTACAGTGTCAAGTGTCTCACGTGCAGTTAATTTTGCATGGAGTTCCATATTATTTAATTCAAATATCAATAACTTGTGGAACTCAATTATTCATATCAATTATGCATGTCCATTCACCATAGGAAGTAGAGCAACCCTAAGCACCCAGGATATGTCACATTCCCACTGTGACTACACCTCCTTGGTTTCCATAAAACACATAGGAAGCTTATTTCTTTAGAGATATACCCTGAGTTGAGAAACTCCCAACTATGTCAACAACTTTCAAGAGTCTTTACTTTCAAAATATCTTCATTCAATTTTTTTGTTTGTTTGTTTGCGATACGTGGGCCTCTCACTGTTGTGGCCTCTCCCGTTGCGGAGCACAGGCTCCGGAAGCGCAGGCTCAGCGGCCATGGCTCACGGGCCCAGCCGCTCCGCGGCATGTGGGATCTTCCCAGACCAGGGCATGAACCCGTGTCCCCTGCATTGGCAGGCGGACTCTCAACCACTGTGCCACCAGGGAAGCCTTTCATTCAGTTTTATTCCTACTAAATAACATTATGGGATAAAAATAGCTATGAAGGATAAAATAACAAGTCTATCGTGGGATAAATTTGCATATAGCAAATCAGTTTGTAAGCAAATTTTAGTAGAAGCAACAGTTCCTGAATGTAATGATCATTTGTCAGTGGACATTGTTCAGAATTGCTCAGAATAGGAAGTACAGTAACTGCTTTTTTTTTTTTTAATAACAACTAATGCCACTTATTTATTTATTTATTTATGACTGTGTTGGGTCTTCGTTTCTGTGCGAGGGTTTTCTCTAGTTGCGGCAAGCAGGGGCCACTCTTCATTGTCGCGCCGCGCGGGCCTCTCACTAACGTGGCCTCTCTTGTTGCGGAGCACAGGCTCCAGACGTGCAGGCTCAGTAGTTGTGGCTCACAGGACTAGTTGCTCCGCGGCATGTGGGATCTTCCCAGGCCAGGGCTTGAACCCGTGTCGCCTGCATTGGCAGGCAAATTCTCAACCACTGCGCCACCAGGGAAGCCCAGTAACTGCTCTTTAGTTGGGAACTTTAATAGGTGTGCTCAGAGGGTGGCAAAGAGTAGAACAAGACTCGTAAGTCAGACTTGTAAGTCAAAAGGCCTATAAAAGGCCTAAAACTTCTCTCCTAAGTTAAAAGAGAAGATCAAGATAGTGGTTACTTCTGTAGGGGTAGGAGGGCTACATAAAAGCTTTAGATGCATTATTAACTTATATTTATTAAACTTCATGAGAAGAAAGAGGAGGAAGAGGAAGAGGGAGGAGTTTGATATAGGATTTTAAAGAAAGCCCAAATTGACCCTATCTCAGAGATTCTGATTTAATTTTTCTGGATTGAAGCTGGACTTGGCTTTTCCTTTTTAACTATCCAAGGGCAGCCAGCGTTGATACAGCTCATTCACAGAACAGAAGATTTGTTAACTTAGGAGGGAAAAAAAATCGGCCAGTGGTGCCACCATTTAAGTCATTTTAACCATCTGTCATTTTTGCAAAACCAAGGCAGTCAACGTAATGTTTGTATTTCTCAGTATTGTTTTAAACAAAGTGGCCCTAGAGGCCTGCATCAGGCAAAAAAAAAGGTCTAAATTGAATGCTTTATAGATTCAAGAATGTGATTTAGTACAATCAAAGGTAAGGCGTACCCTTTTGACAAAAAGACTTCAACTGATGACACGTTAGTCAGTGGGAATAGCTGTTGTTCAAGCAGTATTTTATGCTTGGGAGGCTCCCAAACTGGGAAAGGAGGAGGAATGATCATGTTGGCGGACAGTAGATTCAAAGGAAGACATTTTACAAAGTTTTAAAAAATGTAGTTACCTATAATGAGGTTACCAAACATACAGAAAAAATTATAGGGAATAATGTAGGAGATATCTGTGGATCCAACTCAAAGATTTATCAGATCTTTCCCTTATGTCATATTTGCTTCAGATATTAAAAATGAAACATTACAGATGCTGTTAAGGCCCCCTGTGCACTCCCACTAAAAATGTAACTATTATCATGAATTTGATGTTTATACTTCTCATGCAGGTTCTTATTCTTTTACTATATCTGTGTATCCATAAACAATATATAGCTTTTGTGTCTTCCTTTAGAGAAGCAATGTTTTATGATTTTTGAAAACTCATAGCACAATGTTTGGTGATTTTCTTCACCACTATTTTCAACTGAATCTTCTCTGGTTAGTTTTGCTGCTCTTTCCCACTTTTTATATTTTAGGATCTTGGTATTGGTGTCATGACAGTTCTCTTGTTATTACTCATTACGGAAAGTTTTCCTGGCCTTGCTATTTGCAGTATTTACTTGCAGAGGGAATTTTGTTTTTGTTTTTGTTTTTTGTGGTGCGCGGGCCTCTCACTGTTGTGGCCTCTCCCGCCGCGGAGCACAGGCTCCAGACGCGCAGGCTCAGCGGCCATGGCTCACGGGCCCAGCCGCTCCGCGGCATGTGGGATCTTCCTGGACCGGGGCACGAACTCGTGTCCCCTGCATCAGCAGGCGGACCCTCAACCACTGCGCCACCAGGGAAGCCCCAGAGGGTATATTTTTGCTAGCATTTTTCTGAGGTCACTGAGCTGCTGTGCTATTTTTACATATCTTTGTTGCATGCCCTGAAAACTTGTACCCCTCTCCAATTTTTTCCTTCAGTCTTATATATTTCATATTTATAAAGGCTAAACTGCCCGGATTAGCTATGTTTACATAAATAAAACTGTTTTTGTTTTTGCATTAACATGATGCCCATGTAATTATTTTCATGTTTTTAATGATTTGGTAATGTGTGGGGAACAGTAGACAAGTTTTGTTTCTTTTACAAAGTAGAAATAGATTTGTTTTTCTAATTATAAAGTATTTTAATTGTTTAAATGCAAACAATATGGAAAGTGTTGGCTCTGTAATCCCACCATGAGTAACTAATTTAATACTGTTCATAGTCTGTTGTTGTAAGCTTCCAAACTTTTTTCTAAATACACTCACAAAATAAATATACATTCACATGCATTTTTTAAAAAATGAAATCATAGCATATATTCTGCTTTGTGGCCTGTTTTTTCACTTATTATATCATACCTCTTTTGGTGTTAATAAATATAGACCTATAGCTTTTTAATGGGTACAACATTACTTATGTCACCAATCTTTTATTGATGATCATTTAGGTTATTCCTCATTTTTTCACTGCTATAAACAAAACTCCATGAATGTCCCATACTCTTGCCTAATTGTCTTCTCAGAATACACTACTAAGTAGGAAATCACTAGGTCAAAGGATATAGCTATCTAAAAAGCAAATCTCTGGGGCTTCCCTGGTGGCGCAGTGGTTGAGAGTCCACCTGCCGATGCAGGGGACACGGGTTCGTGCCCCGGTCTGGGAAGATCCCACATGCCATGGAGCGGCTGGGCCCGTGAGCCATGGCCGCTGAGCCTGCACGTCCGGAGCCTGTGCTCTGCAACGGGAGAGGCCACAGCAGTGAGAGGCCCGCGTACCGGAAAAAAAAAAAAAAAGCAAATCTCTGTTTACTAAACGTAACTTCAGTTAGCTTAAATATAATCTACCAATCAAGTATCAATACTTCTGTCTCCCTGAAAAATGCAATGATTTTTTAGAATTAATTTTTTTACCATGTCTTCCCACAGAATAAGAGATTACAAGAATGACCATAAAAGGACAGGTTTTTTTTTATGTCAGATTCAATAAGGTATAATTTGTGTACAGTAAAATTACCCTTCTTAGTGTATAGATTTATGTTTTGACAAGTACATATGGTCATGTAACCACAATCAAGATGTAGAACAACAACAACAAAAAAGATGTAGAACAGTTCCATCACCCCAACAAATTCCCTCATTCTTCTTTGTTGGCAATCCCACCCCCAACTCCAGGCCCTGGCGACCACTGATCTGTTTTCTATTCATATAGTTTTGCCTTTTCCAGAATTTCATTTAAATACACTCATGCCAAAGAGAAAAAAAAAATAGACTCATGCAGACTTTTGAAATTTACTTCTGTTGTTCAGCATGATGCCTTTGAGATTTATCCAAGTTGTTGTGTGTAGCAATAGTCTTTTCCTTTCTGTTGCCAAGTAATATTGCATTGCATGGATGAAACAGTTTGTTTCTTCATTCACCAGTTGGAGGATATTTGGGTTGTGTTTCCATTCTTGGCGATTATGAATGAAGCAGATAGAAACATTCACATACAGGTCTTTATTTTACCATATTTTTTCATTTCTTATAGGTAAATACCTAGGCCTAGGATTGATGAATTGTATGATGTATTAGGTTCTCCAGAGAAACAGAACCAATAGGAAATTCTATCTGCATCTATACCTATTGATACTTTTTGAGAGAGAGAGAGATAAGAGTTGATGTTGCAATCCCGAGTCCAAAATCTGCAGGGCAGGCACTGGCAAACAGGAGACTCAGGGAGGGTTTCTGTGTTGCAATCTTTTTTTAAAAAATAAATTTATTTATTTATTTGTTTATTTATTTATTTATGGCTGTGTTGGGTCCTCATTGCTGTGCGTGGGCTTTCTCTAGTTGCAGTGAGCGGGGGCTACTCTAAGTTGCAATGCGCAGGCTTCTCATTGTTGTGGCTTCTCTTGTTGCAGAGCACGGGCTCTAGGTGTGCAGGCTTCACTAGTTGTGGCACGTGGGCTCAGTAGTTGTGGCTTGCGGGCTCTAGAGCTCAGGCTCAGTAGTTGTGGTGCACGGGCTTTGTTGCTCCACAGCATGTGGGATCTTCCCGGGCCAGGGCTCGAACCCGTGTCCCCTGCATTGGCAGGCGGATTCTTAACCACTGCACCACCAGGGAAGACCTTCTGTGTTGCAATCTTGAGGCAGAATTACTTTTTCTTCAGGAAACCCCATCCTTTGCTTCTAAGGCTTTCAACTGATCAGATGAGGCCCACCCACTTTATGGAGGGTAACTGCCTTTACTCAAAGTCTACTAATTATACATATTAATCACATCTAAAAAATATCTTCATGGCAAC
This sequence comes from Monodon monoceros, assembly GCF_005190385.1. NCBI lineage: Eukaryota > Metazoa > Chordata > Mammalia > Artiodactyla > Monodontidae > Monodon > Monodon monoceros. The sequence goes on along the minus strand of NW_021703782.1, from coordinate 49,076,978 downwards.
ATCTAGACTGGTGTTTGACCAAATAATTGGGCCTTATTACCTAGCCAAATTACCAAACTGTTTTCCAAAGTGGCTGTACCCTTTTGTATTCCCACCAGCAAGGTATGAGTGTTCATGTGAGTGATTTATTAAAAGCATTCATTTATTCAATGCTTATACATATACTATTTGCTACAAGTACTGGGGATATAAAGAAAATGTCAGTACTATCCTCAGGACTTTGTAAACAAACGTCCAAAAGAGTGTTTTCTACTTCCAAGTATCAACCTTAGGAGGAAATACATGTATTCTCACACAAGTTTAAAAGGTAGAGTATGCTGTTCAGTGTGACATAGCTGATAACCTAGTTTACTAGCCAGTTTATCCCGTCCTTCAAATTTTGGCTGACATTTTAAAATTTAACCACTTTATACATGCCCTCAGCAGAAAGCAATATCTTTTTTTTTTGGCCGTGCCACGTTGCTTGCGGGATTAGTTCCCCGACCAGAGATTGTACCTGGTTACCCGCTACCTACGGTGGAAGCGCGGAGTCCTAACCACTGGACTGCTAGGGAATTCCCACCAATATGTTAATTAGAAGCTTAAACCAGAAAACCAAGATGGTGTTGGTTGAAGAGGCAACCCTTTCCCACCTTGACCATTGTTCTGACTTTCTTTCCCAGTAGATATCAGCTTTTAATGAAAAACGAAGGGATTATGTAAATCAGCTATGACTCATGGGGAGAGAGTAAGGAATGACTTCTTCCTGCCCTTCTACAGCAGGGTGCTTAGCCTTGTGCTCAGCCAGTCATCTCATCACCACGGTAACACCATCCCTTCCCACTCTGGGGAGCTCTGCCTGCCTCAGCTGATGGAAAGGGCACTGCCGCATTTGCATTAGAAATCAAATAATACTTTCCAGTAAAAACCTCAATGATTAATGCAAGCACAAGGACCAAGGCACAGGGATCACGGGCAGTAGCCTTGAAGGAAATGAGCAGAATTAGCCCAACGTTTGTAATATTCATCTTAGCATCATTTCACCCTTTAGTAGCATGGGAAATCAGTGACTCAGAACTCAGGAAGCTCGTAGATGAGCAGAGGTTAGTACCAAGTAGGAGAATTCCCTCTTGTCCAAAGAAATAACAGAGAACTGGAGCTTTCCCCAGCAAGCCTGCCAGGTTTTTAGCACTGCTCCCAGATGACCTGGCCCCCAACACATTGCCTCAGTGCTTGTTCAGGACCTCTTTCTCTCTCTCTTCCTCTTCCCTCGCTCCCTCCCTCTCTCCTCTCTTTTGTCGCCTTCATTCTCTTCTGTTCACTTCTGTTTCCTTTCCGGTTTGATTTTGAGTGACTGCTCGCCTGGGTGAGTCATACTTCCTGCCGGGGAACTTGGTCCCAGGACATCCCCCCACCCCAGCTCACTGCCCCTCCCCTCCCACCGTGTCCCTGGGGGTGGGAACTGCAGTGTCTGGAAAGGGGTCCTGCTTATTCCTCATCCCGGCATTTGTTTTCACAGTTTATCCTTTCCTCCTGTCCTCGTCCTCATTCCCTCCTCCCACACTTCCTTTCTCTTTTCTCTCTCCTGCCTTACCTTTGAAGCCCTACTTTGCACCCTAAGCCTTAGCGCCCTTACAATGGCAGCCACAAGTTTTGCCCCACGGGGGATGCAGAGCTCTCTTGTGGATGGCCAGCCACCAACTCCATGCCATACCACACTGGCCCCAATATACAATCCTGGTGACTAGATATCCATAGTCCAAAGATGTACATTCTTCACAGACACAGCCATGTGTTACAGAGCCATACGAGTCACTGAGTCAGAATAATTAGCTTCACTACCCTGGTCTGGCCAGATCATTCACATATCCATTTCCTCTTCTTTACCAACGCAAACCCAAGTTTAGTAAGTGAAGCAGCCATGTGTCAAGTCATAAAAAACTACATTTCCCACCTTTTCATGAAGAACGACCTGACAGGTGAGAGTGACAGGTTTTGGGTAGCGGCTTCATGAAAAACCCATTAAAGGAGGGCTGCCAGCTGAGACCCACCCTTTTGCCTTTCCCCCCCTTGTTACGGGCTGAGTTGTGCTCCTTTCCAAAATCATATGTGAAAGTCCTAATCCCTAGAATGTGATTGTATTTGGACATAGGGCCCTTAAAGAGGGAATTAAGTTAAAATGGGAATTAAGTTATAAAGTGGGTCCTAATCCAATATGACTGGTGTCTTTGTGAGAAGAGATCAGGACACAAAGAGGAACACAGAGGGAAGACCGTGTAAGGACAAGAGAAGGGGGCCATCTACAGGCCAAGGAGACAGGCCTCAGGAGAAGCTAACCTTGCCAACACCTTGATCTCTGGCTTCTAGCCTTCAGAACTGTGATACGATAAATTTCTGTTGTTTAAGCCACCCAGACTATGGTACATTTTTATGGTAGCACTAGTAAACCAGTAATATCCGTTCCTCCATCTTTCTGCCTCAAAGTGGATGTGGTAGCAGGCACTGCATCTCCCGTTTTGAAACCACGAAAGACCTTGCGCCCCTTGTTAAGGGTGTGGAGCAGAAAGTTAGAATAAACCCAGGACACGGGCGACACTCTGGAGCCACTCCAGCCCACCTTGTATAGGCTTCTGCTGTTTCGGTTCTCTGTGTTGGCAGCCAAATGCAATTCCTAAGGAAAGTACCTGGTTACTAATTTTGCACTTTTTACTCAGCCAGGCTCTCTAACCTTCCTTGCAAAATCCTCCCTCCACCTTCTCTCAGATTTTCTGGGCAATATGCTGGCTTCCTCTCCTTGTCTTCCTCCTTGGACAGCCCCTGCCTTTTATGCCACTTGGAATATCTCCGCCAGGGCCACTGCTAATGGTATCTTTGGGAGATCTCCAGAGCCAGCCCCAAATGTGCTATCTCCCACATCTAACCCCAGTGCCCAAGAAGGCTGGCATCTGCCCTGGCTCTGTGCCATCATGTGCCACCAGCTCTGAAGGACCAGGGTCCCAAGACCCTAAAGTTTCTCAACAAATCAGCTCCTCCAACTCCAGCTTAACCCTTGCAGAGAGCTCGGCTAGAAGCACACAGCACACCATCCTCCAATATTAAAGTCCCTCTCTTCAATTACTTCAAAATCAGGTTATCGTGTATTCACTTGTCACTTTCCCAAAATGTTTACACCAGTAGAAGCATTCATGGAAATCAGTTGCACTTAAATCAAAATTATCTCCCCCAAAAGCCCTTAAATTCCAAATTCTGGAGCTCTACTATAATATTCAGGAGTATGCCTAATTGTGAAAAAATATAATGAAGTTGACATCGGACTGGTATTGCTCATTAATGTAGCCGCTCTAGTGAAAAGATTGTATCTGTGAGAGCCTGAAAGCATTTTGCAGCAATCTCAAAGTTTACATTGTCCTCTGTTACTAAGAAATGATTATATCAGAGCAAAGGTAGAAGCATTAAATGATTACCCAACCAGTTCACCTTTCTCCCTTGAATTTTTTTTTTTTTGCCGTATGCGGGCCTCTCCCTGTTGTGGCCTCTCCCGTTGTGGAGCACAGGCTCCGGACGCACAGGCGCAGCAGCCATGGCTCACGGGCCAAGCCGCGCCGCGGCATGTGGAATTCTCCCGGACCGGGGCACGAACCCGTGTCCCCTGCATCGGCAGGCAGACTCTCAACCATTGCGCCACCAGGGAAGAAGCCCTCTCCCTTGAATTTTTTTTTTTTTTTAACATCTTTATTGGGGTATAATTGCTTTACAATGGTGTGTTAGTTTCTGCTTTATAACAAAGTGAATCAGTTATACATATACATATGTTCCCATATGTCTTCCCTCTCGCGTCTCCCTCCCTCCCACTCTCCCTATCCCACCCCTCCAGGCTGTCACAAAGCACCGAGCGAATATCCCTGTGCCATGCGGCTGCTTCCCACTAGCTATCTATCTTACTACGTTTGTTAGTGTGTATATGTCGATGACTCTCTCTCGCCCTGTCAAAGCTCACCCTTCCCCCTCCCCATATCCTCAAGTCCGTTCTCCAGTAGGTCTGCGTCTTTATTCCTGTCTTACCCCTAGGTTCTTCATGACATTTTTTTTTTCTTAAATTCCATATATATGTGTTAGCATACGGTATTTGTCTTTTTCTTTCTGACTTACTTCACTCTGTATGACAGACTCTAGGTCTATCCATCTCATTACAAATAGCTCAATTTCGTTTCTTTTTAAGGCTGAGTAATATTCCATTGTATATATGTGCCACATCTTCTTTATCCATTCATCCGATGATGGGCACTTAGGTTGTTTCCATCTCCGGGCTATTGTAAATAGAGCTGCAATGAACATTTTGGTACATGACTCTTTTTGAATTTTGGTTTTCTCAGGGTATATGCCCAGTAGTGGGATTGCTGGGTCATATGGTAATTCTATTTGTAGTTTTTTAAGGAACCTCCATACTGTTCTCCATAGTGGCTGAACCAATTCACATTCCCACCAGCAGTGCAAGAGTGTTCCCTTTTCTCCACACCCTCTCCAGCATTTATTGTTTCTAGATTTTTTGATGATGGCCATTCTGACTGGTGTGAGATGATATCTCATTGTAGTTTTGATTTGCATTTCTCTAATGATTAATGATGTTGAGCATTCTTTCATGTGTTTGTTGGCATTCTGTATATGTTCTTTGGAGAAATGTCTATTTAGGTCTTCTGCCCATTTTTGGATTGGGTTGTTTGTTTTTTTGTTATTGAGCTGCATGAGCTGCTTGTAAATTTTGGAGATTAATCCTTTGTCAGTTGCGTCATTTGCAAATATTTTCTCCCATTCTGAGGGTTGTCTTTTGGTCTTGTTTATGTTTCCTTTGCTGTGCAAAAGCTTTGAAGTTTCATTAGGTCCCATTTGTTTATTTTTGTTTTTATTTCCATTACTCTAGGAGGTGGGTCAGAAAGGATCTTGCTGTGATTTATGTCATAGAGTGTTCTGCCTATGTTTTCCTCTAAGAGTTTGATAGTTTCTGGCCTTACATTTAGGTCTTTAATCCATTTTGAGCTTATTTTTGTGTATGGTGTTAGAGAGTGATCTAATCTCATACTTTTACATGTACCTGTCCAGTTTTCCCAGCACCATTTATTGAAGAGGCTGTCCTTTCTCCACTGTACATTCCTGCCACCTTTATCAAAGATAAGGTGTCCATATGTGCATGGGTTTATCTCTGGGCTTTCTATCCTGTTCCATTGATCTATCTTTCTGTTTTTGTGCCAGTACCATACTGTCTAGATTACTGTAGCTTTGTAGTATAGTCTGAAGTCAGGGAGCCTGATTCCTCCAGCTCTGTTTTTAGTTCTCAAGATTGCTTTGGCTATTCGGGGTCTTTTGTGTTTTCATACAAATTGCGAAATTTTTTGTTCTAGTTCTGTGAAAAATGCCAGTGGTAGTTTGATAGGGATTGCATTGAATCTGTAGATTGCTTTGGGTAGTAGAGTCATTTTCACAATGTTGATTCTTCCCATCCAAGAACATGGTATATCTCTCCATCTATTTGTATCATCTTTAATTTCTTTCATCATTGTCTTATAGTTTTCTGCATACAGGTCTTCTGTCTCCTTAGGTAGGTTTATTCCTAGGTATTTTATTCTTCTTGTTGCAGTGGTAGATGAGAGTGTTTCCTTAACTTCTCTTTCAGATTTTTCATCATTAGTGTAAAGGATGCAAGAGATTTCTGTGCATTAATTTTGTATCCTGCAACTTTACTGAATTCATTGATTAGCTCTAGTAGTTTTCTGGTAGCATCTTTAAGATTCCCTATGTATAGTATCATGTCATCTGCAAACAGTGACAGCTTTACTTCTTCTTTTCCGATTTGGATTCCTTTTATTTCCTTTTCTTCTCTGATTGCTGTGGCTAAAACTTCCAAAACGATGTTGAATAAGAGTGGTGAGAGTGGGCAACCTTGTCTTGTTCCTGATCTTAGTGGAAATGCTTTCAGTTTTTCACCATTGAGGAGGATGTTTGCTGTGGGCTTGTCATATGTGGCCTTCATTATGTTGAGGAAAGTTCCCTCTATGCCTACTTTCTGCAGGGTTTTTATCATAAATGGGTGTTGAATTTTGTTGAAAGCTTTCTCTGCATCTATTGAGATGATCATATGGTTTTTCTCCCTCAATTTGTTAATATGGTTTATCACATTGATAGATTTGCGTATATTGAAGAATCCTTGCATTCCTGGAATAAACCCCATTTGATAATGGTGTATGATCCTTTTAATGTGCTGTTGGATTCTGTTTGCTAGTATTTTGTTGAGGATTTTTGCATCTATGTTCATCAGTGATATTGGCCTGTAGTTTTCTTTCTTTGTGACATCCTTGTCTGGTTTTGGTATCAAGGTGATGGTGGCCTCGTAGAAGGAATTTGGGAGTGTTCCTCCCTCTGCTATATTTTGGAAGAGTTTGAGAAGGACAGGTGTTAGCTCTTCTCTAAACGTTTGATAGAATTCACCTGTGAAGCCATCTGGTCCTGGGCTTTTGTTTGTTGGAAGATTTTTAATCACAGTTTCAATTTCAGTGCTTGTGATTGGTCTGTTCATATTTTCTATTTCTTCCTGATTCAGTCTTGGCAGGTTGTGCATTTCTAAGAATTTGTCCATTTCTTCCAGATTGTCCATTTTATTGGCATAGAGTTGCTTGTAGTAATCTCTCATGATTTTTTTTATTTCTGCAGTGTCAGTTGTTACTTCTCCTTTTTCATTTCTAATTCTATTGATTTGAGTCTTCTCCCTTTTTTTCTTGATGAGTCTGGCTAGTGGTTTATCTATTTTGTTTATCTTCTCAAAGAACCAGCTTTTAGTTTTATTGATCTTTGCTATCGTTTCCTTCATTTCTTTTTCATTTATTTCTGATCTGATTTTTATGATTTCTTTCCTTCTGCTAGCTTTGGGGTTTTTTTGTTCTTCTTTCTCTAATTGCTTGAGGTGCAAGGTTAGGTTGTTTATTCGAGATGTTTCCTGCTTCTTAAGGTGGGCTTGTATTGCTATAAACTTCCCCCTTAGAACTGCTTTTGCTGCATCCCATAGGTTTTGGGTCGTTGTGTCTCCACTGTCATTTGTTTCTAGGTATTTTTCTATATCCTCTTTGATTTCTTCAGTGATCACTTCATTATTAAGTAGTGTATTGTTTAGCCTCCACGTGTTCGTATTTTTTACAGATCTTTTCCTGTAATTGATATCTAGTCTCATGGCATTGTGGTCAGAAAAGATACTTGATACAATATCAATTTTCTTAAATTTACCAAGGCTTGATTTGTGACCCAAGATATGATCTATCCTGGAGAATGTTCCATGAGCACTTGAGAAAAATGTGTATTCTGTTGTTTTTGGATGGAGTGTCCTATAAATATCAATTAAGTCCATCTTGTTTAATGTATCATTTAAAGCTTGTGTTTCCTTATTTATTTTCATTTTGGATGATCTGTCCATGGGTGAAAGTGGGGTGTTAAAGTCCTCTACTATGAATATGTTACTGTCGATCTCCCCTTTTATGGCTGTTAGTATTTGCCTTATGTATTGAGGTGCTCCTATGTTGGGGGCATAAATATTTACAATTGTTATATCTTCTTCTTGGATCGATCCCTTGATCATTATGTAGTGTCCTTCTTTGTCTCTTTTAATAGTCCTTATTTTAAAGTCTATTTTGTCTGATATGAGAATTGCTACTCCAGCTTTCTTTTGGTTTCCATTTGCATGGAATATCTTTTTCCATCCCCTTACTTTCAGTCTGTATGTGTCTCTAGGTCTGAAGTGGGTCTCTTGTAGACAGCATATATAAGGGTCTTGTTTTTGTATCCATTCAGCCAATCTGTGTCTCTTGGTGGGAGCATTTAGTCCATTTACATTTAAGGTAATTATCGATATGTATGTTCCTATTCCCATTTTCTAAATTGTTTTGGGTTCGTTATTATAGGTCTTTTCCTTCTCTTGTGTTTCTTGTCTTGAGAAGTTCCTTTAGCATTTGTTGTAAAGCTGGTTTGGTGGTGCTACTCTCTCAGCTTTTGCTTGTCTGTAAAGGTTTTAATTTCTCCATCAGATCTGAATGAGATCCTTGCTGGGTAGAGTAGTCTTGGTTGCAGGTTTTTCTCCTTCATCACTTTCAGTATGTCCTGCCACTCCCTTCTGGCTTGTAGGGTTTCTGCTGAGAGATCAGCTGTTAACCTTATGGGGATTCCCTTGTGTGTTATTTGTTGTTTTTCCCTTGCTGCTTTTAATATGCTTTCTTTGTATTTAATTTTTGACAGTTTGATTAATATGTGTCTTGGCGTATTTCTCCTTGTATTTATCCTGTATGGGACTCTCTGTGCTTCCTGGACTTGATTAACTATTTCCTTTCCCATATTAGGGAAGTTTTCAACTATAATCTCTTCAAATATTTTCTCAGTCCCTTTCTTTTTCTCTTCTTCTTTTGGAACCCCTATAATTCGAATGTTGGTGTGATTAATGTTGTCCCAGAGGTCTCTGAGACTGTCCTCAGTTCTTTTCATTCTTTTTTCTTTATTCTGCTCTGCAGTAGTTATTTCCACTACTTTATCTTCCAGGTCACTTATCCGTTCTTCTGCCTCAGTTATTCTGCTATTGATCCCTTCTAGAGTATTTTTAATTTCATTTATTGCGTTGTTCATCGTTGCTTGTTTCATCTTTATTTCTTCTAGGTCCTTGTTAACTGTTTCTTGCATTTTGTCCATTCTATTTCCAAGATTTCGGATCATCCTTATTATCATTATTCTGAATTCTTTTTCAGGTATTCTGAATTCTTTTTCAGGTAGACTGCCTATTTCCTCTTCGTTTGTTAGGTCTGGTGCATTTTTATCTTGCTCCTTCATCTGCTGTGTGTTTTTCTGTCTTCTCATTTTGCTTATCTTACTGTGTTTGGGGTCTCCTTTTTGCAGGCTGCAGGTTCGTAGTTCCCGTTGTTTTTGATGTCTGTCTCCAGTGGCTAAGGTTGTTTCAGTGGGTTGTGTAGGCTTCCTGGTGGAGGGGACTAGTGCCTGTGTTGTGGTGGATGAGGCTGGATCTTGTCTCTCTAGTGGGCAGGTTCACGTCTGGTGGTGTGTTTTGGGGTGTCTGTGGCTTTATTATGATTTTAGGCTGCCTCTCTGCTAATGGGTGGGGTTGTGTTCCTGTTTTGCTAGTTGTTTGGCATAGGTTGTCCAGCACTGTGGCTTGCTGGTCGTTGAGTGAAGCTGGGTGCTGGTGTTAAGATGGAGGTCACTGGGAGATTTCCGCCGTTTAATATTATCTGGAGCTGGGAGGTCTCTTGTTGACCAGTGACCTGAAGTTGGCTCTCCTACCTCAGAGGCAGAGCCCTGACTCCTGGCTGGAGCACCAAGAGCCTTTCATCCACTCGGCTCAGAATAAAAGGGAGAAAAAGTAGAGAGAATTAGTAGAAGTATGAGGAAAGAAAGAAGGAAAGGAGGAAAGGAAGGAAGGAAGAAAGAAGCAAAGAAGGAAAGAAAGGAGGGAGGGAGGGAGGGAGGGAGGAAGGAAGGAAGGAGGGAAAGAAGGGAAAAAGAAAGAAAGAAGATACAGTAAAAATAAAATAAAGTATAATATAGTTATTGAATTAAAAAAATATTTAGAAAAAAAAAAGTGACGGATAGAACCTTAGGACAAATGTTGGAAGCAAAGCTATACAGAGAAAATCTTACACAGAAGCATACACATACACCCTCACAAAAAGAGGTAAAGGGGGAAAAATCATAAATCTTGCTCTCAGAGACCACCTCCTCAATTTGGGGTGATTCGTTGTCTAAAGGAGGGAAGGACGGAAGGAAGGAAAGAAAGAACGAAGGTAAAGTATAATAAAGTTATTACAATTAAAATTAATTATTAAGAAAAAAAAATTTTTTTTTAAAACCATGGACGGATAGAGCCCTAGGACAAATGGTGGAAGCAAGACTATACAGACAAGATCTCACACAGAAGCATACACGTACACATTCACAAAAAGAGGAAAAGGGAAAAAAATCATAGATCTCGCTCCTAAATTCCACTTCTTCAATTTGGGATCATTCCTTGTCTATTCAGGTATTCCACAGATGCAGGGTATATCAAGTTGATTGTGGAGCTTTAATCCGCTGCTTCTGAGGCTGCTGGGAGAGATTTCCCTTTCTCTTCTTTGTTCTCACAGCTCACAGGAGCTCAGCTTTGGATTTGGCCCTGCCTCTGCGTGTAGGTCGCTGGAGGGCGTCTGTTTTTTGCTCAGACAAGACGGGGTTAAAGGAGCCGCTGATTCGGGGGCTCCGGCTCACTCAGGCCGGGGTTGGGGGGGGCAGGGAGGGGCACTGCGTGCGGGGCGGGCGTGCGGGGCGGGCCTGCGGCGGCAGAGGCCGGCGTGACGTTGCACCAGCCCGAGGCCCGCCGTGCGTTCTCTCGGGGAAGTTGTCCCTGGATCCCGGGAACCTGGCAGTGGCGGGCTGCACAGGCTCCGCGGAAGAGGGGTGTGGAGAGTGACCTGTGCTCGCACACAGGCCCCTTGGTGGCGGCAGCAGCAGCCTTAGCGTCTCCCGCCCGTCTCTGGGGTTTGCGCTTTTAGCCGCGGCTCGCGCCCGTCTCTGGAGCTCCTTTAAGCAGCACTCTTAAACCCCTCTCCTCGCGCACCAGGAAACAAAGAGGGAAGAAAAAGTCTCTTGCCTCTTCGGCAGGTGCAGACTTTTCCCCGGACTCCCTCCCGGCTAGCCGTGGTGCACTAACCCCTTCAGGCTATGTTCAAGCCGCCAACCCCAGTCCTCTCCCTGCGCTCCATCCGAAACCGAAACCCGAGCCTCAGCTCGCAGCCCCGCCCGCCCCGGCGGGTGAGCAGACAAGCCTCTCGGGCTGGTGAGTGCCGGTCGGCACCCATCCTCTGTGCGGGAATCTCCCCGCTTTGCCCTCCGCACCCGTTGCTGTGCACTCCTCCGCGGTCCCGAAGCTCCCCACTCCGCCTCCCGCAGTCTCCGCCCACGAAGGGGCTTCCTAGTGTGTGGAAACTTTTCCTCCTTCTCAGCTCCCTCCCACTGGTGCAGGTGCCGTCCTTATTCTTTTGTCTCTGTTTTTTCTTTTTTCTTTTGCCCTACCCAGGTACGTGGGGAGTTTCTTGCCTTTTGGGAGGTCTGAGGTCTTCTGCCAGCCTTCAGTAGGTGTTCTGTAGGAGTTGTTCCACGTGTAGATGTATTTCTGGTGTATCCGTGGGGAGGAAGGCGATCTCCGCGTCTTACTCTTCCGCCACCTTCAAGCCGTCCCTCCCTTGAATTTTGAACAATCACCTCACTGATTATTTTGCAGCAGGATTCTTTTCATCTGAAAAAACCTCTTTGTCAGACTGAGGGGAAGCATACACTACAAGGTTCACAGTGGCACTTTCACGGAGGAAGAATTTTGAATTATTTCTTCTTTATATTTTCCCGTAATTTTCGAAGTTTCCATAATGAGACAGCATGGATGCTATAGGTAGAAAAAGATGCTGTTTACCTTTCAGACTTATATATACATATATTTTTTAATAAGTTTATTTTATTTATTTATTTATCTATTTTGGCTGCGTTGGGTCTTCGTTGCTGCACAAGGGCTTTCTCTAGTTGCTGCGAGCAGGGTCTACTCTTCGTTGCGGTGCGCGGTCTTCTCATTGTGGTGGCTTCTCTTGTTGCGGAGCATGGGCTCCAGGCCCACGGGCTTCAGTAGTTGTGGCATGCGGGATCAGTAGTTGTGGCTCGTGGGCTCTAGAGCGCAGGCTCAGTAGTTGTGGCGCACGGGCTTAGTTGCTCCGCGGCATGTGGGATCTGCCCAGACCAGGGCTCAAACCTGTGTTCCCTGCATTGGCAGGCAGATTCTTAACCACTGCACCACCAGGGAAGTCCCCAGACTTATCTTTAAAAAAAAAAAAAAAAAAATTCAAACTGTTAGGCATTTCTATTGTTGCCTTCCTGGATGGAAAAATTGATGGGCCAAGCAGCTTGCTTTCATGAATCCTATTAACATGACTATTAGATTCTACCCTCTGTAGTGCAGAAGAGTTTTTCCCCCATTTTGCATCCTTGCTCAATAGGATTTTTTAGAGAATGTGAACATAACCTAAGTAATCGAAATCATACAATTAAAAATAAATATTCTAGGACCAGAAGAAACACTTGGCAATTGCATAAGAAAGTCAATCTGAAAAGTAGTACTTACACAGTGTCCTGGGGAAGCTGAGTGTGTGACAACATGAAACAGAATGTGCTTTTGTGAGACTGCCCAGGCAATCATTTTTTTATTACAAGAGAATTTTTGAAATCGAGAGGAGACATGTACCAAGAGCCAGCTGTCTGTGTACTAAATGGCATTTTTAACAACTGGTGGGAAATAGCACTTGACTTAATTGGAATCATTTTTTAAAAATTGTCTAATCTCTTCTCCCCTTGGTTTCCTTCTCTATAGAGCAGGAATGGTAACACCAACAGAGGCATCACAAGAATTAAATATGTTCTCATGCATTTATCTAATTAGTGAGAATTTGATTTCAGTGTGACGAGTTGAGGAGCTGATAACAGTTTCAATATTTCTCCACCCTTTTGTTTTTGTTTTTTCTTCCTCCGTGTGACTTTTGAGAACTTCAGTCCCTTTCAGTTCTCCATCTACGTGTGCACATAGGGGTGTAACAGTAGGAAAATCAGTTACTGTTGCTTCTGGTTCCACAACTTCATGTCGGAGAGGGCTACTGAACAAATAAGGACTTTTATCCACCAGTTCCCCATTCATTTTTCCACGCTCCCTTAGTCTTTTGAACACTGAGATTCTTTTTACTCAGTGTACTGAACCAGGATATTTTGGAGGAAAAACCCCAAGGTCTTGTTAAAGACTCAGCCCCACCCACTGGAGCCCAGCGCTGGGCTTCCTCATGCTGCCTGCCCACCTCGGGGGCTGAGTTAACTTCGGCCCCTCTAGACCAGGGCCTGCCTCAGCCTCCAGCCCAAGCCTCATGACAAAGATGAGGTTCAGTAGTTACTGATCACCTATAATGGACCTCTACTCCTCACTTAATAGCTTATCTCTTTGGCTGAGTCACATGAAATTTCCATTTCTGGCATCCAGAAGTGGTTGGACATTAGTAATTTCATATGGCTCAGCCTAATATTTGTCATTATTATTATGCCCATTTTATAGATGCAGAAACTTTTTTTTTTCTGTTAAAGCCCTGAATCTTTCCACTCTTGCCTCCTGAGCTACTTAAAGGAAAGAATCCAGCCTGGGAAACACCATTTTATGAAGGGTGGCTCTGTTCAGGCAGGACCCCTAACCACTGGCCCTCAGTTCCACTCCTTCCAGCACCCTGTTGGTTTCACAACTTAGTCAAAACCTGGAGATGCACAGGGAGGGGGAAGGGTAAGCTGGGAGGAAGTGAGAGGGTGGCGTGGATTTATATATACTACCAAGTGTAAAATAGATAGCTAGTGGGAAGCAGCCGTATAGCACAGGGAGATCAGCTCGGTGCTTTGTGACCACCTAGAGGGGTGGGATAGGGAGGGTGGGAGGGAGACGCTAGAGGGAGGGGATATGGGGATATATGTATATGTATAGTTGATTCACTTTGTCATAAAGCAGAAGCTAACACACTATTGTAAAGCAATTATACTCCAATAAAGATGTTAAAAAGAGAAACAAACCCTGGAGATGACACTCTTGAATTCATCATTTTCAGTCTGTACAAAGAACCACTTTAGAGCATTCTTGTTTGCGTCTGAGAGTGTTTTCTTTGGTGCCACAGCAATTAATGGTAAAGTAAATAATTTTGATCAAAGTTTATTAAAGCCCTATTGCCACCATGTAGAATTAAAGTAAGTGGATGGATGTGTTGCCTGTGTCCACATACATAGATTGGTCTGATTCACAGCAGGTGTATGTATTCTCTCTCCCTCTCTCTCTGTCTTTTGCGGGGTTCTGATGGCTACCTGCTCAATGAACAAATGCGATTATTTTATCACTTGAGAGCATTGTAAGTTTGGAAATCTGTGCCAAAGCCCATTGCTGTCTTCTCTCGACTTCCGGAAGACTTACTAGACATCTGTTTAATTTTTGCAATAAATGTGTATTGAGCACTGGGATGGTTAACTTTATGTGCTAACTTGGTGAGGTTATGGTGACAATTGTTTGGTCAAAGGCTAGTCTAGATGTTGCTGTGAAGGTATTTGTGGATATGATTAACATTTATCATCAGCTGACTTTAAGTAGATTACCTGTATGAAGCCTCATCTAATCCGCTGCCGACAAGAAGCAATTCGGCCTCAAGACTGCTGCAGAGAAACTTGGCTTGAGTTTCTAGCCTGCAGGCCTGCCCTATGGATTTCAGACTCAAGACTGCAACACCAACTGTTAGCTGAATTTCCATTCTATAAATTTCAGACTTGCCAGCCCCCACAATCATGTAAGCCAATTCTTTAAAATAAATCTATGTATCTGTGTATTTATGTATCTATGTATCTATGTTATCTGTGTATCTATGTATCTGTGTATCTGTGTATCTATGTATTTATGTATCTGTGTATCTATCTATCTACTATCTATCTATCCATCTCTATCCATCTATGTAATTGGTTCTATTTCTCTGGAAAACCCTGATGAAAACAAGCACCTACTCTGTGCTAGGCACTGTGCTAATCCGTGAGGACCCAGATAAACCCATCGATGAGATGGCCTTTCTTAACTACAGAAGAAACATGTTCAGAGAGAAATGAGATCTCATGGTAAGGTCTCTTAGAGTGAGAATCAAGTGCTGTGTAAATCAAAAGGGAGGTGACTAATTGTGCCTGAGGGGATGAAGAACTTGACCTCATAGAGGTGACCTGGGTCTCAAAGGGTAAGTAGGCATCCCAGGGCTGATCAGGGCTAGAGGAGGTGTCATCCAGGGAGAGGCACTGTAGGAACCATTCACCAAGCCCAGGGGCTTGTGACTCAAGGTCCCATCCTAAAGCCTGGATACGGCAGGTGCACATTACGAAGTGCTGTGATCACGAGGTACAAGACTGAGACCAAGCTGTGGAGGCTGTATTGAAACTGAGATGCCCCAGTGCTGAACATTTCTAAGCCAAGGCTGGCAGTGAAATGAAGTTTAGGATTAAGTGCTAGCTGGGACTTCGAGATAAAAGGCAAAATAAATGTCATTTCAGTATAGGAAAAAACTCTCCATTTTGCAAATAGAAAAGAATGAGTCAAGAGACTGTAGCTCTTCATTCAGCAAACATTTAATGAGTACTTACCCTAGGCCAAGAAATGCTCCAGGAGCTAGAAATAAAGCCACGTGTAAGATATAGTTTTTAGGCTCCGTAGTCAAGGAGGGGAGGGGGCAGAAAGTAGTTACGTATTTCCCAGCCCATCCAACCCAGAGTTGATCAAATGGCGGTCACGTTCTCAGTGTCAGCCATCTCCTTGCAAAGTCTCCCAGGTATTTTCAGGAACCCTGGTGGCATCTGTTACTACCTTCATGTTCTGCTCTGGCTCCTTTCAAAGATGTCTGCTGTCGGGGCCTCTGCTGTCAGGGAATCTGCCTCAGGCCACTTCCGTTGCTTCCACGGCACCTCTTCAAGGCACATACCTCCAACCTCTATGTTGGAGAAGGTGGTTTCACGGATGTATACTTAATGTAAAAAACAAATCATCAAGCGGTTTGTATGAGTTTTCTATGGCAGCTATTTAAAAAATTATGACATACAACTGGTCATTAAGAATTAGAATGATAGATACTAAGGTTTGGTAAGGATGTGAGGAATGGGAATACAGTTGGTAGTGAAGGGGTTCAGGATACAGTACCCCAAAATATGGCACCTTGGCATATTGAATCTCTTCAGGTGGAGGAATCTGAGAAAACAGCAAAAGCAAAAACGTCACCCTGACCCCCATTCTCCCTTGCCCTTCTTTCCTGAAACAAGGCATAAGACTCCCATGTGAGAGGTACCCTCCCTGCACCAGGAAGAAATTCTTACCACCAGACAGGAAATCTGGGGCCAAGAAACCTGTACAAACAATTCTTGTTAAACTAACCCTTATCTTCCCAGTTACTGCTTCAACGTGTACTACTCCCATCCCCAAACCCTTTATCTTGTCAATTCTTCACAATTTTTTTGTTTCTTTGTCTGAAAGGTATAAAAGTATCCTGCTCTAGTCACTTCTTCGGGTCTTCATTTTCTTGTGACGTTTCCCATGTACATATGAAAATTCAATAAGATGTGTATGCTCCTCTCCCGTTCATCTGTCTTTGTCTGTTTACTTCTCAGACCCAGCCAGGGACCCTAAGAGAGCCAAGGAAAACTGTTTCTTCCCCTGTAGTAGATGACTCCTGCGACCATTCTAGGAGGCGATATGACAGTACTTACATTTAATCAGTGTATTCCATATGTCCCAGCAATCCCACTCCTCGTAAACCATACCAGAGCCATTCACCCACAGGTGAGCGTGAGGCCACATGTACAAAGGGGTTCATTGCAACATTTATGTGTTAGAAGGAAGTTTTAAGCCAGAGACCTAGTGTGGAAACAGCTCCATGCATCAGTTAAATACAACACACTAGATATACAAAACAGATTTTTAAAACGTGGTGCTGAGTTTTTTTAAAGGTACAAAAGAAAAAAAGCTCCTAGCAAAATACCATTTATGTGAACTAAAAAACATGCACACAAAACATTACACATTATATGAGAACACATTCAAGTTCAAAGATATAGTTAATACATTAGACTGGTCGCCGATTGGAGGAAGAAGGAAGTGGGAGTGGAGAATTCTTCAATCAAAGGCGGTATTCAGTTCAAAAATGAAATTGCGGTGGTCAGAGCTCTTAGCTGCAAAGAGCAGAAACCAACTCTGGTTGACTTAAACATAAGGGGGAAAAGATCTAAAGCTATTGGGTAGCACATTAAATCACCTGGAAGGCCCAGAGGCTACGCAGTCAGAATCACATCCACAAATCACACCACAGAATTGGTTGGGTGAGGCCACCACCAGTCTCTGCAGACTAGACTACTTGCAGTGCCTGAATGAAAAGACACTGAATACTGCAGGCATGTTCTCCACGATCAGTGAGAAGTCTACTGTCTCTGTTCTTTGCATCACTAGCTGGAATAAGTGTCTGGAGCAGATGCATCAGAATAGCCAAGCCTACCTCACGAGCTGTGCCCTCTATCAAGGAAGCTGGCAGTGACTCTATTTTCAGCATCCATCGTCAGATGTAGTATCTCTCTCCCCCAAGGTTCATGGAGTGAAGAAATCATTCAGCAGAGGAGGGTTCTAAGTTGGGCAGCCGAAGTAATTAGAAAAGCCCTCTAATGAAAGTGCGACCAACTTTCAACAACAGTATGTATTGAGATCAAATAAGAGTTCATTGACTTCTCCAAAAAGGCCACTGATAACATTTTCCAGAACAGTTTCAATGGAATACTGCGGGCAGGAGACAGATGGTAGTAAACTGGAGAATGAATGGGAGATGAAACCGTAGAGATATGAGTGTAGACCTGTAAGGAGCTTCACTGTGAATGGAAGGATAGAGGGGCTCATGTGTAGAGGAAAATGTAGAATTAATGAAGGACTTTGGTTTTATTTTTTTTAAGATAAAAGAGATTTGATCACATTTTTAGGCTGAGAAGAAGGAGCTAGCAGAGAAAGGTCAGAAAGAAAACAGATGATTTTTTAAAAGCCACAACCTAATCAGAGCCCAGGTGGAAGGATTAGCCTGAAAATGCTGTAGGGAGAAACAGCTGCTCCTGTGAGTGAGAGAAAAGAAGTAAGGATGCACGTGTCTGTGTATAAATGCTGATGTGGGGAAGCGCAGGTAAATGTCTGTGGGACGGCCCCTATTTTATCTATGAAATAAATAAGCAGGAACGACTGAGGGAGGCAGAGCTGGGGGGTGAGTTAGAAGCCTGGAGGAGAATGGTGAAATTCTCTGACTGCTAAATAAGAGAGGAGCTTGTTGTTATCAGGTAAAGAAATTATTGAAACATGAGTACAGGGAATTCCCTGCCAGTCCAGTGGTTAGGGTTTGGCGCTTTCACTGCCGGGACCCAGGTTCAATCCCTGGTGGAAGAACTAAGATCCCACAAGCCTCTGGGCCAAGAAAGAAAGAAAAAAAAAGGTGAGTACAGTTAAAATTGAAGATTATGAACCTGAAGTGGTTCCAGTCTGCTTAATGATTGTTCTTCCTTCAGCAAAACTGTTGCCTTTGTGTGGAAGCAAAGAAGGCCAAGGTCTGGTTCATGGAAGTGCAGGGCAAGTACGGAAAAGTACTAGGATGTGAGTCTTGAGCCTCCTAGTGAGAGAGCGGTTACGTGTTAATCCATCAGGCTAGTTATTAGGTGAGGGAAATATGGCCAGGAGTGGGTAGATAAAGGGATTAAGGTATTTCAAAGTTCCACTGAGATTGAGGGTTAGGGGTTAGAGCTGGAGTGAGAGCTGGAAGGATGGGAGTTTGTGGTCAGAGCATGGACTTCTAGAGTTTTAGATTTTAGAGATGATAGCTCGTCAGGTCCAAGATGTGCCCATTAAAAAGCAATAACCTAGGGCTTCCCTGGTGGCGCAGTGGTTAAGAATCCTCCTGCCAATGCAGGGGACCCGGTTTCGAGCCCTGGTCTGGGAAGATCCCACATGCTGTGGAGCAACTAAGCCCGTGCACCACAACGACTGAGCCTACGCTCTAGAGCCCGTGAGCCACAACTACTGAGCCCGCGCGCCACAACTACTGAGCCCGTGCAGCAAAGAAGACCCAACGCAGCCAAAAATTAATTAATTAATTAAATAAATTTTTTTAAAAAGCAATAACTTTTGATATGAGGTCCCGAGGGCAGAAACTATTTAGAGAAACATCTACAGACAGATAACCATCTGGCCCTCTGCTTGGAAGTCTGAAATTAAGAAGCATAGCACTCCGTGAAAACTAGTTCTAGAGATCATGCATTCCCATCTGGTAGCCGTAGGTGGTAGACATGGCCCAAAATGAGGATTCAATTAGAAGTTGGAGATAAAGGGGGAAAAAAAAAGGCCCTCTGTGAGCTGGATTATATCATAAGCAAAGAAAGAATTGTATCAGAGGTTGGCAATCTTACGGTAAAGAGAAGGATGCCAAGATTTCTAAGCCAGCCAAGGTTACCATAACTTGAAGTATCTTTGTTAGCACACCTAAAGAAAGAGTGTCTATCTGTTTGTGGTTGGGTTGGTAAATGAACCCAACCAGCATGAACGAGAGTCAGAGACACAGATGCGGACTTGATGCATCTAGCATGGGGCCAGGGTGCACACTGCTGTCCCCACCCTTGGGCCAAGATAGTCTAACAGCTAGATTCCTGCCATTTATCATTCCTTGATGACATTAGCCATTAAAGTCATCCAGTTGTTTTCCTTTGCGCTGATTCTGTGCTCCCTGAGTAATCTTCTTATTGGATTCTGGCTTCCCACATAGATTTTGCAAATAGGACAAGAACATGTTGATCAGCAACATAACTCTTTGGTCGTGATCAGTACAGATCTAGTGGTTAATTAACAAATAGGCATTTTAGGTTTATATATGTGTGTTTGGTCAAAGGGAGTCAGGCCCCCAGGCCCAAACACTTTAGGATGCCCTAACAATTGCATTTCAGATGCTAAAACGCTAAGTATCATCCCTTGGAAAGTAGCACAAAATATGGCCATGATATGAAGTTGGATTCGGTGATGACAGTCCTTTCCTAGGTCATGCTTCTGTGATCCACCGCCCTCCTGCAAGTCCACCACGGATTTCTGCGTGCAATCTAAACAGGAACAACACTCATCTTCTCTCTCCATCTAACCAGACAGCACAGATTAATAGTTAAACTAATCAAGCCGTGGTGATTTGTTATGTAAGTGTATAAATATTACACGTCTGCATGTCAGTGTGGCATTTGTAAAAGATTATACCAGGGCAAAGAAAGAGGAAGGAGATGTCCTCTGCTCATAAAATAAGGAAATGAACAGGTTGCCATGCCAGGATAAAGTTGATGATTTAGCAGCAGGTCTAGAGCTAAGTAGATAGGCAAGCAAAATCCAGCTTGGGCCCCAACTCCGTGACCTGTGCTGTGTAAATAAGTCTTTCTAGAGCTGTCATTATGTAAGCATTATATCGAATAGCATGCCCTTAGTGTATAAGAATAAACAAATTTATCTCCCACTTTCCTTTGAAATATACTCACTGGGGCTTGTTCTTCCTCTTCCCCTGCATAAAAATGGAAGCAGATCCTATGGCTTTTCTAATTATTGTCAGGTAATTCAAGATCCCCTGGTCAATTTTCAGTATTTCAAGTCTCATGTAATAGTCAAACTTTGAACTTCATGTTCAGCTGGGGCCTCTCCTCCCATTGCCCAGCTCTGGCTTATTGCCAGATGTTATCAACTCATTTCCTTCTCTCACTTTGGGCTTTTACTCCTTCGCCTCTCTTTTACTACCTGTGTTTCTTGTATTTCCAGGAAAATTATTACTTGCACTGTTACAGTTAACTAGTTGGCACTCTTTGAACCTGCCTGATAATGAAAGCTTTATCTTTCTCTAGAGAGTGCATTTATGAGTTTCGGGGAGACCCCTGATCTAGCAGACAATAACATTTGCCCCAGATGGTTCAAACAAAGAGACTCTAATGAAGGGCCTCTGCTTATAGAGCTGAGCACAGGATTAATGGAACACAGAAGGGATGATGTCACATACAGATTTGTAAGAGTGAAAGCCATTACCACTCCTGGTAGGAGAGGGCAAGGGAAGGGAACAGTAGCACCAGAGCCCAGTGAAGGCTGAGATTGCAAAAGAGGAGACGCCTCTCTGTAGTGTAGTCCTGGAAGGATGCAAACATTGCCAAAGACACAATACCTATGCAAGGAGGCAGCGGGAAGAAATGCCTAGAACTCCCTCCTCGTGCTCAGTGATTTCCTGCCAGTGCTTTGCATTGGCCAAACCCACCTGGTAGCTAGCCAGCAAGGGAACTCAAGTAATAGAGTTCTCTGGGGTTAGCCTCCTGGGGAGAATAATGGATCTAGAGGATACACAGAATAACCAAGACACCCCCGCCACTGGGGATCTCTCCACGTCCCCTGATAAAGGCAAGTGCATCTCTATTGTGATGAGTTGCTTACTCTTTCCTAACCATCTGGGAATTTAATCCTGCAATGTTACCACTTCCCCATGTGGAGAGCCACAGAAAATGCATACATCCTTCACATAGCATATTTACAATTTAATCTGCAACATGTGACATTTAACATCCTGTTACATATAATATTTAGTACTCACTGAGCTGCTTGGAGCCAGACGTTGTGCTAAGGTGCCCTGCATACGTTCTCTTTAAACCTCACAATTGCTCATCAAGACAGATATTATTAACCTTAAAGAAAATGGGGGAGAGAGGACAGGGAGAGAGGCCAACCCAGAGTGGTGAAGTGACTTCAGCCACAAAACCATCTTTCTGTACCAAGTTGCCTCTAAGAACAGCAAAACATGTATTATCATCCTTTGTTTTGCTTTTTGCTGCCACTCCACCTCATCCTTGAAGTTGGTATCAGTATACTTAGCTTAGACTTTGCAAACAACTGAGCTTAGCTCTGAGCTCTGAGATTTCTGCTGGGGATTGCTTTGTGTCAAGCTGGTTAAAGAAACCAAATCCTGTGTCCTTTTCCTCCATAATTGCTGACTCCTGCTTTTTAGCTCATTGGCTCTTTTATTCGGAGTCCTTCATAGGAACTGCCTTTCTTGTTTTCTCTTGAGTAAAGGTTCTTTCATGCATTAAGACATAATTTAAAGGGCATCTCCCAAGGGGTATGAACAACATATGGTATAGTTATTTCGTGCTAGAAGATTCTGAAATGGTAATTTGTAGCTTTTGCCAAGAGATTGGTTTTCATCACAAGCTGTCTTCTTTCCAGATCAGACATTTAGAGGAGCTGAATGTGGGCCTATGTTCAGCCCTGCGGGAGCCCTCCAGAGCCAGCCCAGGACAGAACACAGCCTCTGTTTGCATTTACAAGTATGTTCCCTTCAGTCTATTCTGAGTGTGGAGTGAAGATACCTGGCAACCCTCTTCGGATACCTGAATTTAAGCAAGGTGTGCTGAGCATGAGCAAGGCAGCCTTACCTTGACTGCCAGGTGTTAATAAGGAACCCTCTATTGAAAATTCAGGGAACACAGATCTATTGTGAGATGTGGTTAAACCTAGTGGATCAATTCCCAGGTAACTCTCTCTAAGCAGCCGCTTTGTCTCTTTTTTTCTAGTAAGTCTTATAGAGTTTCACTCTCAGTATTATTATTTTTGTGTGTGTGTGTGTGGTACGCGGGCCTCTCACTGTTGTGGCCTCTCCCGTTGTGGAGCACAGGCTCCGGACGCGCAGGCTCAGCGGCCATGGCTCATGGGCCCAGCCGCTCTGCGGCATGTGGGATCCTCCCGGACCGGGGCACGAACCCGTGTCCCCTGCATCGGCAGGCAGACTCTCAACCACTGCGCCACCAGGGAAGCCCTACTCTCAGTATTATTAAATACAAATTGAAGCTTCTGAACTTGATATTCTATTCAATTGCTATACTTTAGGAAAAGCTATAAGGGCTTTATTTGATTTAATAAGTAAATAAAATTACTCATTTCTGTAAAGGCAATATTTTTTTCCTAAAATTGAGTTTTACTGAGATGTAACTTACATGCAATAAAATTCACACATTTTAAGTGGAGTTGGATAAGTTTTGACAAATGTAGACAGTCCTATAATCATGACGCCAAACAAGATACAGAACATTCCATAGACCCAAAAAGTGACCCATGCCAGCTTGTAGTCATTCCCCTCCCACAACTCTCAGGCCCAGGCAAAAACCAGTCAATTTTCTGTCACAGTGATTTTAGAAATAGAAATTCTTTTACTCAGCATAATCCTTTGAGATTTATCTCTGCGTTGGTGTATATCAGCAGTCTGTTCCATCTTATTGATGAGTAATATTTCGTTGTATGGAATCGAATTGGTTTTCGTGATTATTTTGTAACATTACAATATGTTTTTCCATTCAACAGTTGCTGGGCATTCGGATTATTTCCAGTTTTTGCTATTGTGAATAAAGCTGCTATGAACATCTGAGTAGAAGTTTTGAATGGACAAATGTTTTCATATCTCTTGGGAAAATATTTAGCAAGATTGCTGGGATGTATGGTAAGTGTATTTTAACTTTTTTTTTTAAAGTCCGACTGTTTTTCAGAGTAGCAGTTGCTTCATATCCTTGCCAAAAATTGTCATTTATTGAATTTTATCATTCCAGTGGTTTGTAGTGTTGTCTTATTGTGGTTTTAATTTACATTTCTCTAGTGAATAATGATGTTCAGCATCTTTTCATGTGCTTATTTGCCAGTTTTTAAAATATTCTTCAGTGAAATGTCAGTTCTACTCTTTTGCCCATTTTTAACTGCATTGCTTATTATTGTAAAGTATATATTTTAGATACATGTTTTTAATAAGATATGAATTTTGCAAATATGTTCCCTACATGGTTTGCCATTAATTTTCTTAATAGTGTCTTTGGAAGAGCAAAATTTTTCATTTTGATGAAGTCAAGTTTATTAATTTTTCTTTTATGGTTATGCTTTTGTTCCCTACCTAAGAAACCGTTGCCTAACCCAACACCACAAAGATTTTCTCCTTTATTTTCATGTATAAACGTTACAGTTTGGGCTCTTATGTTTATATCTATGATGAATTTCAAGATAATTCTTATAAAGGATGTGAGGTAAAGTTCTAGGTTTTTTTTTCATACATATATATTTTCATGTTGATCCAACACCCTTAAGACTATGCTTTCCTGCATTGAACCTTGGCACCTTTGTGAAAAATCAGTGGCCATATATGTGTGGGTCTATTTCTGAACTTGATATTCTATTCAATTGCTACCATTTTATAAATATTACACGGCAGGTGAATTGTAAGCCTTTAAATCAGGAAGTACAAGTCCTCCAATTTTTTCCTGCTTTTTCAGGTTTACTTTGGCTATTCTAGGTACTTTGCATTTCTCTGTAAATTGGAGAATCAGCTGATTATTGTCTGCAAAAAAATACTGTGGGGGTTTTGACTAGGATTTCATTCAATCCACAGATAATTTGAGGGGGTGGGATTAACATTTTAATAATATTGAGTCTACCAATCCCTGAACATGTATACATCTCCTAAATAGGTGTTCTTAAATTTCTCTCAGTATTGTTTTGTAGCTTTCAGTGTACAGTTATTTCATTAAATTCATCCCTAAGTGTTTCAGTTTTTAATGACATTTTAAATCATATTGATTTTTATTTTAACTTCCAATTGTTCTGTGCTGTAATACAGAAACACAGTTTATTTTTTATTATTCATCTTGTGTCCTACAACCTTGCTAACTCATTTATTATTTCTAGTAGATTTTTCACAGTTTCTGTAGCAATTCCTATGTAGACTGTCATGTTGTTTGTGACATTTTTACTTCTTCTGTTCCACTCTTTATATTTTTTATTCCTTTTTCTTGCTTTATTAAACTAACTTGGACCTCCAATACAGTATCAAATAAAAGTGGTAGGAGTAGACATCTGGCTTAGCCAGTTTGAGCTGCTATACCAAAATACCATAAGCTGGATGGCTTATCAACAACAGAAGCTTATTTCTCACTGTTCTGGAGGCTAGAAGTCCAAGATCATGGTGCCAGCATGGTTGGGTTCTGGTGAAAGCCCACTTTTGTGTGGCAGATGACTGACATTTTGTGTCCTCACATGGCAGAAAGAAAGAGGAAGCAAGCTCTCTCGTGACTCTTATAAGGACACTAATCCCATTCATGGGAACTCGACCCTCATGACCTCATCGATCCTAATTACCTTCCAAAGGCCTCACCTCCTAATACCATCACATTGGAGGGTAAGGTTTCAACATATGATTTTGAGGGGAGACAAACATTCAGTCCATAACAGCATCCTTGCCTTGTTCACAGCCTTAGGGGGAAAGCATTGTCTTTCATCATGAAGTATAAAGTTAGCTATAATTTTTTGTAGGTGATCTTTATCAGATTAAGGAAATTCCCTTCTTTTTGTAGTCTGCTGAAATTTTTCATACATGGATGTTGAGTTTTGTGGAATGCTTTTTCTGTATCTATTGAGATGCTATAACATTTTTTACCTTTATTCTGTTAATGCAATGAATTATACTGATTGATTTTTGAATGTTAAGCCAATCAAACTTTCATTCGTAGATAAATTCTGCATGGTCATGATGTATTATCCTCATATATATATTTCTTGATTCAATTTCCTAATATTTAGTTAAGGTTTTTGTGTCTCTGTTCATGAGAGATACTACTCTGTGGTTTCTGTTTCTTGTGATAATCATGTCAGGTTTTTTTGGCCTCATAAAACAATCTGGAAGTGTTGTATCTTCCCTTTTCCTGAGTTTGTGTATGATTGATATTATTTCTTTTTAAAATTTTTGATAGAATCACAAGTAAAATCATCTGGGCCTGAGTTTTCTTCTTGAGAAGGTTTTTTAAATTGCAAATACAATTTATTTAGCAGTTATAGGGTTGTACAGGTATTTTATTTCTTTGTATTCGTTTTGGTAAGTTAGGTTTTTCCAAGAATTTGTATGTTTTATCTAATTTGTCAAATTCATTGACATAAAACTGATCATAATATTCCTTAATTATCCTTCTTTTTATAGGATTTATATTGATAGCCCTCATTTTTTATTCTTTTTTTAAAATTGAAATATAGTTGATTTATAATGTGTTAGTTTCTGGTGCAAGCAAAGTGATTCAGAGAATATATATATATATTCATATCTTTTTCCTATTCTTTTCCATTATGGTTTATTACAGGATATTGAATATATTTCCCTGTGCTATACAGTAGGACCTTGTTGTTTCTCCATTCTATATACAATAGTTTGCATCTGCTAATCCCAAACTCCCAATCCATCCCTCCCCCACCCCTCCTCCCCCTTGGCAACCACAAATCTGTTCTCTATGTCTGTGAGTCTATTTCTGTCTTGTAGATAAGTTCATTTGTGTTGTATTTTAGATTCCACATGTAAGTGATGTCATATGGCATTTGTCTTTCTCTTTCTGACTTACTTCACTTAGTATGATAATCTCTATGTCCATTCATGTTGCTGCAAATGGCATTATTTCATTCTTTTTATGGCTGAGTAATAGTCCATTGTATATATATACCACATTTTTATCCATTCTTCTGTCGATGGACATTTAGGTTGTTTCCATGTCTTGGCTATTGTAAATAGTGCTACTATGAACATAAGGGTGCATGTATCTTTTTTTTTTAATACATCTTTATTGGAGTGTAATTGCTTCACAATACCGTGTTAGTTTCTGTTGCACAACAAAGCAAATCAGCCACTCGCATACACATGTCCCCATATCCCCTCCCTCTTGAGCCTCCCTCCCATCCTCCCTATCCCACCCCGCTAGGTCATCGCAAAGCACCGAGCCGATCTACCAGTGCTATGCTACTGCTTCCCACCAGCCAACTATTTTACATTTGGTAGTGTATATATGTCGATGCTACTTTCACTTCACCCCAACTTCGGCCTCCCACCCCATGTCATCAAGTCCATTCTCTATGTCTACCTCTTTATTCCTGCCCTGAACTAGGTTCATCAGTACCATTTTTTTTTTTTTTAGATTCCATATATATGTGTTAGCATACAGTATTTGTTTTTCTCTTTCTGACTTACTTCACTCTGTATGACAGTCTCTAGGTCCATCCACCTCACTACAAATAACTCAATTTCATTTCTTTTTCTGGCTGAGTAATATTCCATTGTATATATGTACCACATCTTCTTTATCCATGCATCTGTCGATGGACATTCAGGTTGGTTCCATGTCCTGGCTATTGTAAATAGTGCTGCAGTGAACATTGTGGTACATGTCTCTTTTTGAATTATGGTTTTCTCAGGGTATATGCCCAGTAGTGGGATTGCTGGGTCAAATGGTAGTTCTATTTTTAGTTTTTTGAGGAACCTCCATACTGTTTTCCATAGTGGTTGTATCAATTTACATTCCCACCAACAGTGTAGGAGGGTTACCTTTTTACTACACCCTTTACAGCATTTATTGTTTCTAGCTTTTTTGATAATAGCCATTCTGCCTGGTGTGAGGTG
Source organism: Monodon monoceros (assembly GCF_005190385.1). Taxonomy (NCBI): domain Eukaryota; kingdom Metazoa; phylum Chordata; class Mammalia; order Artiodactyla; family Monodontidae; genus Monodon; species Monodon monoceros. Next base: position 49,049,868 of record NW_021703782.1, on the reverse strand, counting down.
ATACCTCATTGTAGTTTTGATTTGCATTTCTCTAATAATTAGTGATGTTGAGCATCTTTTCATGTGCCTCTTGGCCATCTGTATGTCTTCCTTGGTGAAATGTCTGTTTAGGTCTTCCGCCCATTTTTTAACTATTGTTTGTTTTGTTTTGTTTTGTTTTTTTGCGGTACGCGGGCCTCTCACTGTTGTGGCCTCTCCCATTGTGGAGCACAGGCTCCGGACGCGCAGGCTCAGCGGCCATGGCTCACGGGCCCAGCCGCTCCACGGCATGTGGGATCTTCCCAGACTGGGGCACGAACCTGTGTCCCCTGCATTGGCAGGCAGACTCTCAACCACTGCGCCACCAGGGAAGCCCTTGACTCTGTCTTTTTTAATTACCGTTTTGTCCAGATATATGCCCAAGAATGGAATTTCTGGATCATATGGCAACTCTATTTTTAGTTTTTTCAGGAACCTCCATACTGTTCTCCATAGTGGCTGCACCAATTTACATTCCCACCAGTAGTGTAGAAGGGTTCCCTTTTCTCCACACCCTCTCCAGCCTTTATTATTTGTAGACTTTTAATGATGGCTATTCTGACCAGTGTGAGGTGTACCACATTGTAGTTTTGATTTGCATTTCTCTAATAATTAGTGACGTTGAACATCTTTTCATGGGCCCAGTGGCCATCTGTATGTCTTCTTTGGAGAAATGTCTATTTAGGTCTTCTGCCCATTTTTTGATTGGGTTGTTTGTTTTTTTGTTATTGAGTTGTATGAGCTGTTGTAGATTTTGGAAATTAAGCCCTTGTCAGTCACATCATTTGCAAATATTTTCTCCCAGGGTGTAGGTTGTCTTTTCATTTTGTTGATTGTTTCCTTTGCTGTGTAAAAGCTTATAAGTTCGATTAGGTCCCATTTGTTTATTTTTGCTTTTATTTCTATTGCCTTGGTAGATGGTTTTTTTTAGGTCACTAAGAAAACATTGGTATGATTTATGTCAGAGAATGTTTTGCCAGTGTTCTGTTCTAGGAGTTTTATGGTGTCATGTCTTACATTTAAGTCTTTAAGCCATTTTGAGTTTATTTTTGTGTATGCTGTGAGAGTGTGTTCTAGCTTCATTAATTTACATGCAGCTGTCCAACTTTCCCAGCACCACTGTCTAAAGAGACTCTTTTGTTCTTGATATTTATAATTTTGCCTGTCCTGTTTTTTTCTTTATCATTCCTCCTCAATTCCATTAATATTTTCAAATAATCCACTGTTTGTTTTAATAATTTAATATACTACTTCTGTGACTTACCTTTCTCACTTCTCTTTTTATTAGTTCTTTCCTTCTATTCACGTTTTGTTTAATTTGCTCTACCTGCAGGCTCTAGAATATAGGTTCTTTGTGTTTTAACTGGATCCTGGATGCTATCTGACTGAGCCAAACCAATGAAGTCTGGGTATGAACTTAGGAACAAAGCTAGGGGTCAGTTAATTTAGGGAAACCTGAATCTGGCAACTGGTTATTATAGAAACAAGAGACAGGACTTGAATGCTGCTGGCTAATATCCAAATAGGAAGATGGTCCAGGGCATCTAAGCTGGGAAGAGGCAGCCTATTGGCAAATTCCAAAAGAAGTAAGAAACATCACAGGTAGAGCTAAATAGATAGTAGACAGGGTGGGTGGGGGTGGGTGACAAAAGGACAAAGACACCCAGCCTCTGGGAATGTTGGGTATCTGTAAGGATTTAGTTATTAGGGAAAATAAGAACCACATCTCTAAACTTGGTCAACCCTAATCTTTTGTGGCCTATTCCTACTGTGCCCATGCTAATTACCAGAGGACTCATCTTTGGCCATCTTTCTGTGGGTGTCACACTGGGGTCTCACCTGTGCAGATCCACATGCCCACAAGTGGAAGGTGTGTGTGATTTCTTCTATTTTATAGTACTTGAGATAATGATAAAGTTATACCATCCCACTAAAAAATTACCTTCATGGGAAACTCTATGCTCAATTAGATACTATTACTAGATGTAGTTTAAAATTTCTACAATAGACTTGCTTTCAGAAGTTTGTTTATTAGTTGTTGTTTTATCTGTAATTATCCCTTTTATTTTATGAAGATTTTCATGTATTTGGGATAAACTAAAAATCATTAAGATCCAAGTCTGGAGAAAAAAAAATCAATGACCAAGTGGGGTGATTCAGTTTAGGTCAAAAATGAAAGTGCAGCTGTATAAAGCAATAAAACTAGCCTGTAAACTCTGTTTTATAGGGGAGACGATGAAACTACAGATAAGTAGCCTAGTTTCATATAGCCAGGATGTGTCTACACTAAGAAATCAGACCTGTGCTCTTAACTGCTATGTTCTACTACTTTCTATGATTTGACTATCTATCCACCTTATAAAGCACAATGCTGGCAGTATGTTTATTCAAGGTGGATATCTTTGAAATGGATGCCTCGGCAATCAAAAGCTTAATGTCAGGCACTTACACTCAGATTTCCATCACAGAAACCTAAGAATTAAAAATTGAATATTAGACACACCCACTCCTAGAAAAGATCCTTCCATCAGTTTCAGGAGCCTTGAGTTCCAGCCTACCGCTGTACGGCCGGGCCCTTTCTCTACTCTTTTGTACAATCCTTCCACCTCCAAATTTCCGTTCACTTCTAGTGCTCAAAAGTTTGTCTCACTTTCTTTACATAGAAGTCTTTTCCAATCCAAAAACCACTTTTCCCCCAGCAGGAATTTTTTTTCTCAGCTGTTGATGTAATAACTTTTTTTTTCATATCCAGTTACATTTGCTTTACAGTTTGGAGTTCTAAATAAGAATTATATTTGAAAAACAATTTTCACCACTAAAAATGGGGGAGAAAGTTTTAAAATAACTTTTATGGGCCAATCCTGAAAGTGAAAATGGCAATGTACCTTATCTCTGAGAAACTATATAGGTAAGTTCAAAGACTCCTTGGGAATGCCAGAGCACACTGCTGTGGTGTACAAGTCTGCTTCCCTGAATCATATATGATATCACATGGAAAAAATTAGCAAAGGAATAAAGAAAAATGTCAAGAATACAACATATCTTTGCAGAGGCTAACAAAACGTGGCACCAGCATGGCATATAGCTACAGACCAAATTAAAGTTCTCTAAAGCAGAAGTGATCTTTAATTGCCTCAAAGGCTATGAAACCAGAGGCATGGCATTTTTAGAGCAGTAAAAGAGCCTTGATGTCGGCTAGTTCAACCCACTCACTTTACAGATGAGAAAACTAAGCCACCACCTAATTGATAACACAGCTGAGCCCAGAGTTGAGGTTTCCTGATTCCAAGTACGTTCCGTTGCCTGTGGCAGTATGGCTGTCATACAGTCACTATCAAGAAAACAGGTCCCAGTGTGCATGTGATGAGGCCCTAAAGAGTCTAGAGAGTGCTGTGAAGAAGGAAATATGAGCATTGGGGTCTGAGAGAACTTTGTTCAAGTTATTAGACCTTCTGCTCTGGTCTGAATGTTTGTGTTCCCCCAGTATTCATATGTTGAAACCTAACCTCCCATGTGATTGTATGAGGTGACAGGGCCTCTGGGAGGTGACTAGGTCATGAAAACAGAGCCCTTAGGAGTGGGATTCGTGCTCTTTTAAGAGAAGCCTCAGAGAGAAAGCTCCCTAGCCTTTCTGCCATGTGAAATTACAACAAAAAATAGCCATCTACGAAGTGGGCCCTTACCAGACACCAAAGTTGCCAGTGCCATGATCTTGGACTTTCAAGCCTCTAGAACTGTAAAAAATAAATATTTGTGGTTTATAAGCTGCTCAGTCTGTGGTATTTCATTATAGCAGCCTGAACAGACAAAGACACATTCCTTGCCTCAGTTAATTTATCTATAAAAAGGGGCCTAATCCTTCCCTCAAAGAGCTATTTTGAGGATACTTTTAAAATGTAATAATGCATATGAGATCTCTATCACTATGTCTAGAACATAGTAGACACAAAATGAACACTAATATCCTCCCTTTTCTCAGTCACACCAGCATATAAGTTGGATTCAAGGCCAAATAACAACAACTAGAAAAAAAACAATAAACACCAATAACCGAGAGACAATAACGTACATGAGCATTGTTATTGGTACACTTTGTTGAGATTGAGGCATGCTGGGCCAGTCCTTCACACTGCCAGCTGGCCAATGAGTGAAGGGAAGTACGTATGAATGAAGAGCTCTGCTCCAAATTCTGCGTCAAGGAATGGTCCATGCCAGGCCCAGCCTGCACATCCTTCCTACTGGCTCCCCAACTCATTTCCCAAGGGCAGGCTTGGCCTCTTCTAGTTCCCAGAGCCAATCTTGACCTGGGGCCAGATGTGCTCAGATGACTCCAACTTCACATTTGGCTGCCTGTCAGTCCACTTCTGACCTATTGCCCAAGTCTTGATGTCTAGGCTTCTGCCTGCTCTCCTATCCTATTCCTTACCCCACTGACCTGGTTTCTAGGTTTCCCTGGCTTCCTTGTCATTCTGACATACACACCTGATAAGAAACCCACACCTCGTCACCTTGGTTCCTCTGTAGTCAAAAATTACAATGGCGGCCTGGCACATAATGGTTTCCCAAGAGGCTATGCCTATGTTACCCATTCTGTCCTTTAGTTATGCCTGAATGATCCAAGGGAAGAGACTCCTGACCCATCCGGTACTTTCCTGGGAACTTTGAGAACTTAAACAGAGACAGAAAGTGGTAAGAGCTGAGTCGTCTCTGGCAATGTTCAGGAGAGAAACCCACAGGCTCTTCTTGTTTCTAAAGGACTGACCCTGTTACCAACACTTCCTGAGGCTTGGCTGTTTACAATAGCTCTGCCTTCTATTGTAAACTTCCACAATAAATCTAATTTTTGCTTAAGTGATAGAAGATCTGTTTCTGGTTCTTGCATCCATAGGAACCTTATCCAGTACAGATCTCAATTGTTGGTTTTTTGGGTTTTTTTGGTTTTCTTTTTTTGTAGTACGTGGGCCTCTCACTGTTGTGGCCTCTCCCGTTGTGAAGCACAGGCTCCGGACGCGCAGGCTCAGCGGCCATGGCTCACGGGCCCAGCCGCTCTGCGGCATGTGGGATCTTCCCCGACCGGGGCACGAACCCATGTCCCCTGCATCGGCAGGCGGATTCTCAACCACTGCGCCACCAGGGAAGCCCCAGATCTCAATTGTTGACTACTTATCTGAGCTCAATGTATCCTGCTCCTGGTTCAGAACCTCTCTTTCAGTCAACTCACCTAGCCAAGCCAAATCTTAATGCATAATCATGCACACTTGTATTTAACATTGATATTTGTCCTAGGTTCTCTATAGGATAATTTTTGGAACTTTTTCCAGTAATAGTAATTTCTTTGGTCATATTTATTTATTCATCAATATATGCATCCATCCATCTGTATTGAGCATCTACTGCACACTAGGCACTGTCCATGGTCCTAGAGTTACAAAAATGTACAGGCAGCATCCCTGCTTTTGAACATCATAGACCAGTGAAAGTAACTGCCATACCAATAGATAATCTCAGTACAAAATCTAAGAGCTATAATGAGGGTACAAATATGAGGCAGTGAGAGCACTGATGTGGAAGCAAATGACAATCTTTAGAAAGGGGATCAGAAAGTCTTTGCAGAGTAGCTAAAGTTTAAAATGAGTTTTGGAGAATAAGGATGAGTTCATGAAGGGATCTTTAAGATACAATGCTAATTCTGAAGAACTTAGGGGCAGGACAGGAATAAAGATGCAGATGTAGAGAATGGATTTGAGGACCTGGGGAGGGGGAAGGGTAAGCTGGGATGAAGTGAGAGATTGGCATGGACTTATATATACTACCAAATGTAAAATAGATAGCTAGGGGGAAGCAGCCACATAGCACAGGGAGATCAGCTCGGTGCTTTGTGACCACCTAAAGGGGTGGGATAGGAAGGGTGGGAGGGAGTTGCAAGAGGGAGGAGATATGGGGACATATGTATATGTATAGCTGATTCACTTTGTTATACAGCAGAAACTAACACACCATTGTAAAGCAATTATACTCCAATAAAGATGTTAAAAGAAAAAAAAGATACAATGCTAAGTAAAAAAGCAATGTTTAGAACAATACTGCCCTTTGTTTTAAGTGGGGTAAAATGAGAATATATATATATATATATTCATACTTGTTCACATTTATATTAAAAAGCTGTACAAGTTATATACATATGATAAAATTGGTTACCATTGGGTATGGGGCAGTAAGAACTGAAAAGGCAGTGAAAGAGGTGAGAGTGAGACTTTTCACTGAACATTTTTTATTTTTGAACAAAGTGAAAATGTTATCTATTCAACAATGTAAACAAATTTTCAAAAAATACATTGTAAGCAAATACCAAAGTTAGACACAGGGCTCAGAAGACAACACAGTTTTTTAAAACTGCTCTATGAGTCAGCAACTGGCTGGCAAAAGAAAATAAGGGAAGAATGTTTTGCTTCACCTCCCTCTTATGTGGGTAGTAATATTCTAATAGCTAACTGTTCACAGTAATTACATAATGTGAGACTAGGCACCTTTAAAAACACAGACGTTAGAGGAAATTTTTGGCTTGTGTGAAACCAAAATGTTGTCAACAGGAAAACCTACCAGATAGATTTGGAAACAACTTTTATGATGTGGGTGTAATTGTTCAATTTAAACAACATTCCTTCTGCCTTATTCCTGAAAGGAGGTGAAGGATTTTCATTTAAAACACTTTTGGCGGGGGAGGAAACAAATAAAAATGCATACCCTAAAGTCATCTTCCAGTTTTAAAAAAATCCACTGATATTTTTAACTTTAGGAGCCTCCCTCATGGAGGGTATAAGGTACAAGGCTGAAAAGTTCTGACTTACCTCAGGCAATGGGCCAGTGTATGTCGTTAGACAGACCTTTTAAATTTTTTCCTTTCTTTCAAGACTCAATGCCCTCCTCTTTAAAAGAAGGAGAACAATAATCCTCCTTAGACATTCCATACCATCTGATTATTATAAAATTTATTCAGACACTCAAAGGAAAGAAGGTATAATTAAGTAAAATCAGTGTCTCTCAAATTAGAGTGTCCTCTGACACATACCATTGCCTGAGAGTTCAGTCCTCAATGTAATAGTTGCAAAAATTTTGTTTTCAGTTCACCAAAGGATGACCAGATTTGAGGGGATTGGGTCATTCTCCCAAAACTTAGAAGAATCTTGGTTTTTGTAGACAGCTCTTATTTCTGTCTACCCATGATTACGTTCCTTCCTTTGGAGTACTGTTCTCCCATCTACTTGCCAACTCTGCTTTTCATTCTGGCAGAGTTGTCGATCATAGTACCTAATCCCGTGGCCACAGGGTGATCTAGATCTAGCCAAACGTAACAGGTCATTTCTCTAGCCACAGCCACTGGTTGAAAGGAATGGGACACTATGTGGTGGGCATGTGCTCTAAGGTGGATTAGTCATCCTCTTGGGTTGTTGCTATTTGGAGCTGGGTGACAAGGAGTCTTACCTCTCAGATCACAAAAGCTGAAAGATATAAATATGGGACAGCAGGCAGCCATATAAATGATATATGCATATTACAAAATTTTTAAAAAGTCATTTTAGGTTGGGATTGTTGGCATTATGAGTGCTTAAAAAGTTTTTAGTTCTGTGATTTTGATTTTCAATTTCAAAGAAAGGAAAGAAACATAGGCCAATTAAACTTCTGAGGTGATCCAGGACAATGTATAAAGTTTGGACAGAACAGTACAGATTGGAGTGGGAAAGCCTTCACAGAACTGAGTGATTTTAGTTGAGCCTTAAATGATCTGGATGAACAGAGGAAAATAGTGCAGGAAAAGAAGCAGGCTAGAAGGTCAACCTGATGGGGGCAAGAGTGAGTGAGTGTCAGGAGGCAGTTAAGCAGGTCAAAAAACATCGGAGTCATATGTGAGAGTCTTCAGACTAAGGGAGGAGAGGGGCCAGCACTGAGTTGAGGTTACGGGTTCTAGAAAAGGAGTCTATTCTGGCGTGCGGTAGAGAAGTGGGGGAGGAGGGGGGCTGGAGTGAAGGAACCTGCTGGCAGACGTAAGTGCCCTGGACATAATGACATGCCTAACTGCCTTCTACCTATGTAAACAAACTCTGTATGGGCCGCCACACCTCCCAACAGCCATGACCATGGCCGCACTAGTTAGACCGGAAGTGGACACAGGACAGGGCCATTTGAATGCTGACCAATGGCCTAGCACGGCCTGGTACGCAGGGCTTTTCCAAAACAGGAAAAACTGGGCCAGTCCTGTCCTCTTTCTGCCTCTAGCTTTTGCTCTCTCCCTCAAAAGATCTAGAGGGAAGTTTCTGGCAGCTCCATGAGCTGATCTGAAAGGTTATGAAGTAGACCCAGGCATAGGGTTGCCAGATCAAATAAAGAGTAGTTTGAATTTCAGATCAACAAAAACAACAAAACGTTTTTTCGTACAAGTATATCCCAGATAGTGCATGGGATATACTTATACTAAAAAGTTATTCATTCATTATGTATATCTGAAATTCAAATGTAAGTGGATGTCCCGCACTTTTCATTTGCTAAATCTGGCAACCTTATCAGGTGTCCTTATGCAGCACGCGAGTGTGAAGCATGTGGGGCAAAGCAGTGCAGATCTCTTCTTTTCTGCCTTAAGGGAAAAGGCAGTCTGACTGTCTCTGGTGCTGCGAGACTCTGCCCCGATGCTGCAGGCCTGTCTCCTGCCCTCTCATTGCTGGAGCATGACTAAGCCATCAGAGAGCACTTACTGCTCCTTCCCGAGAAGCTTTGCTGCTCAGTCTCCCCTGACCAGATACACACTGTATTATGAATGAGCTACAGATGTTCATCACCCAGGATTAGGCTTGTAATGGTGTTGGACTTTATTTTTTATTCTGCTAGACACCAGCAAATGCCTTCCAGACTAGGTCTTCAAAAGCAGGGAGTCTAATATAAATGTTCCCTCTCTTCAACCCCTCTCCACCTATGTAGCCTCTCTTTGAAGCCCCCAGCAAGGTGCCCCCATGCCTGCCCACTCCCTCAGTAAACCCCTGCCCTCCTTGGAGGAAGAGGACAGTCCTCCTCTCTGTCTTTTGTAGGGAGTTGCAAACTCGAGCACCTGAGAGGCTCTGCTTTGCTTAGTCACTGCTGACTCTGGAAGCACGAGGATAATCCCTAGTGTTTGATGTGCTTGACATCTTTAGAAATGTTCCTAAAAAGCAGGGCACACTCTCCAAGGTGAGTAGTTTTTTTCTCAGCTACAGTGTCTAATCATACACAAGGAAAATGTAGGTGAAAATGGCATTAATTCGACAAGTTGCAAAAGCATAATTGTGTTGGAAGAAATTGCTTTTTTTGTTTTTCTCCCTGGGCCTAGCTTACGTGACCAGAGGTGTACGTGGCTCTCTTTACCATCCTAGAAGTTGGTGCCAACTCTAATTAAATTCCTCTTTACCAGCTCCTCCCTTCTAACCTAGCTAGAAGGGGAGTTTCCCCGCACTGCAACTTAGCAGCCTACATAAGGGGCCAGTAAGAACTACCTGATAGAGAGGAAAGGAATGGAGGGGAAATGCACAGTGGAAGCCAGAAAGCCGTGGAAGAAAATGTACTGTTGATTCCTGGTGTCAGATCTCATGAACACTTCAGTTTTTGGACTTCCATAAGACCTCTCTCTATTCTTATAGAAATAAGCAACATAGAGAACAGACTTGTGGTTGCCAAGGGGGTAGGGGAGGGATGGATTGGGAGTTTGGGATTAGCAGATGCAAACTATTATATATAGATTGGATAAACAACAAGGCCCTACTGTATAGCACAGAGAACTATATTCAATATCCTGTGATAGGGCTTCCCTGGTGGCGCAGTGGTTGAGAGTCCGCCTGCCGATGCGGGGACACAGGTTCGTGCCCTGGTCCGGGAAGATCCCACATGCCGCGGAGCAGCTGGGCCTGTGAGCCATGGCCGCTGAGCCTGTGGGTCCGGAGCCTGTGCTCCGCAACGGGAGAGGCCACAACAGTGAGAGGCCCGTGTACAGCAAAAAAAAAAAAAAAATATCCTGTGATAAACTATAATAGAAAAGAATACGAGAAAAGAATATACGTATGTATAACTGAATCACTTTGCTGTACAGCAGAAATTAACACAACCTTGTAAAACAACTATACTTCAATAAAATAAATTTTAAAGAGAAAGAAAGAAGCATGTCACCTTCATCTAAAAAAGGAGTCAGCAAACATTTTTTTACTATAATTACATATTTTTTTATTGAGGTATAATTGACATGTAACATTATGTTAGTTTCAGATGTACAACATAATGATTCAATATTTGTATGTATTGTGAAACGATCACACAGTCTAGTTAACATCCGTAAAGGGCCAGATAGCAAATATTTCAGGATTTTCAGGCCATTCAGTCTCTTGTAACTACTAAACTCTGCTGTTGTAATGCAAAACCAGTCATAAACAATGAGAAATTGAATAAACATGACTGTGTTCATGTAAATAAAACTTTATTTACAAAAATCAATGGTGATACCATTCTCCAATAAAAAGAACCATGGTTTCTTGGAGAAATGGCTGATTCTAGGCATTGGGCAGGGAGTATATGAGTCAGAAGCATCTTGTTGCCCCAGAAAGTAAGGAAGTGCTCAGAAAACAAGAGGACAGCGTGGATGTGAAAGGGACACAGGAGCCGATCTGAAATAGCTCTCAATAACCAAAGCTGGAACAATGTGAGCAATAAAATAAATAAGTAGCTTTAAAATGTAGGTTTTATTCATCTATGGTGAAGGCTAGCAGATCAAGAGATGACTGCCAGTGTAAAGATGGTTTGTTACTCACGGTTCCTAAGAGGGGGCATGCCACACAGCAGGGGGCCACAGGAGGAAGCACCAGGATTGATCAGGAGGCAGAGGGAGCAAGAGGGAAATGTGGGCAAGAGCCCTTATTGTAGTTTCTGCAGGAAGAAACAGGTGAGGCAAGGTAAGCAGGTTTAGAATTGGCTGATTTAAATAATTTCAGTGGTTCTGGGGCATAGGGGCTGCCTGTAGTTGGCTGGTACCTGGCCTGGCTAATTAGGGCAGAGGAATAGTAACCTTGAGAGTGAGAACCTGATAGAGGAGGTGGGGGCGGGGCGGGGTGCCCATTCTGGGTAGATTGGTTTGCATTTGAAAGGCACACTCAAAGGAGAATCCTTTACTATCTCTAGAAATTGGCTATCCCTGGGAGGGGCAGTCTCTCCAGGCTCAGCAAGACCCCGATGTCAAAGCATCTGAAGCACGTGATTAATACAGAGTGATGGATGATAGTCCAAAACATAAAATAAACATCCATGAGTCCATACTGATATAAATAAAAGATTGAATAATTAAATAAGTGAAGGAGAAGAGACAAATCTCCCTTATAGGATTTCAAATAACTTATCAATATGTAACTACTCCCTGCTCCAGAAGATGAAACTTAATTCCCACTCCTTCCCCACTCCACACCCCCATGAGTATGAACTGTGCTTAGTGACTTGCTTCCAAGGAGTATGGAAAGAAAGAAAGAAACTTTACAGTGGAAAGATGCTTTCCTTCTGAGATAAGGGCAAAATCTAATATCAGAGAGTATTTCATTACCTGGTCCCACAGCTTCTAACCTTCAGTCATTTTATACCATTTCCAGGATCTTTTCCTCTTATACCAGTGAATGTGTCTCATAGAGGTAATAGGTGAACTTCAACAGATTTTAAAGAAGCATGCTTGGTTGCAGAATCTTAGGATGATACCAGCCTCACATCATGGGAGTCAGACAATGTCCTGGTTCAAGCCTCCCACCAAAAAATGACAGCTTCTTCCAAATCTCTCCATGTCCACAGTCCCTATCATCAAAAGGGACTAAAATGTTTTCTGATACTTCTTTTCTCTGATTCTATTATTTTCTACCAGTAGACTCTCTCACTGTCTTTGTTAATCCAAGATTTTAAATACCTTCCGATAAATTTGGCATTGTTCTTGGAAAAAGCTAATTGCCTAATTTGTACTTATCAGTGGAACAGAGGTGGGGATGGTGGGAGAACAGCAAACAATAGAGGTATTCTAAAACAATTAGTTGGAGACAATTTAGAGAATTTAAAAAAAAATCATTATGCAGGATTTCCCTAGTGGCTCAGTGGTTAAGAATCCGCCTGCCAATGCAGGGGACACGGGTTCAATCCCTGGTCCGGGAAGATCCCACATGCCTTGGAGCAACTAAGCTTGTGCGCCACAACTACTGAGCCTGTGCTCTAGAGCCCGTGAGCCACAACTACTGAGCCCTCGTGCCACAACTACTGAAGCCTGCGCGCCTAGAGCCTGTGCTTCGCAACAAGAGAAGCCACCGCAACGAGAAGCCCGTGCACCGCAACGAAGAGTAGCCCCTGCTTACCGCAGCTAGAGAAAACCCGTGCGCAGCACCAAAGACCCAACGCAGCCAAAAAAAAAAAAAAAAAGATTATTTTAAAAAATTCATTATGCAAATATATATCTATTAACAGTCATTCAGCTTTGAAAAGGATCATTGCTTAGAATTGAAGAGGACACTCAATTCAGGTTTTCCACCTCGGTTGTTAAAATTCCTTATAATTCATATCAGGCCTGTGAAAGGTTATAAATCTTACTTCTCACTAAATTGTTATTATTATTCTACCAACTGCCTTTATGACTAAGGGTACTTCAGCTGTCTTGCCCGTCACACATTCCCTTTCCGTCCTTCTGCTACTCCTTTCTTTGGCAGAGATAAACTCCCACATGGTCCCCTGGCTTCAGGAAAGCAATCCTCCACATGAACATGTAATCTGTTGAAGCAGAGAATCCAGGAACAGCACCAAGCAAAAGATTTTCTCCTTTTGGTATCTTTAAGGTGTCCTCAACTCTGTTGTGGAAAGAGCTGGCTAGTTCTTATTTTCCTAAAGCCTCTCGATGCCTAAGGGGTGAATGAGAATTGGGCATTTGGCCCTACCCCTCTCAGTAGAAATACCAAAGAAGACTGTAGCCGAAGCTGTTCCACAGTTGCTCTTGCAGGGCCTTTCTTTGAACCTTTTGGGAATGCCTGCCCCACAGAACCCGAAACTAAGAAAGATCCAGCACGCTGTAATTGCCACTTAAATTTAGGTATGCTCCCTGCTAATCATGGGTCAAATGTAAATGACTGAGCCCAGCCCAATTGAAAAATCAATTGGTTTAGAATATGGCCACAGCAGTGTAGCTTTGGTAATTCATCAGTAGAGATTTATGCTTAGTCAAGATGACGGTTGGATTGCAAAAGAGTATTTGTAAATTTAGAGACATCATTTCTATTTTTAGATAAAACTCATCAGTGCTTTGAAACACAAACAACGCTTAACCAAAAGAATCCTTTATATGTGTATGTGTCTGTGTGTGTGTATTTCATAACGGTAAAAGCAAAGGAAAGAACAGACAAAACAGGACGTAATCTTGATTATCCAGATTTTTCCGAAACAAGATGTCAGCACCTCAAGGCAAGAATGTTCCCCAAATGGTGTCCCACAATCGGAAATGCTATTCAACAAGATAGGATCAACAGAGAGTCAAAAGAAGATGACTAGGAGAAGGAAGTCACCATTCAATACGAGGAGCCTGACCAAGGTCAGAGTTGAAAGGTGATTTCAATGGGTGCAGTAGCATTTAATACTCTCAGAATCAGTCATTTTTAGAAATATTGCTGTTCAAGTAGATGAATCTTCATGCATTTTTATTATCGAAACCAAGTCCCCCTAAAACCAAGTTCCCTTACTGAGTTTATGATTAATCTCTCTATCCAAAACTTTATTCCCTTTCTTGTCCCCTGTGACCTCAATTCTGTGCCAACTGAACTCTAATCAACCAGAGTCAGATGACTAAAATTGCTGTTGTCGATAACATCATTAATGTACTAAAATTGCTGTTATAGGATATCATCATTAATGTACAAACTCAGGTTGTTTCTCCAGGGCTGGATGAGCCCATCCTTGTCTCTTTTCATAGACCCTCCATTGCCTCTTAACTGGATTATTGCAAATGTTTCCTTAATTATTTCCCTACCTCTTGCCTCTCTGGCAAGGTCCCTTGTATAGATTTAACCTCTTAATACATGGCTGTGTTCACCTCACTCCCTCTATTAGTTATCTATTGCTGTGTAACAGGTTACCCCAAAATGTGGCAGCTTAAATATTTATTATCTCACACAATTTCTGTGGGTCAGGAATCTGGGAACAGATGAGTTAGTGTTGGCAGGAATGCAATTCTCTTAGGCTTGACTGGGCTGGAGGGTCTGCTTCCAAGGTGGTTCCCTCAACTACCTGACAGGTTAGTGCTGATCAACGGTAAGAGGCCTCTTCTCAGTTCCTCATCATATCAGCCTCTCCATAGTGACGTCTGAGTGTCCTCATGACATGCAGCCAGCTTCCCCCAGGGTGAGTAATCCAAGAGAGTGCAAAAGAATAATTTTTAAATAGAGTTTTTAATTGGTGCCTGAGGACAGATAGTAATCAGCAAAATGACTGCCTGTAAGATTATTCATTGCTGCATTAATTGTACAAGCAGAAGACTACAAACAGCCTAAATGTACTTCAAGGGAGAACTAGTTAAAGAAATTGGACAGATACAGTGGAATAGGATGCTCTTTATATTTATATAAAAGGATGTCTTAAGATATAACCTCACATGAAAAACATGAGGTATAGAATATAGAACAGCATGTATAGTATGCAAAATATATGTGTACATGCATACATATGTGTGTGTGCAATATGTATACATACATACATATATATTTATATAAAATACATGATTTCTCTGGAAAGATACACAAGAAATTGCTAACTGGAGGTTATGGTTGCCTCCAGAAATCTAGGAAGGGGCTCTACATGACTGGGGGAAAGATAGAAAGGGAGACTTTCACTGCATGATGTTTGTATCTTTTTGTTCTTCCACTTTTATTGAGATATAATTGACATACAGCACTGTATAAGTTTAAGGTGTACAGCATAATGATTACATACATCAATGAAGCGATTATCACAATAAGTTTAGGGAATATCCATCATCTTATATAGATACAAAGTAAAAGAAAAAGAAAAAAACTATTTTCTTCCTTGTGATGAGAACTCTTAGGATACACTCTCTTAACTTTCATGTATAATATATAGCAGCAATAATTATGTTAATCATGTTGTACATTACATCCCTTGTACTTACTTATCTTATAACTGTAAGTTTCTACTTTTTGACCACTTTCATCCAGTCTCCCTCTCTCCACCCCTTGCCCCTGGTAACCACAGTCTGATCTCTTTTTCTACGAGTTTGTTTTTTGAAGTATCATTGACCTACAACACTATGTTAGTTCCTGGTGCACAACACAGTGATATGATATTTCTATACATTACAAAATGATCACCGTAAGTGTAGTTACCATCTCTCACCATACAAAGATATTACATTGTTATTGACTATATTGGAATATAGTCAATAATAATACAGTTGATATTTCTACCTTTTAAATTATGTGCTTATTCAAAAATTATTTTTAAAAATCCAGACCAATTGTCCACTCAGAGGGAAAAAAGCCAAAGCCAGAGGAGAAGAATAAAATAAATGACTTTGCTGTAGGAAAGATTTAGACATCAGAGAGAACTAGATGGAAATACAACTTGGACAGTTACTATTGAAATGTGGGAAACATATGGTTTCAACCCCAAGTGAGACTCCCAGTTACCTGTAGTCTAATTCTGAGAAAGGAGGCCTTGGGGCAGTGGTAGAATTACTTTGGAAACCAAGACGAAAGAAGTTCACTTTTGGAATTACATAAATTGGGAGCTGGGTGAATTTTAGAGATACAGTAGATCAGAGATCACAAACAGGTAGGCCACTGGCCAGATGCCTATGTGTATTGTGTTTGGTTTGAATACTGTTTTTAAATGTTATATGAACTGTTAAAGGATAAACTGAGGCATGTTAAAATTTTTGACTCTCTTTGAGCAAAAATCAATTCAAATAGGGCAGCACCAAACAGGAAGTGGTTAGGAGAACTCCACTGACTGGAGCCTCGGGAGAGAATCTTATAGAGAAAAGGCAGAAGCAAAGCAATTATTGAATGGTTATAGCTTGAAGTCTAGTTGGCTGTTTGCGATTGGTTGTCCTTAGCATTTTGATTTTGTAACCTTGAGGCATTTACAGACTTAGACTTTGGTTTTCTGAGGCAGGCTGCCATTGAATTAGAGCCACCTCAATCTAATGGCCTCCTTGTTTAAGTAATTTAACAAAATTAATTGCCCACATTTGAAGATCAGGAGATTTCACTTTTGTTGTTGTTGTTGTTAAAAAGCTAAATATCTGACTTCTTTAGAAATGTTGGAAGCTCTGGTGGAGAAATCCTGCATTCCTACATGGCAGCCATGGTAGCTTTGTAGACAGAGGCTGGTACTCCCCAGTTTGCCACGGCTCCCCCCAGCAAGCCAGTTTTCATCACCTGATGAGCTCATGTAAGCATGTCAAGTGAGGAAACTAATGCTCAGAGGCAAACTTTGAGAGCTCATGTCTCCCTATTCCTACTCTCCAATCAAGAGTCATAATCTTGGTTTGTGCCACTACTCAGAATCCTGCCTCTAAATTAATGCCACGACCTCAACCCAGTGGTTGGTTCCAACATCCACAATTGGGAAACCTTTGTTTTTGTTTTTGTTTTTTTTCCTCCCTCAGGAATCATACAAAACTCACCCAGAATTACAAGGACTATATCTATCCTGGGATCTTAGAATCTTTCTATCTCTTTTCTGTTGTTGTCTGGTCCTAGTTCCAGGTCTAAAAATGCTCCCATTTTCTGCCAAACTTGCAACAGGGCCAGAAGCTTCCTTTGCCGTGGCTGAAGAGGAGAAACTTCCTCTACACTCTTATATTGTCATTTGGGAACTGTGAATTAAACTGACAAAAGACAGATTAATGAGAGTTCACAGAAAAATTTGACTCAAGGACGCAGTTAGAATTTGGGCTTATGTACTATCTTAATGAGATAAGGGGAAGGGGAGCGCAGCACTTACAGGAAAACAAATGACTTCTTAATAGGGGAGGGGGAGAAAGGGCACTTAGTGGAAAACAAATGACTTTCAGGAAAGATAAATAGGTCCTTAGGACAACAGATGGGAGATACAGCTTTGTGACAATGTGTAAGTGTAATGCCCACTTCTAGTCAATCTTCTCTAGTTGTGGGAGGGGATTTATGACAATTGAGTTCTTTGGGGAGGCTCCACATTTAGGAAGATAATGGAGTTCAGGAAAAAAAGCCAATTCTCAAATGCCTTCAGCTCAAAATAATTTTTATGCTGCAGTGGTTATTCTGGACCTCTTTAGACTTATTCCAAAGAGTGGCCGCTGATGCTAAGACTCAAAGGAGTTCCACTGGTGCCGACCACTAACCCTTCTTTCCCCCCCGATCCCTGCGATCCACACGTCTAAAGATGCTGTTCTGAAATGCCACACCTCATAGTGAACCACCTTCCCTTGCTGTGTTCTTTCTGGTCCTGCCCCTTCCCACTGCTTCTCAGGAACCATTGTGGTTTCCACTCCTGAAGACAATGTTACTCATCTCCAGATACATGTTAGAGTTCTTACATCTGAAACGTGACTTCATTCTCTGGAGTGAGAGCTCCCCTGTTAAGGGATTTAGAGCAAGGTTTACAGGCACTGGGAAGACTAATTGTCCTCAGGTTGTGAGAATTCAACTCAAACTATCTAAAGATAAAAGAAATTACTGGCTTACATAATGGCAAGTCTAGGGGAGAAGATGGCCTCAGCCCCACTATTCCAAGTCACCGTGACTTCTCTATTTTCTGCCTTTGCTTATTTAAACTCTTGGCTTTTTTCCTTCGAACCCTTCCACTGTCTGACACAAGCTTTGTCTAAGGGCACATCCTCAGGTCCTCAGATTGGAGGGAGAGTTTCTTAGTTTACAGATAAAATCCCAGATTTCCGACCTTGCTTCTATTTCCTAGCAGTTAACTCCTTCCTCAACAGCAAAACTGGGATGATAATACCTGCCTGGAAAAGCTGTTGTGATTTTTAAAAATATACGTTAGGGATAATACTGTACAGCGTCTGATACACAGTAGGCGCTCAATAAACCTTATTCTGCGCGTGTACAGCAATGATACGTATATACATGGGGCCGTTGAGGAGGTTCTAAACGAACCGGACCTGGAGGGCCAGTCAGGCCCCGGGTCTCAGCCTTCGACCCTCAAGTCTCTCAGTCTTTGGGTCAGTGAGGCAGCAGCGCAGCTCTCGAACCCTGGAGTCAAGGAAAAGTTCCGCACCTCAGGGCCGAGAGGAAATCAACGAGGGGGACCAAGCGGCGTGCCAAAACCGCCCTATCCCGCATAGAGCGAGGCTGCGTAACCGAGCGGGCTGAGAACCCCCCCTCAGACAAGCTGCGGTGAAAAGAAAGCCGCATCCGCTCTCCTGTGAGCCGAGACCAGAGAACAATGAGTTCAAGCCCTGCACGCGGAGGCTCGTGGTGCCACGCCCGGGGGCGGGCCCAACTCGCGGCCTGACGGGAAACGTAGTGTCTAAAGCTGTGCCAGTGCAGCCCAGTTGCTCGCCGGCCCGGGCTCCGCGCAACTACAAGTCCCAGCAAGCCCCGCGAGGCCTTGATCAGCCGCTTTTCGCCGGGAAAGGAGAGGGGCGAACATGGCTGAAGGCAGCGGCGGCGGCTCAACGTGCGGCGGTGGGGAGGGCGGCAGGCAGAACCTGGTTCCCAGCAGTGGCGGCTCCAACTTCCCAGAGTACGAGCTTCCTGAGTCGAATACGCGCGTTTTCCATGTGGCCGCTTTCGGGGAGTTGTGGCTTGGCCGGCTGCGCGGGGAAGGGGACTTGTCGCTGAAGGAGCCGCCGGCACCGGCGCTGCCCGGGGGCCGAGGGGTTGCAGACTCCGGCCGGGAGGATGAGGCCGTGGCCCGGGATCTGGGCTGCAGCCTGGAAGCGGCAGCCGAGCTGAGGGCGGTGTGCGGGTGAGTGCGGGGCCGAGGGGCTCTTGCGGCTTGGAGTCAACCCGGGTGCAGCCTTGCTCCTGCGCGCCCCTGGGCCTCATCATGGGGGCGGGCCTGTGGTTTACTCCCCGGGGTAGAAGGGCCGCCCTATCAAAGCTTTCCCAGAACAACGGGAGAAGTCCCGTGATGGGAATGCACAATTTCTGCTAGTGGGATTGAAAGGACGAGAGAGCCGCATGAAAGATTAATTTTTCTGTTCACTAGTTTTTAAAGTGCTTATTAATGTAGGAAAGCAATCAGAGTAACAGCGACGTGTATGTCTTTGACAAGACACTTTGACGACGGAGGAACCTTAGTTTATGATGAGGCTGGAAGGATATTTAACCACAGCAGTGTCAAAACGTTGATTATCTCGTCTCTTTTGGGGACCTCCTGGGTATACTGTTATTGAGATATTCCTCAAAGTGATTTATTTTAAATGAAAATATTAAAATAACGATCTATTTCTCCATTTAACAGTATTGGCCGCCTTCAACCAGGCATATATCCCTTTCTTTATAGAACATTGGCACAGAATTCGCCTTTAATTCTGGTTATCTGATTGCTTAATTATTCAGTGATGTATTTAGGACACAACTCCTGCTTGCTAAGGACAGGATGCGGTGATTACTTTGTTTGTTTTTGTTTTAGTCTCGATAAACTGAAGTGCCTTGAGGAAGGGGAGGATCCAGAAGTCATCCCAGAAAATACTGACCTAGTGACTTTGGGGTATGGAGGACTTTGCTTTTGTTACTTATTTAAATATTTTTTTCAACATTATATTATTCGAAAGTTGAGAGTATGGTATTGTTATCCCACCTCCTAAATTCAACCATTGTTGACATGTGGCCGTATTGGCTTTAGCTGTATGTGTTTGAGATCCCTCGTGTGTGTCTTTTTCTATGGCTGAACTATCAGTAAGTTGCAGACATCATGATAATTTACCGCTAAGTACATCAGTGTATAGCTTCTGAAAGTATGATCCTACTACTTAATCAGAGTGGTATTATTATACCTAAGAAAATTAACAGTAACAGCATTATCTCTAATATCCAGTCCATATTCAAATTTGTGTTTATTTTTAAGTGTTTACAAAGGTACAGTTAATCTGCTTAGATTTTGGGGTGGCAAGCTAAATACTCTGATAGTGTGGTAAAGGACTACTTTTTGAAAATTTTCTGTCAGAGCCATACTTTTGTAAAATAGGATAAAAATGAATTACTAGAAAAATGAAATTAAAAGACAAACATAATAAAACTCCAAGTTTTTTATCATTAAATTCAACAGTAACATTACTGTCATATAGGTGTGAACATTTCTAAATGCTTACTCTCATTGTCTGTACTGATTGGATAACAAATAGCTCATAGATCAATTCCGGTCTGCCAACCACATTTTGAGAAAGGCTGCTCTATGGTAATACTATTATAGAGAAACTGCATGTAATAGTGAAATTTGTAATTTCCAGTTTGTAGCCCGTTTACTTTGCACCATCTCAGCTACGTTGTCATACTTTATCCTACCCTTTCTATTTAGGCAGGCGTTTCGACCCTACCTTGTTGTTGGCTTATTTTTGTAATTGCCGAATCTGTTTCTCTTATCCCTGTTGCTAACACTTACATTAGCAACACTTGGAGCGCTATAAAAAGTTCCTGTCTTTGCTAGGTCCTGTGTCCATCCTGCTATCACCTAAGCATGCTCATTTGCTGAGAAATCGTCAATGGCTCAACCTCTCCTCTATGGGCAAATTTCAGATTTTTTTACTTAGACATTTGAAACCTTCCACATAGCCCAGATCTGCCTTTCCTGACTTGTTTTCAACCATTTTCTCTTTCAGTGCCTCAGGATGCACATGGCCCCTCTCCCATCTGAACCCTAACCTAACCAGTCTCTTTGAGTCCCTAACATTCATTTCCACATCTCTACAACCCATCTATCTCCCTTTGGAAATAGATACACTCGTAATGTCTAGAATTCTTCTAACATTTCTAAAGTCCTTGAAGGTTCATTGAGAGTCCAAGCTCCTTCATCTGTGAATTGCGCTTAAGCCTGTCGGACTGCTTTACTCCATTTGGTACCCTTTAACTATTGTTGATTGATTATTTGGATTTTTTTCTAAAATGCACATCTGATTGTCTCACTGTCTTACATAAAATCTTTCAGTGGTTCTTAGGCATAGTCCTGAGTTCTTAAATGGATCACAAGGTTCTCTATAGAATGGATCTTGCTGGTCTTTTCGGCCCTACATCGCTGCAGTGCTCCAGCCATGTTACACTGTTTTTCAGTTCCTAGAATGTGCTCTCTCATCCTAGGCCTTTGCCTAGAACACTCACACTTCCTTATCCCCAGGTCTGGCTGACTTCTACTCATCTTTCAAGTTTTAGCTGAAGGACTAAGGACTCCATCTAGCTCCCCTTTTATGCTCGTGTAGCCGGCGATACTTCTCTAATTGAAATACTCTTCACACTTATACTGTACTTATTTAATTTTCTGTTTTCTAGCTAGACTTAAAAGTTCCATAAGCTGTGTCTGTCACACCCACTGCCATGTCCCTCATTCCTAGAATTTTGGCATATGATAATAGGGAGTCAGTAGATACTTGTAGAATGAGTGGAATAAATGAAACTTGCATAAACCTAAGGAAGCGATTTTTTAGAGATTGGCTAAAAGAAGAAAGTTGATATTTATAAAGCAGACTTTTTTTTTCCTATAGTTAATTACATGCTAATTGGCTTATAATGATGTTATTGAGCTATGTGAAATAGTAATTTTCAGACTGCTTTACACAGTGCTTCCCCTGGCTATTTTCTGTTACTAGATCAACTGGATCTCCTTGGTTGTCTTCTAGTCCCTTCCATAGGAAATGTGAGTAGAATTATATGTATAATCTAATGTAAAAGGAGTTAGTGCAGCATTCCTTAGCTGGGATTATTTTGATGTACTTTAAAACTATTATATTTAAAATAAGACTAATCTTAATCTTAACAGTACCACAAGTGAATTAGGCTTGTGCCAAAAGCCAAAAATCTGTATCTCTCTGCTTTCTCTTTCACTAAACCTTCCTTTCTTTTCCCTACCAATAACTTAAAAACGTAAAGTAAAAACAAAACCTAAGTACATGACCCCTTTATTGTGGCATAAAATACATTTCTACCACTTCTTTTCTCCAAAGGTTAAGCAACATTGTTTTTAGTACAATAGCTTGTAGATAGAATATTTAAGAATATAATCTAAGAAAAATTTCCAGAATGGGGAAGAAAACCTGAACAAATTAAAAGGGCTCACTGGTTACCTGGGAAAATTAACTCAGAATTATCAACTCTGAGATGTATCCTAATAAAACAATTATATTTCAGAGAGAAAATGGGTAACAAGGGGCATTAAAAAATATATAAATGCAAAGGTAACCACTGGAACAAAAATGCAAATACCAAACCTCCCTCTGCAATTTCTAAAAAATAGACAAGCAGAAAGACATGTCTCATAATGAAAAAAACAGCTAATATAACAAAATACACACAATTAGAAAATGTAATAGAATTGAGGCCAAAGGCATCAGTTTTTCTACAGTCTCATAAAAGGGTTTAGATTAGGCTCACAAAACGAAAACCTTGCAGAGACAACAGACACATCTAAAATAAAGTAATTCAGAGAGGTTAAAAATAAATGGTGGGACAAAAGTATACCAGATAAATGGAAAGAAAAATTGAGCAGATGTAATGGTCCTGATAACAGACTAATAAAATTCAAGTCCCCAAACATTAAATATGACAAAGGACACATTTTAGTGCTAAAGGCCACAAACCACAGTTAAGATAGAATACTTATATATACCCCAAAGAATATAGCAGCCAACTTTATAAAACAAAACTGTAGGGGATTCAAGGAAACATAGCTAGAAACACACTAACGATAGGGCACTTTAATATACCAATCTCAGCACAAGACAGATCAACTGGCTAAAAAAAGTGAGGAGGTAAGAGCTCTAAACAACATAATCAGTAGGATATGTCTTATGGAGATACATGTATATACATAAAATTTATAACCCTGTGTTAGAGACTGTGTGGCACATTCACAAAAGTTGGTTATATATTAGGTCACAGAGGAAACATCATAACATCCATTGAGTAGAAATAAAACAAACAGCACTCTCTGATCACAACATAATAAAACTAGAATTTACTAACAAAAACAAAAATCAGGCCATTCTAACATGGAACTGTTCTAACAGGGCTGCTGTTACAACATGGTAAAATATATATACCTTAGTTGTAAAGCTAGTATCTTATTTAATAGGGAAGCAGTACATATATTTCTGCTAAGATCTGGAATAAGCAAGCATGCCTAGTATCTCACTGCTTTGCAGCATTGTATTACAGGATTAGCCATGCAGTTTGACAAGAGGAATCAATTAGAAGCATAAGAGTAGTTAAAGAAGAAAAACTAGCTCTATTTGTGAATGATTTAATGGTATTACCTGGAAAAGAAATCAATGCTAAAACAGACAAAAACCAAAAAAGAATTTAGTGTAAGAGCAGGATACAAAATTGATTAAAAAAATGGCCTTCGTAGATACAAACAGTAAACAATTAGAGGACATAATGGAGGAAAATCCCATTTACAATAGTCAAAAAGGTTAAATACTTAAGAATAAATTTAACAAGAAATGTGTAAAACTGAGGTAAGGGAAAATTTTAAACCCTCCTGAAAGACTCAGAAAAGATCTTGAAAACATTGAAAGATATCCTCTGTTCTTGAATAGGAATACTAAGCATTATAATGTTGTTAGTTCTTTCTAAGTTAATTTACAGATTAAGTGCAATCCCAATAAAATGCTAAAAGTATTGGTTATTTTATGGAGTTAGTTGATAATAAAGTTCATATGGAATATATTCAAGAGTAACTAGGAAAAAACTGGGTGAGGAGGAGAAAATTGTGAGTGCCTGGTAATTTTACCATATATTAAAATATACTACAAAGCCTTTATAATTAAAACAGTGGGTACTAGCTCATGAATAGACAGATAGACCAGTGGAATAGAAGAGAAAGTCCAGTTAGATTCAAATGCATATGGAAATTTAGTATGATGCTATACACTAGAATAAACTCCAGAGGGAGTGGGATCAAAATGTAGAAAATGAAACATACCTACCTTGGTGTAGTGAAAGGCGTTCTAACTATGATTTAAATCCAGAGGTAATAAAAGGAAAAGATTGATAAAATGGACTACATATAAAAATTTAAAATTTTGCATGACAAAAAACACCATAAACAAAGTCAAAAGACAGTTGCCAGACTTGGAGAAAATATAACATATACACAAAGGGCCGGTAACCCAAATATATAATACCTTAAAAGTTGAGGGACAAAGACCAAAAACCCAAAGGGAAAATGGGGAAAAGATATGAACCAATAATTCACACACAAAAAAGATATAAAAATGACTCACAAACATGAAGAAATGTTCATGCAGATTCATTATTAGAGAAATGCAAGTTAAAGTGACAGATACCTTTTTTCTCCTATCAGACTGGCACAAATTTTAAAATATACGTTCTTTTGATGAGGCTGAGGGAAGCAGGCATTTTCAGACATTCCTGATGGAAATGTAAATTGATAGCAACCCTCCTGTAGGGAAATTTGGTAATGCCCAACACAAAATTACATAGGCACTTAGCAGTCCCACTTCTAGCAATCTCTACTGAAGATATACCTCCAACAATATGAAAATTTATTATGCATAAGGTTATTCGTTGCAGCATTGTTTGTAATAGCAAATATTTGAAATATCCTAAATATACATACATAGAGTGTTGAAGAAATTATAGGACATCCACACAGTGCAGTATTGTGTAGCTGTGCTCAAGGATAAGGAAGGATGAACCAATAGATTTCTAGGAAATACTGTTACGTGACAAAAGCAAAGCCCAGAAGCATACGTTACCCTGCTTGTAAAAACGAAGTTTCATTGGGTATCAGTTTATTGGCTCTCATCTAAAAGTGTACCCTTTTTGCCTGCTCTGTAAAAATGAGTCTCAGCTCTTTAAATGTTTTTCCTTTCCCAACTGGCACAGTATTAAGCTTTGTCAGTAAAGGGCACAGGAGAGACTTTGCATGAGGAAGGAGTTCTGCTTCTTGGTGCCATGTGCTGGCTCAGCAGGGTCCTGCAGCACACACAGCTTCCCCAGCATCCAGCTCCCACAGTACCCAGCAGTCAGTAGCACAGAGCTTTCCCTGCTGCTCCACTCCCCTTGAAACCTCCCTGGAAGAGCTTTTCCTGTCACCCTTGAGGGCAGATTTCCAGCAGGTTCCACTGATGCACCCTAGCAACTTCTCTGCCATTCAGCGAGTCACAGCCATTCCCTCTCCAATAAGGTCTGGCTCTCAGTCCTGGGGGAAGAAAAGGGGGCCTTCCTTGGGTATTCTTTCTTAGCGCAAGGGGTAGGGTTCCTTGTATGCTATTCCTTTGTTCTCTAGCGTTCTCTACTTCTTACTTGCCAGTCTCTCATTACTCCAGTCCTCTGTTAAAAGTTAATAATTCTTTAGATTAAACTTTGTTCAAATTACTGTTTAGTTTTTTTCTCCTAATTGAACTCAGACTGACACAAAAAGGAATATAAGAAAATACATAGGTATCTGTGTATTTGAACAAAAGAAATGGAGAGGGTAAACCAGAACCGTAGAGATTGGTGGCCTGCGGTGGGTGGGTAGGACAGGGGTGGAAAGAAAGGAGGAAATAGGTACAGGTTAGTGGTCGGGACAAAGAGGGAATGATACTTCTCTGAATATGTATACCTTTTATAACTCTTAGAATCATAGTAGTGTTTCATATATCTTTTACACAACCCAAAAGTAATCAGACAATTAAAACCAGCCAAGATGTAGGGGGAGACCCAAAATAGAATGTGAAACTAACAAATGAGTCTATTGTGTTACAAATGAATAGCATCACAACACTGAAGAGAATTAGTAAGAAAGATCTAATCTGATTCTGTATAAAAGTGTACTTGGATTCAGTGTTGTAAGGCTGAAGACAAAAAGAACTATTAATTTTTAGTGTTTTTCACAGGGGTGTAGGTTAGCAATTCTGCAACCATGTTTTTTAAAGAACTGAATGTGTAAGTGAATAGATTATAGATAAAGGGAGCTGGGTTTCTTGTGGAGAAAAGTTATAAACAAGGAAAGGCTGAAGGCTAAAATGAATCCTGATTTTAGTTTGGGATTAGAAGTATTAGTATAAACTCAATGGCTTTAAAAATATATAACAGAGTATTGGGTTAAATAAACTACATTATTGAAGTTAAAAAATATATAAACAAAAATACAGAAACACAGATATTTGTACATGTGTGGTTTAGTATATATATGTATGTTTCGTACCTCTCTCTGCTGAGAGTCCTGGAAGCAGTGACTGCAGTAACAATGAGAACACCTCATGCTCAGGTACAGGTGTCTAAACCTCTCTCCAGTGAAGGAACTAGGGCTCCTAGAAGTGGTTGATTCCAGGGCTGAGACACGAAAATACAGGGTGAGCCTTGAGCATCTTCTGTGGTGCCAGAAAGCAAGGAAATACTTAACAAGAAAAAAAAAAAAGATGGCTTGTTGAAAGAACAGAGCCAAATTGAAGGAGCTCCTAGTGGCCAAAACTAGAATAATTTGAGCAACAGAATAACAGTAGTATTAGATTTTAACCTGTAGAATAAAGTAAATATTTATGAGTTCATACTAAAAATATAAATAACCAAATAACTAAATAAATAGGAAGAAAGAGGCAGGTCTTCCTCATAATACCAATGAATAAATGTTAAAGGAGGAAAATAGAGAATCACTGTTAGGTATAAACCACAGTAATAAGTGTTGTAGACAAAATCTACTGGTGAGTGCTGAAATTCCTGGATGAAAGTTTGAGGAGAAACAAGATTTGCATAGTCTCAAAGTATCTCCCCACAAACACTTATCAGGGACAAAGGAAAAGAAAATATCTTTCTAGTGTAGGAACCTGGCAGACAGGAGCTTAACCAAGGTAAATATCTACAGGAATAAGACATACTAATATTAACATTATGAATGTCAGGATGGTACAGTGAGAAGGAAAACATCATTCTTGTGGTATTCTTGTCAAAAGTTTATAAGCTTACTCCAATTATGAGGCAACAGCAATTAAACCCAAATTGAAGGACTTATATAAAAACACTGATTAGGGCTCTTTGAAAGTGTCAAGGTCATGAAAGACAGAGACTGAGGAACTGTAGAAGACTGGAGGGGAAAGGAGAAATAAGAAATGCAGTGTGGTGTCTGAATAGGATCCTGGGACAAAAAAGGCAGTAAAGTTAAAAATTTGTGAAATTCAAAGAAGTTCTTTAGTTAATAATACTGTATTAATGTTAATTTCCTGGTCTTGATAATTATTCTGTGAACATGTAAGATGTTAACAGGGAAAGCCAGGTAAGAGATATAAGGGAATTCTTTGTACTATTTTTGCAGCCTTTCTTTAAGTCTAAAATTAGTTCAGAATAAAAAGCTAAATATTAAAGATATTTTTGAAGCCCCAGTAAAGAATGTTGAAGTTTGATTTTTCTTGTAACAGGGTTAGAAAGAGACTTCTGGAACACCGGGAAGAAACCATAACGATAGACCGGGTCTGCAGACAAGAAACATTTGCTTATGAGATGGTAAAATGTCTTATCTTTTCCACCTCTTCCCATGAAACAAACTCTCACTGATGTTAGTGATGACTGTATGGGGGCTTTATATTGGATGTGCTTAGTTGGAAACAAATTAGAGAAACTTCACTGGGACTGGGAACTAGTAGGAGAAAAAGACCGATAAAATTCAAGTGATGGGGAATTCCCTGGCAGTCCAATGGTTAGGACTCCACTTTCACTGCCAAGGGCGCAGAATCGATCCCTGGTCAGGGAACTAAGATCTTGCAAGCCATGCAGTGCAGCCAAAAAAAAAAAAAAAAAAAAGAAAGAAAAAAAATTCAAGTGATGGCACATTTTCCTGTCAGATTTTGGCCTTTATTTTTGCTTTTACTTTGGTCTTGCCCTCTGTATTAGGCTAATTTCATGCCTTTCACCACCCTCTTTCTGATATTTTTGTTCTGCTCCTGATTTTGGTTTAACTCTATTCTTTTCTAATCCATTATTTCTTAGCTAAAACCCTCAGAATAATTTAAGATGGTGAATAATGAGGAATTAAGTGTTAGTAGACATGATAGGTTCATTCAGTACATGTTCTTGACAACTTATTATGAGCCAAATGCTGTTTTAGGCACTTAATAGTGCAGAAGGGCACCTGTTTTCTCTCATTCATTTTTATAATTGTGGTAAATTTTACATAACATAAAATTTAACATTTTAACCATTTTAAATGTTCATTTAAGTGGCATTAAGTACATTCACAATGCTGTGTAAGCATCACTACTATTTTCTGAACTTTCTCATCATCCCAAACAGAAATTCTATACCCATTAACACCAACTCCCCATTCTCCCTTCCCCCAGCCCCTGGTAACCTCTGTTCTACTTTCCATTTCTGTGGATTTGCCTGTTATAAATATTTCATATAAGTAGAATCATGCAGTATTTGTTCTTTTGTATCTGGCCTATTTTACTTACTATAATGTTTTAATGGTTCCTCCATGCTGTAGCATGCATGAGAACTTCATTCCTTTTCATGGCTGAGTAATATTCCATTGTATGGATATACCACATTTTGTTTATTCATTCATCTGTTGTTGGACATTTGGGTAATTGCTGCCTTTTGGCTATCGTAAATAATGCTATAATGAACATTAGTGTTCAAGTATCTGAGTCCATTTTAAGCTCTTTTCAATATATACCAAGGAGTGGAATTGCTTGGTCATATGGTAATTCTAGCTTTAACATTTTGAGGAACTACGAAACTGTTTTCCACAGGGGTTGAATTATTTTATATTCCCACCAGCAATGCAGGAGTGTTTCAGTTTCTCCACATTCTTGTCAACATTTGTTATTTTCTAGGCTTTGATAATAGCCATCTTAATGGGTGTGAAGTGGTATTCATTATGGTTTTGATTTGCATTTCCCTAATGATTATTGATGTTGGACATCTTTTCATGTGCTTTTTGGCCATTCGTATATTTTCTTTGGAGAAAGTTCTATTAAAGTCCTTTGAGTCCTTTGCCAGTATTTAAATTGGCTTGTTTGTCTCTTTGTTTTTGAGTTGTGAGTTCTTTGTATGTTCTGGATACTAGATGCTTACCATATGTATAACTTTAAAATATTTTCTTCCATTCTGTGGATTGTCTTTTTACTCTCTTGATAGAGTCCTTTGATGTACAAAAGTTTTAAAATTTGATAAAATACAATTTATCTGTTTTTTTTCTTTTGTTACTTGTGCTTTTGGTGTCATACTTAAGAAACAATCGCCAAATCCAACGTCATGAAGATTTTTTATTTTACCCTGTTTTCTATAAGAGTTTTATAGTTTTAGCTCTTAAGTTGTTGATCCATTTTTAGTTAATTTTTATGTATGGTATAGGGTGAAGGTTCAACTTCATTCTTCTGCATGGGGATATTCAGTTTTCCCAGCACAAAAGACTGTCCTTTCCCTGTTGAGTGGTTTTGGTACCTTTGTTAAAAGTCAGTTGACCAAATAAGGTTTATTTCTGAGTTCTCTATTTCATTGGTCTGTATGTCTGTCCATATCCTGGTACCACATTGTTTTGATTACTGTGGCTTTGCGGTCATTTTTGAAATTTGGAAATGTTAGTCTTCCAGTTTTGTTCTTTTTCAAAATTGTTTTCATTATTCATGGTCCCTTGAAATTCCATACGAATTTTAGGATGAGCTTTTTTATTTCTGTAGTAAGAACAAAAAAAGCATTGAGGTTTTGATAGGGGTTGCATCAAATCTTTATATTGTTTTGGGTAGCATTGTTATCTTAACGATATTGTCTTCCAGTCCATGAACAAAAGATGTTTTCCAGTTTGTTTAGGTTGTCTTTAATTTTGTTCGGCAACATTTTGTAGTTTTTTTGTATGTACAAGTCTTTCATCTCCTTTGTTGCATTGTTTATTAAGTATTTTATTTCTTTCCTTGCTATTTTTTTTTTTTTTTTGCGGTATGCGGGCCTCTCACTGTTGTGGCCTCTCCCGTTGCGGGGCACAGGCTCAGCAGCCATGGCTCATGGGCCTAGCCGATCCGCGGCATGTGGGATCTTCCTGGACTGGGCCACGAACCCGTGTCCCCTGCATCGGCAGGAGAACTCTCAACCACTGCGCCACCAGGGAAGCCCTTCCTTGCTATTTTAAATGGAAT
Source organism: Monodon monoceros (assembly GCF_005190385.1). Lineage (NCBI taxonomy): Eukaryota > Metazoa > Chordata > Mammalia > Artiodactyla > Monodontidae > Monodon > Monodon monoceros. The sequence continues at coordinate 49,019,531 of NW_021703782.1, read as the reverse complement.
TGTTTTCTTAATATTCTTTTCAAATTGTTCATTGCTATCGTATAGAAATACAACTGATTATTTTTTTTTTTTTTGCAGTACGCGGGCCTCTCACTGTTGTGGCCTCTCCCGTTGCGGAGCACAGGCTCCGGACGCGCAGGCTCAGCAGCCATGGCTCACGGGCCCAGCCGCTCCGCGGCATGTGGGATCTTCCTGGACCAGGGCACGAACCTGTGTCCCCTGCATCGGCAGGCGGACTCTCAACCACTGCGCCACCAGGGAAACCCAATACAACTGATATTTGTGTTGGTTTTATATCCTGCAACTTTGCTAAATTTATTAGCTCTAACAGGATTTTTGTGTGTGAGTTCTTTAGGATTTTTTACATCGAAGATCATGCATGTCATCGGCAGAGATAACTTTATTCTTTCCCAATTTGGTTGCTCACTTGACCTGTTTTCCTTCCTTCCTCCATCCCTCCCTCCATCCCTTCCTCCCTCCCTCCCTCCCTTCCTTCCTTCCTTTTCCCTCTAATTTCTCTGGCTAGAATTTCTCTAGTACTTTGTTGAATAGAAGTGGCAGAAGTGTACATCCTTATCAATCTTTAACTATTGAGTATTAGTTTAGCTGTGGGTTTTCCATATATGACATTTATCATATGGAGTAAGTTCCCTTCGATTCCTGTTTTATTTAATGTTTTTATCATTATTAAGAAAGGGTATTTAATGTTTTAAAAAATTATTTAACATTATTTAATGTTTTAAGAAAGGGTATTGGATTTTGTCAAATGTTTTTTCTGCATCAATTGAGATGATGTGTTTTTTTCATCATTCTATTAGTGTGGTATATTGCATTGATTTGCATTTGTTGAACTACCCTTGCATCCTGAGGATGAATCCCCCTTGGTTGTGATATGTGATCCCTTTTATATGCTGTTGAACTTGTTTTGCTAGTATTTTGTTGAGAATTTTTATATATATACTTATAAGGGATGTTGGCCTATAGTTTTCTCATAGTGTCTTTGTCTGACTTTGGTATCAGAGTATGCTGATCTCATAGAATGAATTAGGAAGTATTCCCTCCTCTTCAGATTTTTTGGAGGACTTCAGGAAGCATTGATAAATTCACCAGTGAAGCCATCTGGTGCTGGGCTTTTCTTTGTTAGGAGGTTTTTAATTTCTGATTTAATTTTCTTACTTGTTACAGGTCTATTCATATTTTCCCTTTCTTCTTGAGTTAGTTTTGATTATTTCCTTCCTTCTGCTAGCTTTGGGTTTAGTTTTCTTTTTCTGGTTCCTCAGGTTATTGGTTTGAGATTGTTCTTTTCTAATGTAGATGTTTAGAGCTGTAAGTTTCCCTCTTTGTACTCCTTTTGCTGCATCCCGTAAGTTTATGTTGTGTTTTCGTTTTCATTTGTTTCAAAGTATTTTGTAATTTCCCTTGTGATTTCTTTCTTGACCCATTGGTTGTTTAAAAGCATGCTGTTTAATTTCTACATGGAATTTTTCAGTTTTCCTCCTGTTACTGATTTCTAGTTTCATTCCCTTGTGATCAAAAATGATACTCTTTAAAAAAATTTATTTATTTTATTTATTTTTGGCTGCATTGGGTCTTTGTTGCTGCATGCGGGCTTTCTCTAGTTGCGGCAAGCTGGGGCTACTCTTTGTTGCGGCGTGCAGGCTTTTCGTTGTGGTGGCTTCTCTTGTTGCAGAGCACAGTCTCTAGGCCCTTGGGCTTCAGTAGTTGTGGCACATGGGCTCAGTAGTTGTGGCTCGCAGGCTCTAGGGCTCAGGCTCAGTAGTTGTGGCGCATGGGCTTTGTTGCTCCATGGCATGTGGGATCTTCCTGGACCAGGGCTCGAACCTGTGTCCCCTGCATTGGCAGGTGGATTCTTATCCACTGTGCCACCAGGGAGGTCCCAGAAATGATACTTCTAATGATTTTAATTTTTTAAATTTATTAAGACTTGGTGGTCTATCCTAGAGAATGGTCCCTGTGCCCCTGAAAAGAATGTATATTCTGCTGTTGTTGGAAGAGTGTTCTATATATGTCTGTTAGTTCTAACTGGATTCTAGTCTTGTTCAAGTCTTCTATCTCCTTATTAATTTTCCATATGAATGTTCTACTTATTGTTGAGAGTGAGGTATTGAAATCTCCAAGTATTATTGTAGAAACCATCTGTTTTCCCTTCAGTTCTGTCAGTTTTCCTTTATATCTTGTGAAGTTCTACTGTTAGCTGCATATGTTTATAAGTATTGTATCTTGCTGGATTGTATCTTTTATCAATATATAATGCCCTTCTTTGTCTCTTATAACCTTTCTTTGACTTAAAGTCTATTCTGCCTGACAGTAATATAGCCCCCTCAGCTTTCTTTCAGTTAATATTTGTATGGAATATCTTTTTCCATCTTTCACTTTCAGTCTCTTTGTGTCTTCATATCTAAAGTGAGTCTGTTGTAGAGAGTGCATAGATGGATCTAGTTTTATCCAACCTGCCAATCTTCTGCCTTTTTTTTTTTTACATCTTTATTGGAGTATAATTGGTTTACAGTGGTGTGTTAGTTTCTGCTTTATAACAAAGTGAATCAGTTATAGATATACATATGTTCCCAGATCTGTTCCCTCTTGTGTCTCCCTCCCTCCCACCCCTCTAGGTGGTCACAGAGCACCGAGCTGATCTCCCTGTGCTATGTGGCTGCTTCCCACTAGCTATCTATTTTACGTTTGGTAGTGTATATATGTCCATGCCACTCTCTCGCTTTGTCACAGCTTACACTTCCCCCTCCCCATGTCCTCAAGTCCATTCTCTAGTTGGTCTGTGTCTTTATTCCTGTCTTATCCCTAGGTTCTTCATGACATTTTTTTTTCTCTTAAATTCCATATATATGTGTTAGCATGCGGTATTTGTCTTTCTCTTTCTGACTTACTTCACTCTGTATGACAGACTCTAGGTCCATCCACCTCACTAATAAAACCTCAATTTTGTTTCTTTTTATGGCCATTGTATATATGTGCCACATCTTCTTTATCCATTCATCCAATGATGGACACTTAGGTTGTTTCCATCTCTGGGCTGTTGTAAATAGAGCTGCAATGAACATTTTGGTACATGGCTCTTTTTGAACTATGGTTTTCTCAGGGTATATGCCCAGTAGTGGGATTGCTGGGTCATATGGTAGTTCTATTTGTAGTTTTTAAGGAACCTCCATACTGTTCTCCTTAGTGGCTGTACCAATTCACATTCCCACCAGCAGTGCAAGAGGGTTCCCTTTTCTCCACACCCTCTCCAGCATTTATTGTTTCTAGATTTTTTGATGATGGCCATTCTGACGGTGTGAGGTGATATCTCATTGTAGTTTTGATTTGCATTTCTCTGATGATTAATGATGGGGAGCATTCTTTCATGTGTTTGTTGGCAGTCTGAATATCTTCTTTGGAGAAATGTCTGTTTATGTCTTCTGCCCATTTTTCGATTGGGTTGTTTGTTTTTTTGTTATTGAGCTGTATGAGCTGCTTATAAATTTTGGAGATTAATCCTTTGTCAGTTGCTTCATTTGCAAATATTTTCTCCCATTCTGAGGACTTTCTTTTCGTCTTGTTTATGGTTTCCTTTGCTGTGCAAAAGCTTTGAAGTTTCATTAGGTCCCATTTGTTTATTTTTGTTTTTATTTCCATTTCTCTAGGAGGTGGGTCAAAAAGGATCTTGCTGTGATTTATGTCATACAGTGTTCTGCCTATGTTTTCCTCTAAGAGTTTGATAGTGTCTGGCCTTACATTTAGGTCTTTAATCCATTTTGAGCTTATTTTTGTGTATGGTGTTAGGGAGTGATCTAATCTCATACTTTTACATGTACCTGTCCAGTTTTCCCAGCACCACTTATTGAAGAGGCTGTCCTTTCTCCACTGTACATTCCTGCCTCCTTTATCAAAGATAAGATGACCATATGTGCGTGGGTTTATCTCTGGGCTTTCTATCCTGTTCCATTGAGCTCTCTTTCTGTTTTTGTGCCACTACCGTACTGTCTTGATTACTGTAGCTTTGTAGTATAGTCTGAAGTCAGGGAGCCTGATTCCTCCAGCTCTGTTTTTAGTTCTCAAGATTGCTTTGGCTATTCGGGGTCTTTTGTGTTTCCATACAAATTGTGAAATTTTTTGTTCTAGTTCTGTGAAAAATGCCAGTGGTAGTTTGATAGGGATTGCATTGAATCTGTAGATTGCTTTGGGTAGTAGAGTCATTTTCACAATGTTGGTTCTTCTAATCCAAGAACATGGTATATCTCTCCATCTATTTGTATCATCTTTAATTTCTTTCATCAGTGTCTTATAATTTTCTGCATACAGGTCTTTTGTCTCCTTAGGAAGGTTTATACCTAGGTATTTTATTCTTTTTGTTGCAATGGTAAATGGGAGTGTTTCCTTAATTTCACTTTCAGATTTTTCATCATTAGTGTATAGGAATGACAGAGACTTCTGGGCATTAATTTTGTATCCTGCTACTTTACCAAATTCATTGATTAGCTCTAGTAGTTTTCTGGTAGCATCTTTAGGATTCTCTGTGTATAGTATCATGTCATCTGCAAACAGTGACAGCTTTACTACTTCTTTTCTGATTTGGATTCCTTTTATTTCCTTTTCTTCTCTGATTGCTGTGGCTAAAACTTGCAAAACTATGTTGAATAAGAGTGAAGAGTGGACATCCTTGTCTTGTTCCTGATCTTAGTGGAAATGCTTTCAGTTTTTCAACATTGAGGATGATGTTGGCTTCGGGTTTGTCATATGTGGCCTTTATTATTTTGAGGAAAGTTCTCTCTATGCCGAGTTTTTGGAGGGTTTTTATCATAAATGGGTGTTGAATTTTGTCAAAATCTTTCTCTGCATCTATTGAGATGACCATATGGTTTTTCTCCTTCGATTTGTTAATATGGTGTATCACGTTGATTGATTTCCATATATTGAAGAATCCTCGCGTTCCTGGAATAAACGCCACTTGATCATGGTGTATGATCCTTTTAATGTGCTGTTGGATTCTGTTTGCTAGTATTTTGTTGAGGATTTTTGCATCTATGTTCATCAGTGATATTGGCCTGTAGTTTTCCTTCTTTGTGACATCCTTGTCTGGTTATGGTATCAGGGTGATGGTGGCCACATAGAATGAGTTTGGGAGTGTTCCTCCCTCTGCTATATTTTGGAAGAGTTTGAGAAGGATAGGTGTTAGCTCTTCTCTAAATGTTGATAGAATTCACCTGTGAAGCCATCTGGTCCTGGGCTTTTGTTTGTTGGAAGATTTTTAATCACAGTTTCAATTTCAGTGCTTGTGATTGGTCTGTTCGTATTTTCTATTTCTTCCTGATTTTGTCTTGGCAGGTTGTGCTTTCCTAAGAATTTGTCCATTTCTTCCAGGTTGTCCATTTTATTGGCATAGAGTTGCTTGTAGTAATCTCTCATGATCTTTTTTATTTCTGCAGTGTCAGTTGTTACTTCTCCTTTTTCATTTCTAATTCTATTGATTTGAGTCTTCTCCCTTTTTTTCTTGATGAGTCTGGCTAGTGGTTTATCTATTTTGTTTATCTTCTCAAAGAACCAGCTTTTAGTTTTATTGATCTTTGCTATCGTTTCCTTCATTTCTTTTTCATTTATTTCTGATCTGATATTTATGATTTCTTTCCTTCTGCTAACTGTGGTGTTTCTTTGTTCTTCTTTCTCTGATTGCTTTAGGTGCAAGGTTAGGTTGTTTATTCGAGATGTTTCCTGTTTCGTAAGGTAGGACTGTATTGCTATAAACTTCCCTCTTAGAACTGCTTTTGCTGCATCCCATAGATTTTGGGTCATCGTTTCTCCATTGTCATTTGTTTCTAGGTATTTTTTAATTTCCTCTTTGATTTCTTCAGTGATCACTTCGTTATTAAGTAGTGTATTGTTTAGCCTCCATGTGTTTGTATTTTTTACAGATCTTTTCCTGTAATTGATATCTAGTCTCATAGTGTTGTGGTTGGAAAAGATACTTGATACAATATCAATTTTCTTAAATTTACCTAGGCTTGATTTGTGACCCAAGATATGATCTATCCTGGAGAATGTTCCATGAGCACTTGAGAAAAATGTGTATTCTGTTGTTTTTGGATGGAATGTCCTATAAATATCAATTAAGTCCATCTTGTTTAATGTATCATTTAAAGCTTGTGTTTCCTTATTTATTTTCATTTTGGATGATCTATCCATTGGTGAGAGTGCGGTGTTGAAGTCCCCTACTATGAATGTGTTACTGTCGATATCCCCTTTTTGGCTGTTAGTATTTGCCTTATGTATTGAGGTGCTCCTATGTTGGGTGCATAAATATTTACAATTGTTGTATCTTCTTGGATCGATCCCTTGATCATTATGTAGTGTCCTTCTTTGTCTCTTCTAATAGTCTTTATTTTAAAGTCTATTTTGTGTGATATGAGAATTACTACTCCACCTTTCTTTTGGTTTCCATTTGCATGGAATATCTTTTTCCATCCCCTCACTTTGAGTCTGTATGTGTCTCTAGGTCTGAAGTGGGTCTCTTGAGGACAGCATACATATGGGTCTTGGTTTTGTATCCATTCAGCCAGTTTGTGTCTTTTGGTGGGAGCATTTAATCCATTTACATTTAAGGTAATTATCAATATGTATGTTCCTATTCCCATTTTCTTAATTGTTTTGGGTTGTTTTTGTAGGTCGTTTCCTTCTCTTGTGTTTACTGCCTAGAGAAGTTCCTTTAGCATTTGTTGTAAAGCTGGTTTGGTGGTGCTGAACTCTCTCAGCTTTTGCTTGTCTGTAAAGGTTTTAATTTCTCCATCAAATCTGAATGAGATCCTTGCTGGGTAGAGTAATCTTGGTTGTAGGTTTTTCTCCTTCATCACTTTAAATATGTCCTGCCACTCCCTTCTGGCTTGCAGAGTTTCTGCTGAAAGATCAGCTGTTAACCTTATGGGGATTCCCTTGTATGTTATTTGTTGCTTTTCCCTTGCTGCTTTTAATATGTTTTCTTTGTATTTAATTTTTGACAGTTTGATTAATATGTTTCTTGGAATGTTTCTCCTTGGATTTATCCTGTATGGGACTCTCTGTGCTTCCTGGACTTGATTAACTATTTCCTTTCCCATATTAGGGAAATTTTCAACTCTAATCTCTTCAAATATTTTCTTAGTCCCTTTCTTTTTCTCTTCTTCTTTTGGAACCCCTATAATTCGAATGTTGGTGCGTTTAATGTTGTCCCAGAGGTCTCTTGAGACTGTCCTCAATTCTTTTCATTCTTTTTTCTTTACTCTGCTCTGCAGTAGTTAGTTCCACTATTTTATCTTCCAGGTCATTTATCTGTTCTTCTGCCTCAGTTATTCTGCTATTGATCCCATCTGGAGTATTTTTCATTTCATTTATTGTGTTGTTCATCATTGCTTGTTTCATCTTTAGTTCTTCTAGGTCCTTGTTAAATGTTTCTTGCATTTTGTCTATTCTATTTCCAAGATTCTGGATCAACTTTATTATCATTATTCTGAATTCTTTTTCAGGTAGACTGCCTATTTTCCTCTTCATTTGTTAGGTCTGGTGGGTTTTTATCTTGCTCCTTCATCTGCTATGTGTTTTTCTCTCTTCTCATTTTGCTTATCTTACTGTGTTTGGGGTCTCCGTTTTGCATCCTGCAGGTTCGTAGTTCCCGTTTTGTAGGCTTCCTGGTTGAGGGGACTAGTGCGTGTGTTCTGGTGGATGAGGCTGGATCTTGTCTTTCTGGTGGGCAGGTCCACGTCTGGTGGTGTGTTTTGGGGTGTCTGTGGACTTATGATTTTAGGCAGCCTCTCTGCTAATTGGTGGGGTTGTGTTCGTTAGGGTGTCCAGCACTGTAGCTTGCTGGTCGTTGAGTGAAGCTGGGTGCTGGTGTTGAGATGGAGATCTCTGGGAGATTTTCTCTGTTTGATATTATGTGGAGCTGGGAGGTCTCTTGTGGACCAGTGTCCTGAAGTTGGCTCTCTCACCTCAGAGGCACAGCACTGACTCCTGGCTGCAGCACCAAGAGCCTTTCATCCACACGGCTCAGAATAAAAGGGAGAAAAAGAAAGGAAGGAAGGAAGGAAGAAAGAAGGGAGGGCGGGAGGGAGGGAAAGAGGGAGGGAGGAAGGAAGGAGGGAAGGAAGGAAAGAAAGAAAGAAAGAAGATAAAATAAAATAAAGTTATTAAAATAAAAAATAATTATTAAGAAAAAAAATTTTTTTAAGGAAATAAACAAAAACGGACAGATAGAACCCTAGGACAAATGGTGGAAGCAAAGCTATACAGACAAAATCTCACACAGAAGCATACACATACACACTCACAAAAAGAGGAAAAGGGGAAAAAATCAGAAATCTTGCTCTCAAAGTCCACCTCCTCAATTTGGGATGATTCGTTGTCTATTCACGTATTCCACAGATGCAGGTTACATCAAGTTGATCGTGGAGCTTTAATCCGCTGCCTCTGAGGCTGCTGGGAGGGATTTCCCTTTCTCTTCTTTGTTCGCATAGCCCTGGGGTTCAGCTTTGGATTTGGCCCCGCCTCTGCGTGTAGGTTGCCGGAAGGCATCTATTCTTCGCTCAGACAGGACGGGGTTAAAGGAGCCGCTGATTCGCTGGCTCCGGCACACTCGGGGGGGGGCGGGGGGAGGAGGGGTACGGATGTGGGCCGAGCCTGCAGCGGCAGAGCCCAAAAGGACGTTGCACCAGCCTGAGGCGTGCCGTGCGTTCTCCCGGGGAAGTTGTGCCTGGATCATGGGACCCTGGCAGTGGCGGGCTGCAGAGGCTCCCAGGAGGGGAGGTGTGGAGAGTGACCTGTGCTCATACACAGGCTTCTTGGTGGCGGCAGCAGCAGCCTTAGCGTCTCATGCCCGTCTCTGGGGTCTGGACTTTTAGCTGCGGCTCGTGCCTGTCTCTGGAGCTCCTTTAAGCAGCGCTCTTAATCCCCTCTCCTCACACACCAGGAAACAAAGAGGGAAGAAAAAGTCACTTGCCTCTTCGGCAGGTCCAGACTTTTCCCTGGCCTCCCTGCCAGCTCGCCGTGGTGCAGTAACCCCCTGCAGGCTGTGTTCACGCCGCCAACCCCAGTCCTCTCCCTGTGCTCCAACCAAAGCCCGAGCCTCAGCTCGCAGCGCCGCCCGCCCCGGCGGGTGAGTAGACAAGCCTCTCGGGCTGGTGAGTGCTGGTTGGCACCAAGCCTCTGTGCGGGGAATCTCTCCGCTTTGCCCTCCGCACCCCTGTTGCTGTGCTATCCTCTGCGGCCCCGAAGCTCCCTCCCTCCGCCACCCGCAGTCTCCGCCTGTGAAGGGGCTTCCTAGTGTGTGGAAACTTTTCCTCCTTCACAGCTCCCTCCCAGTGGAGCAGGTCCCATCCCTATCCTTTTGTCTCTGTTCTTTTTTCTTTTGCCTTACCCAGGTACGTGGGGAGTTTCTTGCCTTTTGGGAGGTCTGAGGTCTTCTGCCTGCGTTCAGTAGGTGTTCTGTAGGAGTTGTTCCATGTGTAGATGTATTTCTGGTGTATCTGTGGGGAGGAAGGTGATGCCTGCGTCTTACTCTTCCGCCATCTTCCCTGATCTCTTCTGCCTTTTTAATAGGAGAGTTTAGTCAATTTACATTTAGAGTAGTTACTGATGAGGATTTACCTCTGCTATTTAGCTATTTGTATGTCATATATGGTTTTTGTTCTTCAGTTCTTCCATTACTTCCATTCAGTTTGTATTTAACTGAATTTTTGTGGTGTGTCCTTTTGATTCCGTTCTGTTTCCTTCTGTATGTGTTCTTATTTTCTTAGTGGTTACCTTGCAGATTAAAATTAACATCTTAAATATAGAACAACCTAGTTTTAGTAATACTTTTTCAGTAGTGTGTGTGTGTGTGTGTGTGTATATATATATATATATATACATATTGTCTTATATCTCTCTCTCTCTTCCCTTTATATTGTGATTGTCACAGATAACATCTTTATATATTTTGTGTCTGTTAACATAATTTATAAATGTTGTTTTAGGCATTTGCTTTTGAAATCACATAGGGAAAAAAAGAAGTTACAAACCAAAAGTACAGTAATTCTGACTTTTATATTTACTTATGTTTTTACCTTTACCGGTGTTCCTTATTTCTTATAGATTCAAGTTACTGTCTAGTGTCTTCATCTCAGGCTGAAGAATTCTCTTTAACATTTCTTATAGGGCAGGTCTACTGGTAATGAACTCCCTTTGCTTTTGTTTATCTGAAAATGGCTTAGTTTCTTCTTCGTTCCTGAAGGCTAGTTTTGCAGGGTGTAGAATTCTTGGTTGACTGTTTTGTTTTTTTTCACAACTTTAAATATATCATTGCACTGCCTTATTATCTACATGGTTACTGGTGAGAAACCATCTTTTTTAAAACAATGTTTGTTTATTTATTTATTATTGGCTGTGCTGGGTCTTAGTTGCGACATGCAGACACTTAGTTGGTACATGCGGACTCTTAGTTGCGACATGTGGATCCTTAGTTGCGGCATGTGGACTTCTTAGTTGTGGCATGTGGACTTTTTAGTTGTGGCATCCCTGTGGGATCTAGTTCCCTGACCAGGGATCCAACCCGGGCCCCCTGCATTGGGAGCCTGGAGTCTTACCCACTGGACCACCGGGGAAGTCCTGAGAAATCATCTTTAATCTTATTGAGGAACCTGATTTCCTTTAGTTCTTTTGTTTATGGTTTCCTTTAGCTAATTGAGTGCGTTTAAGACAACTGATTTAACATCTTAGACTAGTAATTTCAGTGTTTGGGCTTCCTCAATGATAGTTTCTGTCAAGTTCTTTTTTTCCTTGTGAATGGGCAATATTTTCCTGTTTCTTTGTGTATCTTATAAGTTTTTGTTGAAAACTAGACATTCTGAGTGTGTTTTTTGTTGAGAGCTGGACCTGTTTGTGACATTTCCAAACTATTTTTCCAATGTGTAGTCCTTGTGTACAGGCATACTGTATTTTATTGCACTTTACTTGATTATACTTCACAGACATTGCGTTTTTTTACAAAATGAATGTTTGTGGTAACCCTCCATTGAGCAAGTCTGTTGGCACCATTTTTCCAACAGCATTTGCTCACTTGATGTCTCTGTCACATTTTGGTAATTCCCACAATATTTCAAACTTTTTCATTATTATATTTATTTTGGTGATCTGTGATCAGTGAACATTGACATTATTACTACAACTTGTTGAGGCTCAGAAGATAGCATTTTTTAGCAAAAAGTTTTTTAAATTACGGTCTGTACATTGTTTTTGGGGGGCATAATGCTATTGCACACTTAGTAGAGTACAGTGTAGTGTAAATATAACTTACGTGCATTGGGAAACCAAAAAATTCATATGATTCACTTTATTGCAGTATTTGTTACTGCGGTGGTCTGGAGGTGAACCTGTGATATCTCCAAGGTGTGCACGTATGGTCACTGATGTTTCTGATTAATTATCATTTGGTTAGCCAGTGACCTGACCAAGATTTTCTTAAATGTCTGACTCCACAAAGGGTCCTGTGTCTTTAAATTTTCCAGTAGATGCTGCTGGGGGAAGCCACTGAAGGCAAGTATCTGTACCAGGCCCTCAGGGCATTGCCAGACCAACCAAAACACACTACTCCCAGCTTTGGGAGAACAAGATCCCACTGCTTGTCCTGGTGTCGGCCACCTTTTCCAAGACCACAGGCTGCTGTGTCCACGTCTGCAACAGGGCTAAATGATGGTAGTTTTTAGCCCATTGTAGTTAGTTTACACCCTCTGCTTACCTAGGAAAGATCAGCAGCTTGCTCCTTCATCAGGCACTCACCTGGTTGATACAAGTGTCTGATGAGGTTCCAGAGTGCCAAAATAGTTGATTCCAGTCTCTTTCCATCTTAATGGTTGCTTTGCTGGAGGGACTGATCCCCTAGAGCTTCCTGCTGTGCCATTTTGCACAATGTCACTACCACCTGTTTTTAAAACATCTTTTGCACCTTTACTTCTTAGCCAGTCCTCCCTGCTGGCCTCTATTTTATAGTTATTAAGTACATATAAAAGAGAGTGTGATGTATTGATGGATTAAAGATGTGACAGTGTAGTAAAAAACGGGTTTTAGAGTCAAACAGATTTGTATTTGCATTCTAACTCTGATTTACCTTGGGTAAATTGGTGAACCTAAGCTTTATCCATCAAATAGCTTTCATGATAATATGAGAGGAGGTATGTAAAAGTGTTAGTAACTGCCAGTATTATACCAGCATTAGGTGATACTCCTGTCTTATCAGTTGCTAAGCACTTAGTGCCAAATGTCTTATTAGATGCTTTATTATGCATTTCCAGCATCCATTCTGTAAAATAAGTATTTTCTGTTTTTTATAAATGATGAAACTAAAGCTTAGAGAGGTTTTTAACAATTTTCTTGAAATGGAATTAGGAGTCAAACCCAGGGCTGACTCAAGCCCTTGCTTATAACCCTTATTCTACACTGCCTCTGATCTGGGTCACAGTGTCTGATTTTAATGTCTTATTAACTTGTTTTCCTTCTTCAGGAGTCACATGCCATAGGAAAAAAGCCTGAAAATCCAGCAGACATGATTGAAGAAGGAGAGCTTATCCTATCTGTGAATATCTTGTACCCTGTTATATTTCATAAGGTCAGTAGTAAAACCTTTTGGATTCACAGATAATGTGGGTGACTTTTGGCAAAGAATTTAATTATTTGAAGTTTAATTAATGTGAACCTTATTTGAACCAAAATAAATGCAAGCATATGCTGTCTCATATGACATTCTGTCTATATTCTTGGGTTCTTGTTTATATAAGGAATATGGTAAATAAGGTCAGATTTCAAATTATCTCTTGAGTAATAGGATTACAGTTACACTGTTGGAATGTATACCTGATTTCTGTATTAGTAGCAACTGGAAGGGTATGTAAATCCACAGTGATTCTGAAAATATGAATTCTTGAGGATCGGGGGGTTTTTTTGTGGTTTTTTTTGCAGAAAAACTGGTGAAGGAAGGGGGGTGGGTTTTTTTTTTTCACCAATTCAAAATTTTTGGGAAGTTATTGAACTAGCTAAATTCAGCTCTTCTTAGATGAAAATGCAGAAAGTTAACAGGTCAGGGGTATCCAGGAATTTCTTAGGAGTCTCTAATAAAGAGAACTCTATCCCAGCCCAGAGTGTATATATTCTTGATTCTCCAAATACATGTATCATAAACTTTGATAAGGTTTCATTGAAATATTACTCTACATAAATTGCACTTGTGAATAGACTTTTATGAATTATCTGGGAAATAGTACTAATTACCTTGTTTGATTAAGATCTCAAATTATCAATCAAAACAAAGCAAAACAAAAGCAATAAAACCAAACCTCTGCATTTATAACATGCGGGTAGTGTATAGATTGCTTGACTTCAATGAGGTAACTTCCAGGAAAATTTAAAAGACAGTGAAGTTATATTCCAAAGGCTCTTCATGTTAGTGTCACTTTAGTAGCATCTTGATTATAAAATTCAGCTTAAACTAAAAAAGTTTTATTGCCAAGTGTATTAGTCCTTTCTGGCTGCTATAACAGAATAGCACAGACTGGGTACCTTATAAGCAACAGAAACTTGTTTTTCACAGTTCTAGAGGCTGGAAGTCTAAGATCAGCATGCCAGCATCTGGTGAGGGTCCTCTTCTGGGTTACATACTTCTGTCTTATAAGGGCACTAATCCCATTCATGAGGGTTCCACCCTCATGACCTAATCACCCTCAAAGGCCCCACCTCCTAACACCATCACATTGGGTCTTAGGATTCCAATGTGTGAATTTTGGACAAACATGAGCAGTCAGACCACAGCACCAAGTATCTCAATTGTACTCATAGGATTTTAATTTATGGGGGTGACTGAGTGACAGCACTAGAGGCCAGTGCCATTGAAAGATTTTTATTGTTTACATTTCCTGAGGGGAAAGGGTATGCCACATCATGCAGGGCCAAAGGGGGAAGTGCCAGTATCACTCAGGAGGCAAGGGAAAAGCATAGGCCACAGCCTTTATTGGGTTTCCATGGGAAAGACATGGCAGGGCAGAGTAAACAGTTTAGGGTTGACTATCTTGAATAATTCCAGTGGGCTCTGGGCTATCAGGCTGTCCCTAGTTTCTGGTACCTGGCTCTTGATTGACTTAGGACAGGGGAAATATCGGCTTGGTATATGAGAGTTAGATAAAAGAGGTGGTTTTAGAGTATGGGCTCTGGATCACAGGGGAGATGTAAACAGCTTTGGCGATTAGTTTGGAGCTATAATTAATCGATGCTGAGTAGACAAAGGCAGAATCTAAGAAAACACAGGACACCATATTATGGGAATAACTTAAAGTAAAAAAACTAGTAACTTAATTTAGATCTGGTCGTGACAGGATTTATAGTTTAATTGCTTTGTCTCTAAGTGAACACTGATTTATTTACTGTCTGACTCGTAGCACAAAGAACACAAACCATACCAGACGATGCTGGTATTGGGCAGTCAAAAGCTCACGGAACTGAGGGATTCAATTTGCTGTGTCAGTGACCTCCAGATTGGTGGGGAATTCAGCAACACTCCTGACCAAGCCCCTGAACACATCAGCAAAGTAAGGTGATTTTTTTTTCTAACACTCATAAAACAAGTGGAAATGATAATAAGCTAAGGAGATAGTGATTTTAGGTGAATAGGCTCATGAACATTCTGGTAAATGCTTTCTTCTTCTATGCCATTCCATCAAGCTTATCTCTTCCCTTCTATTTTTTTTTTAAATTTATTGATTGATTGATTGATTTTTGGCTGTGTTGGGTCTTCATTGCTACGTGCAGGCTTTCTTCATTTATGGTGAGCGGGTGCCACTCTTCATTGCAGTGTGCGGGCTTCTCATTGCGGTGGCTTCTCTTTTGTTGCTTCGCATGGGCTCTAGGTGCATGGACTTCAGTAGTTGTGGCACGTGGGCTCAGTAGTTGTGGCTCGTGGGCTCTAGAGTGCAGGCTCAGTAGTTGTGCCGCATGGGCTTATTTGCTCTGTGGCATGTGGGATCTTCCTGGACCAGGGCTCGAACCTGTGTCCCCTGCATTGGTGGGCGGATTCTTAACCACTGCGTCACCAGGAAAGTCCCTCTTCCCTTCTTTTTGCCATCAAGACCTTTTAAAAGATGAGGCTATATTCAGTTTTGATTTCTTCATTTCCCATTTATTTCTCAACCATTTTCTGTACACTCTTCTTTCTAAGGTCATAGGCCACCTAATTGTCTAACCAATAGGTCTCTATTCCATGTTCATACACTTTGACATCACTGTAGCATTGGAATTTGCTGTTCACTCTTCTCTTTCAAACTCTATGAGTTCGTCTGTCATAACTGCCCCCAGCAAAGCGTTGGAGTCCACCCGAGAGCATCAGTGCCCATAGAAGAACCTGTTAGTTCAAGGATCGAAGCAAAGAGGGATGTAATATCTGGTGATGATCCTTGCTGGTGTTTCCCAGGGTGCTGCTCTCAAAAGGACAGAGAAACCCTGCATACTCATTGGATCAGGATAGAAAGGACCCAAGTGTCAGACTGGCCACCTACAGTTTCCAGAAGGGATTGCTTACTCAATAACAGTAGGGCCTTGATCCTTCTGAATTTCATCATAGAGCAAGCTTGACCTAATTCTGTTACCTGGTACAACTCTGGCAGAGGACCTCAGATTTACTGGGATACTTAAGACGGGCAGCATGTTTGGAACAACTAGAATGGAGATAAGAGTTTGGACAAGAACCATCACAATCTCTTCTTTTGGCTCATTCCTTTATCACCAGCCATATAGGTGTTATTATAACTTAGGTTTCATCTTAATTCTTTTTTTTTTTAAATAAATGCAGGATCAGCCTTTTTTTTAATATATAAATTTCATTTATTTATTTTGGCTGCACTGGGTCTTCGTTGCTGCATGCGTGCTTTCTCTAGTTGCAGCGAGCGGGGGCTACTCTTTGTTGTGGTGCATGGACGTCTCGTTGTGGTGGCTTCTTTTGTTGCGGAGCACAGGCTCTAGGCACACAGACTTCAGTAGTTGTGGCTCACGGGCTGTAGAGCGCAGGCTCAGTAGTTGTGGCGCATGGGCTTAGTTGCTCCGTGGTATATGGGATCTTCCCGGACCAGGGCTCAAACCCGTGTCCCTTGCATTGGCAGGCGGACTCTTAACCACTGCGCCATCAGGGAAGCCCCATCTTAATTCTTATTCTAAATTGTTCTTCTGGGCTTTCCCCGCAGTTTTCATGGTTTTAAGTATACTCCAATCTTTGTAAATCTCTTTCTCTCTTGGTTTCCAAACCCATTATTTGTAAGCGTCACTGGGCATTCTCACTTAGCCTCAGTGCTGCCCGGCATTTTTACCACCTCTCTATAGTCGATACACTCTGCCACTTTTCAAGGTAACTTTTATTCCTTCTGAAACTGCCAACATCCTTTCCTTGTGGCTTACCTTCAGCTGAAAACCTTGCTGTTAATTTCACTGAGAAAATAAGTTATCAGAAAAGAATTTTCCATTGTCTTTTACCCACATTTACCCATTTGCCCATGCATTCTGCCTTCGCACCTGTTACAATGTATGGGCTAAACCTGCTGCTATCAAAAGCCAATCTAGGTGTCTACTGGATTCCATTCGCCATTGCATAACCAAGGACTTTGTTCTTGTATTTATCCCTTCTCTTCCCTGCATCATCAGTTTTTTCCATTCTGTTAGCTGTCCCATCAGTACACAAGTGGGCTGTAATATCTCCCATCTCCCATTCTAAACCTGTTCTTGACCCTGTATCTTCCTCTAGCTACCATCTCATCTTTCTGCTTTCTTCTCAGTAAACTGTCTCAAGAGTTAATGAGTTAAGAAGAAGAATTAATAATAGTACCTCAATTCATTGTTTCTCTTTTTCTCCCCCCACTTTGTCTTACACTCACTTTTATTCATCACCACTCCACCAAAATCACTTTACTGATGCCACCATAGACTTAGTTCTCATCTTATTTGACCTCTCATCAGCACGTGACACAATTGAATACTCCTTCTTACTTGAAACACTTTCTTTACTTGGCTTTTAAGATGTTACAGCCACCGGGACTTCCTGGTGGTGCATTGATTAAGAATCTGCCTGCCAATGCAGGGAACACGGGTTCGATCCCTGGTCCGGGAAGATCCCACATTCCGCGGAGCACCTAAACCCGTGTGCCCCAACTACTGAAGCCTGTGCTCTAGGGCCCGTGAGCCACAACTACTGAGCCCGTGTGCCACAACTACTGAAGTCCATGGACCTAGAGCCCATGCTCCGCGACAAGAGAAGCCACTGCAATGAGAAGGCTGCGCACCACAACGAAGGGTAGCCCCCACTCACCACAACTAGAGAAAGCCTGTGCGCAGCAAGGAAGACCCAATGCAGCCAAAAATAAATTTATTTATTAAAAAAAAAAAGATGTTACACCCACCTAATTTTCTTCCTATCTGACTTTTAATTCTTCTGTTGGATGCTTCTCATCCTCGTGACTTGTAAATGTTATTAAGCCCTTTGAATCAATCCTCAGACCTCTCCTCTGTGTATACTCCCTAGGCGATCTCATCCAGATTCCTAGCCCAGATTTTTATCTCCAATCCCAACATCTTCTCTGAACTCCAGACTTATTTTTTCCAACTGCCTCCTTGACAATTACTGAATGTCTAATAGCCGTTTCAAACTTAATTTGTTCAAAAACAGACTCTAGTTCTCCCTTCTTCCTCAAATCTGTACTTTCCCCAGTGTTCCCATCTCAGTAAATACACTCATTCTACACCTGGTGACTTAGCTAAAAACCTTGGAATCATCTTTGCTTCCTTTTCATCCCACATTGAAGGCATCAGCAAGTGCTTTGGCTCTACTTTCAAATCATATTTAGGATCTGCCCATGTCTTTGCTCCTTCACAGGACCAGGCTGGTTAAATCATCATCATCTCTTGCCTGGACTTTTTCAGTAGCCTAGTGACTGTTCCTCCTGCCCCTTTCCACACTTCTGTTTATCCTTTGTACCAGCCAGATGATACTGTAAAGTATCAGTCAGATCCCGCTGCTTTTCAGCTTGAAAGTCTATAGTGGCTTTCTCTCATATCTAGAATAAAATACAAAGTCCTTACTGTGGTCCATTATCTGGTCCTGTCTGCCTCCCAACTTCATATCCTAACACCCTCTTTGTCACTTGTTGCCTTCAAACAACCTGCCATTCTTGCTCTTTCTCATGTATGCTAAGCAGGGTCCTGCTCAGAGCCTTTGTATCTTATGTTCCCTCACCCTGGAGTGTTCTTCACCAGGTATTCAGATGGCTCACTCCCTCATTTCTTCTTCTTTTAGATGTTGCGTCGACAGAGAGGTCTTTCCCTGTATTAGTATTCTCTTTCCCTGACATGCTAAGAACACTCATCACTACCTAACATCATGTTATATATTTATCTGTCTTCCTTCCCTTGAATCACGAGGGCAGGGACTGTGTTTTGTTCAATGATGTATTCCTGTGATGATGTCTGACACAGAGGAAGTGCCCGAGTCTTTGCTGAATAAATGAACCCAGATACCTCAAGCTCAATTAGTCTTAAACTCATTATTCTACCATCTCCCTTTTTTTTCAGATGAAACTCTCCCTTTCCGTTGCTGTTTATCCTGCCATAATAGCTCCAGACTTCTTTTTCCCACTGCCGTATGCTTTAGTTTGGGCCCTTAGCATCTTCTCCTGGAACTATTACAGAGACTTCTTAACTGGTTTCCCCACCTTTAGATTGTCCCATACCTGCCACTGAAGATGTCTTTCAAAAACAAATCGAGCACCAGGAGTGAACTGTAAAGTAAGCTTTGGACTTTGGGTGATTATGATGTGTCAGTTTAGGTTCCTCCTTGGTAGCAAATATACCACTCTGGTGAGTGGTGTTGATAATGGGCAGGTTGTGCGTTGGGGTGGGTAGGGGGTGTATGGGAGGCCTCTGTACCTCCCTATTTTATGATAAACGTAAAACTGCTCTAAAAGAATAAGTCTGTTCTTTCTGAAAACTTTTTTTTTTAATTGATCCTGTCATTCTCCAATCTAAAAGTCTCAGTGGTTCTCTGTTGCCTGTGGTCCAAGCTCCTTAGGCTGACATGTAAGGCCTTTTGTAATGGTGATTCTCAAGTGAACTTTCTATATTGTTCACCCCCTGCTTTTACACCTTATCTTTCAGCCACAATGAATTTATCTGGCTCAAGCAT
Source organism: Monodon monoceros (assembly GCF_005190385.1). Taxonomy (NCBI): domain Eukaryota; kingdom Metazoa; phylum Chordata; class Mammalia; order Artiodactyla; family Monodontidae; genus Monodon; species Monodon monoceros. Next base: position 49,000,312 of record NW_021703782.1, on the reverse strand, counting down.
ACCATACTTTTTTATGCCTCTGAGTGTTTGAACATGGGTGGGAAGCCCTTTCTCTCACTTATTATGTGAGGTTCTTCTTGACTGTCCTCTGTTTGCCACTCTGGCCCCATTTCGTTTGTCCATTATAGTGCTTTATAATAATATGCTGATACCATTTGATATGTTTGTCTGCCCCACAAGGCTGGCTGTATTCCAGTCTTTTGGGTGACTGGCATGGAGACGAGCATAGTTTTTTAGTTATATTGAAAGTGGTTTTAAGATATTTGGGTTCTTCAGGTTTGCCAGCTTGGCGCTTTTGAAGGTAAACATTAAAGAGAAACAAGTGGAATCTCAAGGCTGTATGCACACCAGGAAATAGAAGATTTATCTTTTAAAGGAGAAGCAGTCTTCTGCAAAGTTTCTCCACTCTGGGGGAAAAAAGAATAACAAGGTGTAGCTATAAGTTTATAAGATCAAGTTAAGAAGAAAAATCTGAATTCACCCTCCTTATTCTGACCATGTCATGACCGCTCACAGTGGTGAGTCAGATCTGGGAATCAGTCTTAGCTCCAGAAATCCTGGAGAGTGTTTTTAACCAGACTTGTTTAGTTTATTGTGTTTGTACATCAGTGCTCATGCCTTCAGCAGCTTTCTCAGCAGGGGACTAAATGACCCATAGTCCTATTTATCCTTCTGATGTTTCATTGTTTCTGCCTCTTCCATGTATTAAAATAATATCCTCTGATTATATAGCACTTATCGTGTGCCAGTTGTATAGTACACTAGTTGATAGTACAGGATCTTTGGAAAGAATTATCACCATTTTACAGGTAAGAAAAAGATGGGTCAAAGCATCGTCATGAGTTACCTGTGTTCAGTAAGCAGTGGTAGAGGCTGGATTCAGACCATTGCCAGCTTGCCTTCAAAGCCCCACGTTCTTTCTTTGCCATATTGGTACTATGCCTGGCTTTAGACATCTTTCCCTACCCTTTTATTTATTTGGTGAACAAGCACTGAGTGAAAACTTGAGCTGTGCTGTGATTAACGGCAAGATTCTAGTACATGGGCTTTGTGGAATCTTTGCCTGTTCAGGGACCTGTTTCATTTGCCTCCTTTTTCTAAGCTATGTTTTAGAAACGTGAACTCATAGTTGTTTGGCCTGTGGAAAGATTTTTATTTCAATGATTGGCGTTTGTATTTTACAGTGTTTTTAAAAAAAAGAAGTTTTGCTTTGGGAAATTTTAAACATACACATGTAAAAGAGAATAGTATAAGGAGCCTTTATGTACCCATTACAGTTCTCACCATTTTGCCAGAATTATTTCATCTGTTTACCCCATGCCATTGTTACACCTAACAAATTGAAAATAGGTCCTTAAGTTATAATGGTTTTTTTGACAGGGAGATATTTGGCATGTATTTCACTGGTAATCATGGAACAAATTAGTGACTTGCAGCTCTTGTAGCTGAGGAAATGAGAATCTTATTTCCAGCCAATAAACAAGATTTGAACAAAATACTTTCTTTGATGAATTTGGTGTGTGAGAGGACTAGGAGAATTGGGCCAGTGTATTTAAATCTCTTTGAAAAGCCATGTCTAAAATAATGTTTTGCTAATGTTTGTTTTAGACTAGTAGTTCAAGAATGAAGTACCTTTTTAAAATATATGTATAAAATCAGTGTCAGTATTTTCTGCTCAGGTTTGTTTTTGTTTGTTTTTAATGGTCCTTCAGGTTTTAATGTCTGATTTATCAATCTTTTTAACATAGCTCAGATTAGTCAGTCTCTTTTTGTCAATAGTCTCTTAAGGGTCTTACTTAGAGAAACTGAGAAAATACTTTACACACACATTATTATTACTTATTATAAGTAAAGCCTGGGTATAGGAAAAATGGTAACATAAATTTAAGTTGTAAAAATTTTCTTACCCAGCCTTCTCTGACACTTCTTTTCCCCCATTACTATTTTTCTCACAGCAAATCTTAGGAATGTTGCTGAGCTTCTAACGCAGCTGACTTGAATGATAGCAAGAGAGTACATGATTATTAGATGCTTAAAATGACATATAGATAATGACTTTGTTCAAATGATCATACTAGTTATCCATAGTTACTTTGTTTATAAATTTGAAATAGTAACAGGTAGACTTTTAGGTTACATTAGATTAATAACAGAAGTAACTTCTTATACTTCTTATAGTTTTTCCAAGTCAGTTGGTTATTTCCCTCCCTTGCAACTTGGTCAGCTAAACTAGCTGACAAATAGGGAAACTAGTTAGTTGAGGATCTCTGGTTACCATTGAAAATGAAAAGTAACTGATAGTGAGATTACTCACATCTTCTTTTCTAGCCGTTTATATAATGATATAATAAAAAGATATAATGAAAAGATTGTTCTTTTAGAGTCCCCATTCTAATTAATAATTACACCAAAGGTTTTAAACTGCCTGAATCACTTAAGATGAAGTTCTATATGAACATATTTTTATATACACTAAACTTTGTTTTGTTTCCAAAATAAGGCAGTAGTGATTCTTTCAGAATCTTTATTTTGGACCCTAGCTTACCTGTTTGAAGGTTTAGAAGTATAGTAAGTGGTGTATTTTGTGTTACAGCAGCTAGGCATGGCATTATAGTACGTTATATCCTTTTACCTCTGCAACCACATGGGAAGAACGTATTGGCTTTACTCAGATTTTACACGGGGAAACAGAGGGTCAGGAGATTCAGTTGAGTAGTCTGAGAAGAAATGGCATAGCCAGTCTTAGAAGGGTGTCTCATGCCAGTGCCAGGTGTCTGTAAGTGGGGGAATGAAGAAAAATAAGAAAGAAAAATCGAAGCTTCGAAGGAGAGAAATTAGGCTATCTTAGGGTGATATTATTTTAATGCCTGAAACTTATATATCTTTTATAGTTCATAAACTGCTTTTGATTCTCACCACAATCCTATAAGATAGCATAGCATGGCAGGTACTGTATAGGTGAGGAAACTGAGGTCTGAGGAGTAAGTGTAGGAAAAAGACATAGGTCTTCTGACTCTCACCCAGGGGTCTAATTCTAAGCAAATGGTGAAGGACGAGTCTAACAGAGTGGTTCTTAGCGCTGGTTGCACATCTGAATCTCCCGAGGGGGTTGGGAAAATATTGGTGCCTGAGCCACATCATCAGAGATTCTCACTTAATGGATCTGAGGTGAGACTTGGTCTGTGGTATTTTTATAATTCTGTTATAAGGTCAGGATTAAGAGACCACCCCTCTGATGGAAAGTCTGGTAGTCTGAAAGTTGAAACCTGAGGGTTCTATGGTACTTTGGGCAAGATTGCTTGAATAAGAATAGATATTCACATTCTGCCTGCCTAAGAGTTACTGAAAATATACAGCGGGAATTTTTATAAAAGCCCATTGGAAGTACAAAAAAGGACAGAACAACATAGCTCCATGATCATTGTCATTAACACTGGGGAAACATCAAAGATGTGGCTTTGTTTCGTTTTTAGTTCTGGTATCCAAAATAACTATCACTGCCGTGTATGCATATAATAAAATAATATTAAAGTTTATTTCATTTCTAATTGGGTTCCTTTCATGAATCTCAAGACAATATACAAATTTAAATCAAACCTAGTGATTAAAACTACAAAAGGATAAAATTGAAAATAGCAGCAAGGATTGTGTCTTTATATCTTTATCCCTGGTAACCAACATAATACTTCCCACATAGGAGGTTCCTGTTAAATAATAAATTAATGAACTGAACATATTCTATGAAGTTGCATGACGTTATTGTAAAACATATTAGTGTGATTTTATGACACACAAATGTGGAATTAATAGTTAGAGCAATTTTATAATTGTTAATACTGTACTTTCTCTCAATACCATCTGTTTTCTTTCAGGACCTATATAAATCAGCCTTCTTTTATTTTGAAGGAATATTTTACAATGATAAAAGATACCCTGAATGCAGAGATTTGAGCAGGTATAACTTTCCAAAAATCCTAAAGTCTTTCCTGTTTCTCGTTGTCAAAATAGGGTTATCACCACAAATTCTATTGTTGGTCTCTTAAGAATCTTTGCCAAGGAATTATTTTGTTAGATTGTTTTTTGTTTGTTTTGGGGTTAAAAAGTATCTCTGAATTTTTAAAATATTTTCAAAGTTATCTGGTTGGCCTAGGTTATAGTAAGTTAATCACATTTTTACCCCAAGAAGAAAATTTTCTTACCAAAGACATACATAGACCACTTCAAGATCTTTGCCAGCTATCTAGAATTATTTTTTAAATGTATTATCTGCTGTTTCAGAAATTATAGTAAACCTTGTGTTGAGCCTTAGATACATCTGAAAAAAAAGATTAAATCCCACTTAAACACTTTATTAATCTCTGTTCTTCATGTTTAGTTGATAGTAAATTAATCTTTCACTATTTTTTCTGCTTGTCCAGTGTATACTGTTTGGAGTGGATATGTGTATGTAAGGTTGCTTATGTACATAACATGAAAAATCTATGTCTGACATCATGTTATCTACATAAAAGTATTACCATACTTTTATTATTGGTATCCTGGCAAATAGAGTATATATGTATATTTTTTCTGAGTGTTTATGTAAACTCTTCCATTATAGCCATCTGTATCTATATTCTAATGCAGCAGTTCTCAGACTTGGTCTCCGTACTCCTTTATACTGTAAATAATTGACTCCAAAGAGCTTTTGTTTATGTGGGTTATAGCTGTAAGTATTCACTGTATTAGAAATTGAAACTAAGAAATACTTTATTAACTAATTTAAATTGTCCAGTTATAGTTACCATTAATAACAATTTTGTGAAAAATAACTTTTCCAGAACAAAATAAAATAGTGAGAAGAGTGACGTTACACATTTTCCATTCAATCTGAAGTGATAACACACATCACATAGCCTCCAGAAAACTGGCGTTTATGAGAGAATAAGAATTGAAAAGAGTTTTAAGATTACCGTAAAGATAATTTTGACCTCACAAACCTCTGTGGGAGTCTCAGGACCTTACTTTGAGAACTGCTGCTCTAATGGATAGAGAAAAATTCAGAGTTTCTTCCTACTTGCAACATGTATCATCCACTCTGGTTTTCATTTCAAGTTGGTAGCTGTCCAGTTAATTCGGTGAGCTGGCTTTTGTGAAATATGCAGTTGCAAACCGCTTGGAGCAGTGATACATCCTTGCCGTTTTCCTCCTCAGAACCATCATTGAGTGGTCAGAGTCCCATGATAGAGGGTATGGAAAGTTTCAGACTGCTAAGATGGAAGATTTCACCTTCAATGACTTGTGTATTAAACTGGGTTTTCCTTACTTATACTGTCACCAGGGAGACTGTGAACACATTGTTGTCATTACTGACATAAGGTAAGTGGTAGAACTCAGAACATTTTGTTATTTGTCTTGTTTTCCTTTTCTTTATTTCACAGTATAAAAGCACAGGTAGTTTTGTTTGTTTGAAATAAGAGGAATAAAAGTAATCACTGCAGCTTCTTTCAGGAGCAGCGAAAATAACTGCTTGCTATGCAGTGACCAACTCTGCATCCATTTGCGTCTTCTATTGTTTGTCTTTTGGAAAATCTGTAATAATTACTTTAGTGACTAACCAGTGTGAGCCATTTGTAATGGTAGAATATGCCAAAAATAAAGAAAAATAACTGAAGCTTCTCCTTTGCCCGAGGACAGTGTATGACTTCTGTGAGTCTCCATGGGCTCCTTCCTCCATTAAAAAATATTAAAAAATTATATTTTATGACAGTGCTGGTATAAAGACAAACAATACAAGCTGGATATTTATTATAAAAAAAGAAATACTTTACTGTTTATTAAAGGGTTAAAAATCTGTAAATAAAAGTAAGTATCTTTGTATATTGGACAGCTATTATTCAGGTAATAGTCATCCACTTTGTATATCAGATAGGCCCTTTGCTTTGCAAATCTGCAGCTATATTTCTAGGTTTCTTCTCTTTTTGCCAAAATTTGAAGGAGGTAAAAGGTAACTGGGGAAAGAGAAGAGTAATTCTAATATTTGACAAATATGAAGGTTTAATGCTTTGATAAAGATTTAGAGTGGTCAGGAATGAAATAGTCTAAAATGAGATTTAGGGATTAGTTATAAATTTTGTATAGCTGGTACCTCTAATGAATAAGGCTATTCATTTCCTTATTTAGGAACTCCCAATTTATGAAGGACCATTATATAGGAATAAGCCCTGCTCTATCCTTGGCTTGATTTCTTCTGAGAGACAATTCAGATTTTTTTATGGAGCAATGATATACTCATTCTGATGGTTTTAGAAAGTCCCTGCTTCCACTTTTTTGGAGTTTTAGTGACTGGTCTCTAAAAATTTACCTCCCATGCCCTCATTCTCAGGAAGCTACCAGAAGTACTTTACACAAAGAGTAAACCTTGAAAAAAGAAAACATGGAATGCAAAGCAGAATAGATAAGACATAAAAGGAACTCTCAGAATGATGGGAAAGCAAACTCCCAGAATGATGGCTGTAGAACAGACCTAGAGAACAGCTTAGTCCAGAGATTGGAGCAGGACAGGGGACAAAGGAAGCATGTCCTGAGACTGCTAGACCTCCCGTTGGTGTGTAGCCCATTTGGAAAGCATGTTTACCATTCTGTCAGCAAATAAGGAACTGAATTAGTGACAGGTACACTGAAACCTAAGCAAATGCCAACGAGAGAATTAGTAGCTAGAAAACAAAAGTGTTACACAGTAAAATGAACCTATAGTCAATTCTGTGGCTTAGGGGGATGTTTAATTCATTTGTCATAATTTAAACATTAAATATCTAGTTAACCAAAGTTTCATAGTTCTGCAGAGGGATGTTGAGCTAAATTAAAAAGAGGCAGTTAAAAGAATGGAAAACAGTTGCCTCTAGGGAAGAATTAATGAAGCAAGAGCCAGGAGAGCTCATAAACCTCATAGATTTATATGACTTAAAATTATATGGGTTTACTTCTTTGATAAAGTGTTCTTTAAGTTTTTATAAAATGTTCTTGCTCTTCACTCAAATGAGGGGGAGTGTGCTTCAGTATAAGCATAAGATGGAAGACAGTCGACTTTTTTCTGGTGATCTGAGTTTCCTTACATTTCTTACAGTGTAGGCATATTGCTGTAGTGTCATTCCTTAAATTCAAGGCAACTTGGAAAAACAATTTACACTTGTTAAGCATGTGCACTGTAGGACTTTCCTAAGGAGTTTTTTAATGTAACTGACTGCAGGTAATTTTTGTCTTACAGGAGGATTTAATCATTCAGTGCCATTCCATAGTTTAATAGTTGGTAAACTATTAAAAGTTTATTAATCATTTTCTGATGGTGAAGTTAATGTATTGCTACCCTTTCTTACTAAAAAAAAAAATCAAATTTTATAATTATCAGGGGCCTTTAAAATACTGTTGTGCATTCCATTCATTTTTCAGATGAAGAATCTGGGGTCCAGCATGGTTAATGGATTTATCCAAACCCACTAAGCTGATTAGTGGCATAGTGAGAACTGACTCCCACTTAAAATTTCTGAATTCTGACACCTAAAACTAAAGTCCTACCAATTCACATTATAACAAAAATTTCTGAATTCTGACACCTAAAACTAAAGTCCTACCAATTCACATTATAACAAAAATTTCTGAATTCTGACACCTAAAACTAAAGTCCTACCAATTCACATTATAACAGAAGCCAGATTTGGATTTTAATGAGAGCTCTTTTAGCAAAAAAAGAGCCATGTTTGTAACACAAAACCACTTAATCTAGGTAAAATAGTACTGAGTACACTTGCTCAGACTGTGTACTACGTGTTGAGCAAAGCAAGGATTCTCTGAAGGAATACATTCAAGAAATGCTGCCTACCGTATTTCCCTCTTAAGAGTCACAGTGCACATGGCCAAAAAGGGATTTGGGAAGTTTCACAGGAAAGAAAACATTGTTTAATCCCAAATGCTGTTTTGGAGAAAGTGTTTTGTGGAACACAATAAATTGAAAAATATACCTACTGTGTTGTTAATTTTGAGGTAAGGATATATTTCATTACGGATCACAAAAATTTGCACTACAGTGTCATTTATTTTTTCATGTACAAAAGGCTTGTGCATCATAATGACTGCCTGGATAGGACACTCTATCCCCTTCTTATCAAGAAGCATTGGCTGTGGACCAGAAAATGTTTTGTTTGTAAAATGTACACAGCTAGGTAAGTGATTCTGATTTTTCCTTGGAAAGTATTGGTTTTTAACAGTCAAGTACTTTAGATTTTTGGTATTTCAGTTTTTTTCTGTTTTGATTTGAGGATTTACACTCCGGAATATAAATAATATAAAGGGTTTTTTCTAGTAGGAAAGCAGTACAAACAGTAGTACAAATCAGTTTAGTAGGTTAGAGCCATGTTTTAGACAATAAGGAATTATGTATAATGGAAGTCTAGGGATTAGGTCAAACTTTAGTTTGGTTGATAATTTATGCTGGATGATGTATGTCATCAGGGAGCCATATTCTTTCTGCCTCTTGTTAGCAGTTTACAAAGTTGGCTTCATCCACAGCTTCTCAATAAAAATAACACTGCATCTCATTTTTAATGACGTCAAAATATGGTTGCATAAAATTTTGTGGTTTTGCATGTTTAGATTATATTTAACTGTGGCTCAGAGTCAAAAGCCATTTAGACGAAAAGGGAAGAATTTAGTGTCATAAGTTTGTTTTGGGTTCCCCACCACAATATGTTTTTTTTTTTTAAACATCTTTATTGGAGTATAACTGCTTTACAGTGGTGTGTTAGTTTCTGCTGTATAACAAACTGAATCAGCTATATGTATATATATCCCCATATCTCCTCCCTCTTGCGTCTCCCTCCCACCCTCCCTATCCCACCCCTCTAGGTGGTCACAAAGCACTGAGCTGGTCTCCCTGGGCTATGCAGCTGCTTCCCACTAGCTATCTATTTTACATTTGTTAGTGTATATATATGTCCAGGCCACTCTCTTAACTTCGTCCCAGCTTACCCTTCCCCCTCCCCGTGTCCTCAAGTCC
>NW_021703782.1:48792906-48986281 GCF_005190385.1 Monodon monoceros | reverse complement strand
AAAAAAAAAAAATGGTTCTGAAGAACCTAGGGGCAGGACAGGAATAAAGACGCAGACATAGAGAATGGACTTGAGGACACGGGGAGGGGGAAGGGTAAGCTGGGACAAAGTGAGAGAGTGGCATTGATTTGTACCAAATGTAAAATAGCTAGCTAGTGGGAAGCAGCTGCATAGCACAGGGAGATCAGCTGGGTGCTTTGTGACCACCTAGAGGGGTGGAATAGGGAGGGTGCGAGGGAGACCCAAGAGGGAGGGGATATGGGGATATATGTATATGTATAGCGGATTCACTTTGTTATTCAGCAGAAACTAACACACCATTGTAAAGCAATTATACTCCAATAAAGATGTTAAAAAAATAAAAGCTGGAGTTTTCAAGTTAACCAGTACTAATTTACCAGTTAGAAAGATTAAGCAAAAAAAGTTTATCAAACCTGTAGTATATCTAATATTATGCATTTTCAAGATGGCCTATTAGAAGAAAACATTTGTGTTTATGTTAACAGTTATTTGAAGGATAGGTATGTCGTGGCAAGTATGTTATGCTTTCAAGTATGGATTTACATTCTTTTCCACTTACCTTTAAGGAGAAGTCTTTCAGAATGTAGTTGTCCTTTTGCCTTGTAGGGTATTGGTAGCGATATGTCTTATGTATACATGTGTATACAAAATTATATAAAGGACTATATAAATAAGCAAAAATAAGGCAATAGTGGGAATGTTATGTATACATATTATTACAGGTCATAACTACTGCAGCATACTAAAGCATGAAAAAGTCGATTATAATAATATACTTCTTTTTTAACTACAGATGGGTGACGAACAATGACAGTTTTGCACCAGAGGACCCATGTTTCTTTTGTGATGTTTGCTTCCGAATGCTCCACTATGATTCAGAAGGCAACAAACTGGGGGAATTCCTCGCTTATCCTTATGTTGATCCTGGAACCTTTAGTTAATATCAAAATGTGTACCCTTTACTTCCAAGAAATGCCACGAGGAGCAGGATCTACCTGAGACCATCAGCTGAAGTTACCACCCCAGCAAAGAAAGTTCAAATCACAGGTCTTATTAAACAACTTGAATGTATTTAAATGTTTTGAAATATATTAAATTATTTTAATATTCCAAAGCATAGTTTTTATTCAGTGCTTTTTTGCCCATTTTTGAGTTGTCTCATTGATTTGTAGGAGTGCTTTATGTATCCTGCGTACAAATCCTTTGTCAGATACAAGTATTCTGGTTTTCTCCCAGTCTGTAGTATGCCTATTCACTCTTTGTCCAGAGGGCTTTTTGCTCATCTATCATTATACATCAAGTGATGGAAGTGTTTTGAAAATTCTTTGAAGAATGTGAGCGCTACACCTTGTACCATGAGGCTTCCAAGGTAAAGATCCTCCAAATATCTGTAATAAAAACGAGGGAGAAGTTAATAAAAGCAGCTTATTTAATAAATACAATATTAAGAGTAGCTATTGTGTAATTTAATCTTACACTGAGCGCTTTTGTAATGTTAGGTTTTGTTTTGGTAGAAACTAGGCACACTTAACACTTCAGAAAGACTCACTACACGAATAACGAATGTATAAAGATCTTGAGTATACACTCATACCTTACAGAAGTAACACTTAAACTGAAGCTTCCTTTCTTGACCAGAAGTTTTGGAATCACAAATGCTATTAGTTTAAAATGTATGTCAATTTAATATTTTCATTATTTAAAGGAATAGATTTTATCTAATATGACCAATGAATGGACATGGGAAATCAAGATCCCTTGGATTGCTAGCTGTGGATCATGATTCTTAGGCAATAATACACAGCATCCTGTATGCAAGAACACAATTGTTTTTCTATCCCAGCTCTTCATTCTTCTGATTATGATACTCTAGTTATCCTATTCTTATTCTGGGCCAAAGGGAAACTTTGATATATTCTGAGGTCTAGATCCATGAGAGAAAATTGTAGCTACCTATATTGAAATGTTTTCTGGCAATCTTTATTGGTGGAAAATTTAATTCTGTTTAATACTTTTAGGAATGCTGGACAAATATTAAACAGAATTAAACATTTTAAATGTGTTGCACTTAAATTTCGCGTTCTCTCTTCTAGGTTATATTTAAATTCGGCTGGATTCCGCTTTCCCTGGATGGCTAAGAACATTTACTATATAAATCAAAAACTGATGAAGTCTTATGTGTTTAAAAGGTTGACAGTGAAATGTTTTATGGACTTAAATGCCACGTAAATCAATTAAGTCGATTGGTTTGTAGAAGACGAGGACCTGTTTCTAGCGGTGGTCATATTCACCGATTCAATCAATACACCAGAAAATCAGCATAAGGAAATAAGAGGTCCCTCCATGGCTGGCTGGCTGTTATTGCCTACATGTTTACCTTCATGTTTCCAATGATGCTGAATTAGAACAGATTGAAAATCCTGCTGGAAAACCAAAGATTTATCTAATTCTTTAAAGTTCCACAGGTAAAAATGAATTTTTGCTTCCTTTATTTTTAAACTGCATTCCTTATAGGTCTTCCATTAGTATGGAAGGGACTGTTTACCTTTATTTTCATCATTTCATATCTCAAAACAGCAAATTCCAGAAAGTGGATTGTCATAAAGCAGCATTAATCCATGTGTCGTACCAATCAATTTATTTTACTGGCAAAGAAGGCTGTCAGTTAAAACATTACTGCTATTGAAATTCTTATTTTGTTCTTCTTTGAGATTCTTCTTCTGCTGGTTCTTAAGGTTAACTTCTTCACCAAAGTTACAAAGGCTCAGATACCTTTCTATTATCATTTCCTGGTGAGGTCTAAAGGCCTACCATACTATTCTCAGAACTTGCCAATGTATTGCATATCAATTACACAGGTCTCCCACTATGTTGAGTTCAAAAGAAACCCCTAACTTGAAGTAGGCATATTTAAGATGTCTTGAATCAGGGATTTTGTAACTGTAAAATTCAGTTTTAAACACATGACAAACTACAGTCAACATTTTATCTAAAGCCAAATATGAAAATGTTATGAACTTATTAGTCAACGTCCTCTGTAGTTAGAAATGAATGAAATTTTGATATACTAGTGGATGGACAGGCACAAAATGATTACCTAGAAAAGCAATACCTATTTTAGGCTTCAGTATCCTTTAAGGATAATTTGACCTTTCTCCCAATCAAATTTCAGTGTCTCTGTCATCTCTGAGGTTGGAAAATTACACGGCATAAATACGTGAACACATTTTTGGACTATATAGCAGCTTCTCCATTTCTTAATATGTAATTATGGGTTTGCTATTTCCAATAGATCCTTTCTCTGGATAAGTTGTATTAGTGAAGCCCTCACAGAGCCCTGTAAAAGCCTTTGCTCTTGTACAGGATTAGATGGCAGACCTGATCTTGACCTGACGTCTTTAACCAGGTAAGTGTGTATGGGTACGCTACAATCAATTTATCAGCAAAAACTGGATAAAATCTGTCATCCTACTATTTGAAATCATTCCAGTCAAGCTGTTTGAGGTTCTCCAATTTAGATGATACAGCTGAAATTTCTCTAGAGCAGCTGAGAAAACATGCAACAACTGATTCTGCCAAGTCATGTGTAACTTACTCTTTTAAATGTTATCTGATGGTTAAGAAAAAAAAATCACAAAAGAGATGTTGCTTATATATTAAAAAAAATACGTTTGGGTTGGGGCTAGCTATCTCATTTAAAGTATCTCTTACTGGCTTGTTCAGCTATGTAGTTTTGGTCAAATACAAATTTAAATTGAGCCAGTGCTCCCGAAAATTGATACCTGTTTATATGACTTTTTCTTAAGAGTTCTGAGAACAGTAGTTATCTGTGAATCAACCTATGACAAAAAAATTTTTTCTTGAAATGAGGGTGAAGAGAAGGCAACAGTGTTTTAACGCTACATGAATCAACTGGCTACATACAGCAAGGTCAGCCCATAAAAGCAGACATAAATAATCAGAATGCTACTATATTTCTCTCCAGCATTTGAATAGTTTGTGGTTTCTTGGTAAAACTATATAGATCCGTTGGGTCACCGAAAAAAAAGGAAGGGTAAACCAAAAGATAACATTTCCTTTATTTTTAGCATTTTGAGCTTATGTTTTAGTAACCCTGTGTCCCCAAATAATACAGTTTCTATGACCAAGTATACTCTCTTGGAAACAAATCCAGAATTCCAGCACAGTTTTATAAATGGCAAAGAAGTAATATACTAGTAGACTTTGATAGAAAAATTCTTTAATCAAAACAAGTTTACATGTTGACACTTATGGCTTAACTAGAATAAATCTGTCCAAATTTAAATTGTATTAAGGACCAAACAGATATAATAGCAAGAGTTCCCTCAAAACAGTGGGTCCTAGTTCCATTGTAAGACCTCTCAAAAGCAAAACTCCCAATTACTGAAATGTTTCAAACTTTTCATCTGTAGATGAAAACAATTACCTGAGAGGTCAAAGCATAAGATGCATGTCACATGCAAACACTGGTAATTAAGCCTTTTCCCCATATTCAGTTTCTAAACATGAGAAGTGTCTTTTAAGCTACTGCAAACCACCAACTGACCTAGTATTCAAAATACCTTAGAAATGCTAAGTTACCCTTAAATTTTGTGTTAACCTTGGTTCACCCTGATTTAGTCCATATCCATGAATATACAGACAACTCCTTTACTTTTGTCTACTGTGTTTCCACTTTTTACAATCCTGTCACATGTATGACATAGAAATAAAACTTCCCTTCTGGTATAGCCATGTTTTCAAATGGGTTAGTTTCCTTATATAGTATTTACTTTTTATTTACTGCAAAAGCATTATGGATTGCATTTTTTCCAATTAAAAAAATACTTAGTGACTTCTTTAATGTGTGACTTTTAAAAAAATTCAGAAACTCGAGACATTTCTCAAAAATAAACTTTTATCATTTAGTTTTCAGTTTCAGCTACTAGTGCCTGTAAAGGATCGTAAATGGTTGAACCCTAAAGCCAGATTCATTCCTATATATACTCCTGCACGCTGCAGGAATCTCATGTGACTTCACTGAATTCCCAGCCACAAAACTAAATTACCTTCAAAAGTTAACATGAGTTTTGTACCCCGTAGAACAGTTCAACGTCAGTTGGATATCTAGTTGTCATACAAAAAGGCATACAGACCACACATTGTTACAAAGCAGCAGGATAATGTAGCACAATGTAGACTGCGATTAAAATTAACTTTTGATAAAAGGGAGGGAGTGAATACTTGTATAGAAGTAACATTTTATCTACCGTAAAAATGATTAACTTCTACAAAACCCACAAACAATGAAAAGACAGTCTGGTAAATCCAAGATTTGTAAAAACTATGCACAAAACCCACAGTATTTGGGAAAAGAGGAAAGGTTTATACAAGTAGCAGTTTTAAAAATGTAACCTTTTTCTACTATCAATTACATACACACACTAATTGAAAATATACTACAACCAATGTCTGGAAAAGCAGTTTAACATTTCCTAAAATGGACTTTCCCTCACATTTACTGTATAATGTAGCTGTTAATACTGCACAAGTACAATCAGCAATGTTTAGTCACTTTTAAACAAAGATAAGGAGATTTCTCCCTCAAAACAAGTTTTAAACATCAAAACCTATGCTTATAAAAATTTAAAACTTTCAGCAGTCTAAATATTTCGAATGAAAACCATTACAAACTTCTCAAATGTTCTTTATATTCCAGGTATGTCAACCTAGTTATCTAGTGTAGAATCCTTCAGAGATATTTCAGTCTCTCTCTCTTCACTGGATGGCCTAAAGAAAAGGGGGAAAGAAAGGTGTGACAACTGGGGTTAGGATTTTTTTCCTCAGGAGGAAAAAAGATATTAAATCTGTGCATTTGTTTTGAAAATCACCGAAGAATTTTTTCCGTGACTTATTGTTAATTGTTATCTTCTGTCCAAAATTTTATTTTACCATGTTGTGTCTTCTTCACAAAGTAATATGCACATCAAGCAAAATAACTCAGGGAAGCATCATGGCCCAGGCCCTTTCCCACCATTTCCAGCTTTAAAATGAATTCTCTTTAAAGAACATGAAAGTGTTATATCTGTGATACCAACATATTATACATCTTAAGAAGAGAGGGTAATATACACACGGACAAGATTTCCCTGAATTTCAGAATTAAAGGATGCTTGATTCCAAGTCCGTAAAGTGTACGGTGGACAAGCCAAGATTTGGATAACTACGGTTACATACCTAGTTATTTTAGAGTGGGTATGATAATACAACACAGCCTATGATTCTAGATCTAATTTCTGTATCCTGTCAAAATTCAAGAAGTATGGACATGGGTCATTATTAAAGGTGCTATCAGTGGAAGAAGTCCAAGGAATATTTTTTTTTAACAGGAGTCCTGCCTTGCTCTATTCCCTTGAATGCAGTGGCATGTTAATTTCAAGCGAAGTTTCTTTACGGCTTGGCCATTTTAATTCGCGTCTTGAATCCTGAATTCAGGAAGTGAGTGATGAAAATAAATCCCTTACACAAATAACCTTGGAACAGCAATGTGATTTAAAAATTAAAACATACATCACAACCCACTAAAACATGTCCTCACTTTTTCTTACTGCTGGCCTCGTGGTTGTCTTTGCTTTCTTCATTGCTGTCTCCATTATGTTGTGGTTGATTATTGTCTTGAGCATCCGATCCTCCATTTAGAGTCTTTGAACCTTTATAAAGATTTCAATGGAAAAACTGTTAGACCCAAAATCAAAAACAAAACATAGTCCCAAAGTTTCTACTACTGTATTTTATTTGAAATTACATTGTAATCCTTTGGGTAGACAAGGCACGATAAGAAATGGGGTTATGACACGTATCTATCCATATAAGAAGTAGGTTACTAATCTGATTATTCCATTTGTTACTGTTATCAGGAACACGAAAGGGTGGTACAACTCTGGAGCATTATGATTTATTCTAGTTCTTAGAAAAAGCAGTGTGAATCACAGTAAGATTTTGTATTTAACAACAAAATGTGGCAAAGTAGTTAATTAACATGATTTCGTCTCTTATGACAAAATGAGGGCTTCCCGGTAAATATTATTTCATTAACAAATCTCTAAGGAGACCTGTATCATTCCCTAATAAGTGAGTAACAAACTTCAGCTCCTTTGGAACATTTTCTCTACATGAAGCAGCTGCTGCTGAGATGTTTCAGCATGTGGAATTGCGGAGGCTGCTAATTTTGGGGAAAGTGGCTAATGGTACAGGCAGACCTCGATTTATTGCGCTTCACTTTGCTGTGCTTCGTAGATACTGCATTTTTTTTTTTTTTTTACAAATTCAACGTTTGTGGTAATCCTGCATCAAGCATGTTTATCAGCACCATTTTCCCAACAGCATTTGATCACTCCACTTCTCTGTGTCACATTTTGGTAATTCTCACAGTATTTCAAACTTTTTGACTCTTGTTATATTTGTTATAGTGATCTGTGGTCAAGTGATATTTGATGTTACTACTATGACTCACTGAAGGCTCAGATTTGTTAACATTTTCTTAGCAACGAAGTATTTTATTAAGGTATGTACATTGTTTTTTTAGACATAATCCTACTGCACACTTAACAGATTACAGTATAGGGTAAAAAACTTTAATACACCCTGGGAAACCAAAAAACTCATGTGACTCACTTTATTACAGTAGTCTGGAACCAAACCTGTGGGGTATGCCTGTAACTATGGATTCTGTTTTAAGCGTCTGTCATATATACATCCTAAAATATTTATGATTGAAATAGTGTATCTGGAATTTGCTTCAAAATAATCTTCAGGGGTGTCACAGAGAAACTTGATGGGGATATAAAAAAGCAATGCTCATGTATTGATAATTGCAGAAGCTGAGTGATGGGGACATGGGAAGTTCATTTCCCTCGACTATCTGTGTAGGTTAGAAATGTTTCCTACTTTAAATGGCAAAAGAATAGCAACCACTACTACTACTAATTTAAACTTGATGAAAAAGAAACCCAGAAGCTAAGGCTGATCATGTTCTGCTAAGCGCTTTATGAGACTTTCTCATCATTCAATATAGATAAGGTATTAACAGGATTAAATATTGAAGCCATTTTTTAAAGGTAGTTCCATCGAACAGTTACCACATACCTGTTTGTTCCTTTTCTAGCTTTTTGTTTGGCCCTTTCTTCCCTTGATCTTTGGTTTTATTTGCTTCCTCATGCTGTCTTTGTTCGGCAAGAGATTTATTCAGCACTTGTGTGATCACAGAATCTCCTTCACCAACCAAAAACATGTTCTTAAACTTGTTATACAACATTGTAGACTTTTCCATGATAACCTGACTAACTTTGAATCGCCGTATCTGAGAAAACAAAACATATAATTTTCTTAATTTTTTAAATGTTACTTAAGTGGTGATAATGAGGAAATTTTAAAAATCCACATGACTCAAGATCACTTACTTTTTTCAGTGTTGTAATCATCTCTGTGTGTTTTTGAGCTTGCTGCATTGTGACCTGAAGTGAAGCAAGTTCATCCAAGGCCTCAATACATCTGTTCACATCCTTCATGACAAAATAGTAATTTCGTAACTGTTAATTACCACAACCCATATAATCTATTTCTAGAGATTACTTTTAAAATCTCAAATAACAAGGCAGTACAAAATAACCAGTAATAGTCTGTTATCTCAAATTTACACACTTATAAAATCATGTGAGAAAATAAAATATGAAGCTATAAAAGCAGCACTGTATTTTTAAATGAGGTATTAAACACTTACAAGATTATCAATTTTGAGTGAATTTTTAATTTCAGCATGTATCCTTTGAAGTCGAGAATCCATTGATGTTTCTATAAATTAAAATGTGAAACACAGTAAATAGATTTTCCAAAACCAGTATTTTTGTATAATCTAAGCAAATTATAATGGAAAGACTTGGTAAATTTATAAAAATGTTCTTTGTAATCTGCCTACATCATTAAGAAGTTATCTGCCATTTTTAGTATTTAGGAAACCAACATTCATCATATAAGCAAAGAATCACCATCTAGCTGCATGTTGCTAAAAAAAACCAGCCTGCATCCAATAACTCCTCTTCTGCAATCCTTAAGGCACTGCTTCATCCTTACACATTTAACCAAAACTAAAAAATCCATCTGAAACTAGATTTGTCAGAAATTGTAAAACATCTAGCTTTAGGCCATGTTATAAAAATTTAACTTCATCATATATTGAGCAGTAAAATAATAAACATGACTCCTTAGCAAGTTCACCTGATAACACTTAAAAACAATGCAAGGTATATAGAATCCATTAGGGATGTGAAATGTGTACTTGGAGGTAAGAACATAAAATGACCAGTTTCAAAACCTATACAGTTGAGTGTCTGTAAAACTTCCTTTCTGTGTAGAATACAATTTTATACATCTTAGAAAGTGAAATAACTAACCTCGCTTCTTCTCCACTTTCTTAACTTCTGGCTTCTTTCCTTCATCTTTATTCTGCCTATCAAATGTTAACACAAATATTTCAAAAACATTGGAACTTTGCGACTGGTTACCAAATGCCCACAATCCCTTATGTAAAAGTTAAAATTTTTTTAATTTAAAATAGTCAGTGGCCTAGATCACAAGGAATTGACTATAATTTGTAGAACTCGGTAATGCCACATTAGTATTAATTAGTATAAATATAAGCAAAACTCAAAACGTAAAAATTAACATGCTAAAGTAATCTAACAATCTAATTTTTCAGTGGCATTACAAATAAATTTTAATGGCTGCCTCGGTGAAATTTTGTTCCAACAATACTGTGTTAAATGTTAAAAGACCAACTTTAGGGTCAGTGGATAAACAGGCCATAGTGGGAAGAGAATGCCTATGTATGTTTCATGAATTCTACATCACAATTATTTTTTAAAATAGCACGTCAAAATAGACTGATTTAATTGTTCCCACATCTCCCAAGGGTAGATAATTTGAGGGGTTCAAAGTTAGTTTCAAGGTTAAATAGACTGTTTATAATACTACTAGATTAAAATGGAGTGGGATTTTTTTTGTGCCAATGTATCAAACTTAAATGACATTCACTAACATTTACATACCATTTCACAAATGAAAAGGTACCATTTTACTGTAAATCACAAAAATAACCATTTAAAAATGAATTCTTAATAATTTCTAGTACCTTGACTTGGAGTTCGGGCCCTATTATAATAAACCAATTGAGATAGACAAGAACAAAAAAATATCTAAAAATCAGGTATTTTTTTTAAAAAACTTTATTTTAAAATTTTGGTTACAGTTTCATTTTTGTTTTCTTAACAAGTCTACTGTTTAATCTCTCAGGATTAAAAAACAATGATTAATCTTCTAAAGAACTGAACAACAAAGGAATGTCAAGGGGAAGGGCACAACTGCCCCATTCTCTGGGGGTGTAGTAGCTACTCCAGTTTAACACCTAGCTTCAAAACAAAATGAATTTTTATATTTTCTAAATGAAATAATGTACAACCACCATCTTCATCTGAGCTTATTATAACTTTCAAACACAAAGCTTCATTTTAAGCTTGGTAAAAAACTTTTTTAACAGGAATGATGGCCGACCTTAGTATGTAGTGTGTATCTTACAGGAAATGTTTTTTAACAATCATTAACACAGTAATAATGCCATTAATGAAGTCCTCAATTTAGAATCTGGAACATTCTTCCATCAAGGGGGGGGAGGGGGAAATTCAGTCCAATGAGTCTGTCTCAAGATCTTCATCTCTTGTTTGCTCCACTTGTATTCTCTTTTCAGTAACTGGATTAATGCTTTGAGCCCAAAATGAGATATATTTTTTATTACTGTAGATTACATGTTGTTTGGCTGGGAATACAATACAATAAACTTTATTTTGCATAATGCATTTCATACAAGCTGCATCTGAAATGCTTTACAGAGCAAAACTGTCCAAGTACAAAGTTTTGTAATAACAGGAGAAGGAAAGAAAACACAAATATTAGAATTTGAGAAAGTTACATTCGGAGGACATTCAAAAAGAAATTGAAACACATAAAGATTAACTCTGAGATACTGAAGAAGGGTTGGGCTAGATTTACTAAGCAACAACTATTTTTATATCTTAATTTGGGGAGCACAATAAAGTTAAAAGCAACAAACAGTCCAACAACTTTTCAGTGAAAGGACAGGAAAGGATAGGTAACAAAAAATAACTCTAGTATTTACATAAATGGTCAAAGTTTAACATTAAAGGGAGTAACATTTCTGAGCTTTAGATCAATTTTTAAATTACTCCCTCAAGTAGCTAAAACTGCTTATATATCCTCCAAAATAACTAAGAAAGCAGATGGTCAAACACTATACTTATCAAGAAAGACTTTCGGCTTACAGATTATATATAAAAAAAGTACAAAATTACTTAAGAATAGTTTTAAGAATTTCACTGGTTTTTATTAAGTTTGTCTTAGTGACCTAGAGCATGTTTTTAAAATCACCTCCTCACTAAAACAACAAAAAAAACAAAGTTTAGTCAGAATAATGCAAGACGCTTCACAAAGAAAGAAAGGCCTTTCAGAGAAAGAACTCAGAAGTGACAGTCTAAAGATAACTAGGAAAACAAATGTAATAAACATGAAGCCTAATCATCATTGGCATTGCTATTTTCCCTCTTATAAAATTATTTTATAGAATAAACTTAAAGGGGAAAGAAATTCCCCATGGTAAGTATATTGTCTCCAGGTATCAAAACTTCTTAGCTTGAACTTGATTTATATTGCACACATCTAATGCAAACCCTGTCAGCCTTTAAATTTTCTTTTACTGGCTTCTTGGGTTTCCAACTGTGCCTTTGTTATTTTTGCTGGTCTTCTGGGGGAGGGCTGCTGGTGGTATGACAAATATGGGTATTTCTTTCATTCCTTCTCCACCAATTTATTATCGTTCTCTATTTAATATTATACAAGAAAATAGTGGAGGATAAGGACATTTTCTACAAAGCCACTATAACAGTTAAGCCCTATCTGCACTTTCAGTTTAAATTAAAAATAATTCACAGGGTGATTATCTCAGTAAATTTCATCCTCTTTACTCAGAAAAGAATGAAGCCTGAAACATGATTATCATATACTGAGGACATTTTTCTAACACACTGGAAAAGTCACTTCTTTAAAAGGGTTCAGAAAGTCTGGAAAACGAGATTCTATTGTTTAAACATTTCATGCTAGCTTAAAAAAAGAAATCGAAATTTAGAAAAAGAAAATACTTACTGCTCAGTTTCCATTTGTTCCTCTTGCTTGCGTTTTCTTTCTGCTGTTTCTTTCTCATGTTGGCCTTTCAGCATATTCCTTCTATGAGCAGTTTGAAAGTTTCTTCCACCTTTTCTCTTCTGTTTTATTTGAGAATTAGGATGCTTTTAGTTAACTATCAAGTCAGTGACTAATGCTTCTATGATTATACTCTTGGGAGAAAAGAAGCAACTAGTTTTCTTAAGGGATGAATAAATTACTAATTTAAATAAAACCCTCATAATTACATGTTGTTGCTATCTAAATTTAACTTTCCCCTTGATGATTTTGGGATTTATAATTATTTACTGCACTGCTATAGGAATGATATGCTTTGGTTAAGATGAGTTAAAACGAAGTACCGCAGGCTATTTGCCTCTGTACTATGACTTTGACTTCAGTACCTGTTTACTGACAAGTACCTGCTCAACCTACCCAATTTAGTTTTGGGGTCCTGAAGTACTAATAAATTAGATAAACATAAATGAAAGGCCTATACAACCTGGATCTGTAGAATTCCAAGGCTATACACAAAACGTGTTTTTATACAGAAAAGAACGTATAGCTTTAATGAAATTCCTAAACAGCTGTTGTATTCAAATAAAGTACCACCAATAAAATGTACCCTAAATAGGCCTGAAGTGTTAAGAATTTCATTGAGGTAAATAATAAAAATCTATGTATAAATGTACCTTTTTACATCTGTCTTCACTGGTCACAACCTATCTGGCTTAATTCGCTACTTTCCTACCTTTTCTGTCAATAGGTAGGTGGGGTTACTGGAAGTTTATCATGCGACATTTAATTTCCATGTAATTGTGAAAAGGTAAGATAAACTTAGGATGTACAATAAAGTTTCAAATATGCTTTTTAACACAGGTAATTCAAGTTTATTCAGAAAGGTAAAGAAATTCATTTTAACTTTTAATCACATTTATAGACTTTCATAAAGATACTGAAACTTTCCTAAAGATTAAGAACTACATAGGAAACTAAAAATAGAACAAATATTTTATTTGATATGCAAACGTTCTACCTTTTCACCTTCTTGATCATCCCCTTCCTCTTCAGAATCAGAGGTTGATGTAAGCCCTGTTTTAGCTAAATTTTTCCTTTTTGATTCAACTTCTTTTTTCCCCTCTTTTTTATCTGGCTCTTTTCTTGGCTTATCTTCTTCCTTCTGGCCCTCTTCATCCTTTTTAAGCTGCTTTTTAGGTTGTTTTTCCTCTTGCCCCTTTTTCTTACTTTTGTCTTCTTCAGTTACCCTATTTCACAGGCACAACAATGAAAAATAATCTTTTATGTATCATTAGTACTTGTCATTCAGCCACCTCTCTGAGTTAACTGAGTAAGTACTCTGGATAACAATAAGCTACATGCAGTTTGTTTTTTATTTAAAAACAAATTTTAAATATCTTTAAGTAAAATATAATGGAGTGTCATTATCAACCAATCATAAAAGGAAAAGAACATCCTTTTAATATGAGTTAGAAGATAGAAAAATTACAGTGGCATTAGGGTAATAGAAAAGTGATTTTTTCCCCTTTGTTTTCCATGTTTTTTGTAATGTGGCTCATTCACTTAAAAGTAATATTGAGTACTATCTCATATGCCATGGTACCGTTCTTGACTTTGGGGAACAGCCGTGTATAAGACGTGTAAGATGCCTAGATTTTATGGAGCTCATATTCTACATATTTATAAAAGTAGCCATGCTGGGAAAAACACAATTGCAGAATCGAACTGCGTAATGGTGAAAAACACAATTGCAGAATCGAACTGCGTAATGGTGAAATAAGGTCATTTTAAAATTTAAAGAAATATGCTTTGCAATGTAAAAGGCTCCCAACTGACACATATAATGGTAAAATATATGGCCAATTAACCTTAATATTAAATTGTTCAAGGAATTTCATTGAGACTTACACATATTATATAATTACATCAATGGATTTGAAAGCTGGAAAGGACCCCAGATCATTTAGTCCAACCCATTCCATTTAACGAATGAGAAAATGATGGTGCAAAAGGTCAAATAGCCCAATATCTCAATTCCAAATCCACTGACCTACCAGACAACTGCTTCCTTGAACTCTTAAGATTTATTAAATTGGAAAAGAAAAAAAAAATCACTTTATTTCTTTAGAAATTTTTTGTCACGTAACCACCATTGGCTATGTTTATTTTTAAATGTTATATAGGTTTCATCCTTTACTTTTAATCAATGGAAGAAAAAGCAGGAAAGTAAAATCACTTAACTTTAATTCAATACTTCCACAAGGGGGCAAATATTTTAATAATGATTGTTTTGTGGAGATGGGAACAGAGAATCAAATATAAAAGGCATTCCCATGGCTCTTAATAGATATTGATGAACTGCCTCCCCCAAAATGTTACCCCCTATGCAAAGAGGCAGGTATTAAAAATATCCTTTTAACCCAGTAAATCTGCTTCTAGCAATGTATTCTAACCAATACGTTTGCACATGTACAAAACGACACATGACAATGTCTAAAAAAATGTATCCATACAAGAAATAAACTTTTAAGAATTATGATACATACACAGTGGAATACCATGCAGCTGTTTTTCTTTTTTAAAGGTAGATTTAAGTGTATCGTTAAGTTTTTAAGAAATGGGATTATTATTTCAAAGTTTTTAAAACAGTGTCAAAGCAGAGAACTCCCATAAACGTAACTGTCACTGCTTGCTGCAATTAAGTCTTTTCCCAATGGTCCTCCCTCCTTACCATCTTCCATGAAAAACAGACCTCATGGTGATAATTCCCTTTTCAATAGGTCAAGGTACAATAGGAAACATATTAAAATGTTATAAATAAAATTATAAATACATGTTAATAGCAAAAATTAATGCAAACACAACCCAAAATATCTCAGTGGCTTATAACAAATATTTTTACTTCACATGAGGATTATGAGATGGTTTCAGCTCTTCTGGACTCTATCCACTGTCTTGTCATTTCAGGACCCACAGCAAAGAAGCTGTCACTAGCAGATACACGCTGTTCTCATGGTGGAGAGCTTAAGTTTCAGAAGAGCTTATATAGTTGTGCTCTACACTCCACTGAGTTTTTGCCCAGATACAAAGCTGACAGTATCTATAACAGCCAATGCCCAGCCTACATATAGCACAAGTGAAAAATAAATATTGTAAGCTACTGGTATTTTGGGGTTGTCCATCATCAAAACCTAAAACGTTTGACACTTGCTTTGCATTTGAAACCCTAACATATTATACAATGGGTAAAACTGTCATCTGTGATAACTGGAGAGAAAACTTATTCAGTGAACTTGTGGCTCTGGGTGAAGAGGTTTCAAGATAGAATATTGGCATTTTGAGTTGATTGTTATCAACATAAATTTGATAGGGTACTTCAAGAAGGAGGTAAGTTTAAAAAATAATAGGACGACAGAGGAAGGAGAAAAAAATCCCATGCATTTCAGTGTTGAAAGTCACTTCCATCCAGTAAAAGATTTTCAAATTCAGACAAAAGACTGGAGTCAAAGATCCAATCAAGGTTGTTAAAGTTGCCAGCCTTTCCTTAAGAATTCAAATTGGGATACCTTGATCCTTCTGATGAACAAATGGTTCTATGAAAAAGAAACCAGGGAGTAGGTTTTCAGGAAAACCTATAAACTCAAAAGTGCTTTTAGTTAAGTATAAAAAGATAATCATGTCTGGAGAAGTCTTATGAGTGAAACCACAGCACATAAAGCTGACTAGAATTAAACAGACACACGCTAACAAAGTATTATTACTACCAAAAGGGACGCTAGGCTGCATTAAGAGAAACTAATGGAGATTTAAAAAGGAATCTTGGGCCCAACTCGAAGTATGAAAGCAGAATAAGAAAGCTGCTCAGCTAATAAGGAGGGTTAATACTTTCCAGTCCAAGAATCAGCCAAAAGCCATGGAGAGAAATGGACTAGGAAGATACTCTCAGGGGAAATTGGGACGGACCTAATCAAGGAAATATTCCTTATTATCTAAAACAGGGGGATCTCACAATATTTTCCCAACAGATTTCCTGGGGAACAATGACTGCTGTGTGCCTCTTAATCTCCTTGGGAATATTTATTATGGTTCCCTATCCCTCCCAGATCAATGTGCATATACAAAAGGGAGAGGGGAGCAGATAATCTGTTTCAGCTCCTAAGTCTCTAGATCAAGGCCTTATGTTGATCATAAAATCCTAGACTTGATGCTTGATGCCCTTATTAGAGAAGACATCTTAGGGAGGAGATAAGTGAGATTTACTTGGTATGTTTAAAAACATAAACTCACCTGCATGTACCTAATTTCTTAATTTCACTATAGTAGTAAAAACCATGTTGTAATTTTTGGCCACTATTTTCGAGAATATTTAAACAGCTAGCTTGGCAGTAAAATAAAACTCTTTAAACATATATTGGCTGAAAAGTACCAACACTTCTATAACTGAAATTTCCAATTAAGTATTTTCATTCAAAACACTGTAAAATCCATTCTTAAATGACATACTCACTTAAGCCTTTTCTATAAAATCTTTAAACACAATAGCTACAAAGTTTTGCCCTCTTTGTCTAAATACATATTCCTGCTGGTGAAGTTTCTACCCAGAAAATCCAACACAAACAAGATCCATAATGGAAAAGAAAGATGGCAAGAAAAAAAAGATTATTTTGTTAGTAACTAGTTATCATTCCAAAATACTTTAAAACTTTAAATTTACAAAAATAATGTTAAGTGTTACTATTTTTTAAATAAAGATTATTCTGGAAGAGCAAGATTTGTGGAAATTGCTTCAAAAATACTTTGTCTAAAAATTCCCTTAAACAAAGGGAACTATTATAAATTTTACCCTGCATTATCCAAGTATCTTATATCCTAATATACAAGAAAATGTCTTAGATTAATGAAATGATAATCGTATCAGATTTTTCTTGATTCCCTATCAATTTTAACTTTTTACATAATGAAAACTATTTTTCAACTGTTTTGCCCATAATTCTTAGAAATACAAAATAGTAATAGCAACGAACACCCTGTAAATAAAACTGGTAAAAATGCAAAGAAATTTATACATATTGAAAGTGAAATGTCTCATTTACTGCATAACTAATTATACTCACATGTCACTCTCCGAAGGACAGGGCTGTTTTACCATTTTGGGTCTGCCTCTTGGTTTTGGAATCTTGACTTCTGTAGCTGACATTCACAGGAAAAAAAATTTTGTAACTACCAGCTTTCCCGTTATGATGTAGATCTCACATATAAAAGTTACAAATGATATATACTAAGAATATTAGTTTATTAACAGATAACAACAATTACTTTAGGTTTTAAAAATCATATCCTCTCCAGTGGTTCAAATGAGTTAACAGCAGAAAATTTACGGAGGTGAATCAAGAGTATTTTCAATCTGTCCTTAGTATGGCTGAGGGCTTAAAAGAACATCCTTCATTGTTGTTTAATAGGAATGTCACAAAATTCAACTTTATAGTAGATAGCAGCACTTATATTCAAATACATATTACAGTATTATTTGTATATGTATGCTCACATATTTGAAAATTTGTTATCAGAATTCATTGAATTTTCTAACAACACCATTAATGTGATCCATTACACTATTAAATTCCAAAGTAAAAATTAGGTAAATTGTTTTCTTTTTGGGTATTACTCATTTTATCCTGTTTCATTAAGAATCCTATGTTATGGGACTTCACTTCCCTGGTGGTCCAGTGGTAAAGAATCCGCCTGCCAGTGCAGGGGATGCGGGTTCGATCCCCAGTCAGGGAACTAAGGTCCCACATGCTGCGGGGCAACTAAACCTGCGTGCCTCAACTACGGAGCTAGCACACCTCAACAAGAGAGCCCACGTGCTGCAAACTATAGAGCCCAGGAGCCCTGGAGCCTGCATGCCACAGCTAGAGAGAGAAAACCCGCACACCACAACTAGAGAGAAGCCCGTGTGTCGAACTAAGACCAGACGCAGCCAAAAAAAAGAAAGAAAACAGAATCCTATGTTATGAAGTAGAAAAAAAAATTGGCTCTATCTTGGCTAATATTCTTTGTTTTACTTTGTATTAGAGACAGATCCTTCCAAACTATTTCCTATTTGCCAAATTAGGAAAATACTTTAAATAGGCAGTGCTGAAGACATCTGCATATTGTACAGGCCCTAATAAAGGAAGAATGCAATAATTTAATAGCTTTGATTATTCAAATGCTGTTTTTCTCTTGTTTTCATTATGATTCCATTTGGAAAGCTTAATATTTCTAAAGTAAGAGGTAAAATAAACCCATCATTCATGGATTTTAAATCTCACCACAGCCTCATTTGCTGCTATTAAAGGAAAATGTAATGGGGATAAAACAGAAAATGAAAAAGTCTCAAGCAGTTATTTCAAATTTAAATACTTTATTACAAAGAGCAGAAACCTTAATGTTTATCTCCTTTGGAATTTATATATTACACATAACCAAGTACCTATTCCCCTATTCCAAAGTAGCTGAGGTACACTTTAATGGATTAGAATATTAATCACAAGCCAGCTATTTAAACATTAATAATCCTACCTGCAGGTCGTCCTCTTTTAGGACTCACTTTTAGATTAACAGATGCTGTTGCTGTAGTCACTACTCCTGCCTCCTCGGTTTCTACTTGTTTTTCTGCCTGAATCACAAAGATTTAAATTAACTTATTTAGCACATAGTAGGCATTCCAAATTTAGTTCAATGGCAAAAACGTGCCACTACAGGATAACAAGTTCAAATACAAGCATAACATATATTGATCTTCATTATTTTTCAACAGTTAACTCATCAGAGTGATATCCTCAAATTTAGCTTATAATTCTAGTAATTCTAGGAAACAAAAACTTTTTAGATATTCTCAACCTAAAAAAGTCATTTATAAAAATAAAATGAATATTCTTGATGCAAAATGTTAAAGTATAATGTAATTACAGTGTAATACCCACACACTGCTTATAAACGTACTTTCATTGAGTATCTCAAAATGCTAACACTTTATATTGCGTACTTAGGATGTACAACCTAAATTAATGTTAGAAAAGGCAAGAAATTCAGTTGCTGATATTTCCATTCTTTAACTTTGTTAATATGTACATGTTTTATTTTTGAACTGAGACATCTGCTGTTCTTCCCTAGGAGTTATTCTGATTTTCCATAAAGAAGGATTTACTACTGTAAAGAAATCGCAATGACCCTTTGCAAACTATAATGCCCCAGGGTAATGAGACAATAGCCCCAAACGAGAATCGGTTTAATCAATTCAAGCATTAGAGTAGAACAAAGGTTAATAACCACCAATTAGAAAGGAAATGCAAACATAACATCATAATCGAAAAGAGAGAAAACAGGGCTTCCCTGGTGGTGCAGTGGTTGAGAATCTGCCTGCTAATGCAGGGGACACAGGTTCGAGCCCTGGTCTGGGAGGATCCCACATGCCGCGGAGTAACTAGGCCCGTGAGCCATAACTACTGAGCCTGCGCGTCTGCGTCTGGAGTCTGTGCTCCGTAACAAGAGAGGCTGCAATAGTGAGAGGCCCGCGCACCGCGATGAAGAGTGGCCCCCGCTTGCCACAACTAGAAAAAGCCCTCGCACAGAAACAAAGACCCAACACAGCAAAAATAAATAAATTAATTAACTCCTACCCCCAACATCAAAAAAAAAAAGAGAGAAAATAAATAGCAAAGAGAAGAATGGGAGGACTACTATGAGCTGCTCCCCCACCCCCAATTATTTAGAATTCAGCCTGAACTACCTCAATAAAAATAAAGGCAATAAAGCATCATGCCAAAACTTGCATAATCCAACCTTACTGATAAAAATTATTTTTAATCTTTTAATCAACAATCTGATTTGCAAACACTTAAGAGGTAATGCCCAATTTTGGTAAGAATGTGGAGAATTACTCATATATTGATTAATGGTGATCAAATCAATAAACTGGTAATACATTTCTGATCATTATATCAGCAATACAGAATATGCAAATCTGACTCAGCAATCCCACTTCTGAGCATTTATCCATTTCTTTCTTAGTTTTTAAACATTATTTTTGCCTTTGTAATTGCAATATAATAATGTATATTCAAAGCATTATTAAAAGTCAAGAAACTCATCTAAGGTAACCTTTGAATTGTTCTCAAGGAACATTACAAAAATTGCTTCCAAAACATTAGCTCAAGTTGTATTTCTAATTTTAGGAACTTGCAGACTACCTACCACCCCCCACCCCAATCCTGATTTGATGATAGCTCTGGAGTAGGGAGCCGGGCATCTGTTTTTATACCAAAGGTTGAGAACCCAAGACTGTATGAGAGCTCTTCTACTGAGTTAGGAGGGTGAGCCGTTAAGGGGGCAAAAGTTCTCCAAAATTCAGATCAAACTGATGAACTCTTCAGTGCAAAAAAATCCCCTCTTCAATTACACTTTCAGTTTTTGGAAATAAATCATGACGTCGCATAAGAATTACAGGTATGAATCTTTTTGAGATACCAATAAGAGGTAACAAGGTCATCAATAACTAATGCCATAAATAAACACTATACAAAGCAAAAATACAGCCCTTCCATAGACATATATTCTTGACTATTACAGCAAAATCATGCAAGTCAAAACCATTCCTCGTGAAAATATTAACTCAAAGAAATAGTTTATCTAGAGAAAGGACTATTAAGTTATTTCATATATATATATTTAAATATCTCAAATGCAAATATTGACTCTAGATTAATTTCTTCCATATTTTACTTTATCTCACTGAGACCTCTAAGCCTTTGACAAATTTTCTCCCCATCTGTTACCCCACTTTCTAGCTCTACTCCCTTCGTGACTTTACAGAAAGTCCCCCCCATCCCTCAAAAACCTCATGGAACTACATTCATCTGCATTCCCGTTTTGCTGCACCTGTCCCGCAAATCTCCAACACAGAGCTACTATAAAACTCTACCTTCCCTGCTCTATTATTCCCTGCCGCTGAGCCCTGCTGAAAAAACATTATACAAACATGCATTCATTTTATGCAACTTCATTTGTGATCTCAAAGCCATCCATTAATCCTTTACCCTGTCTTTTATCATGCCCTTTCCTTCTCTCTCTAGCATAAACTTTCAATCCTTTCTTTCTGCCTTACACCACACATGCAGTCTCGCTTTGAATTTGGTGAGGGAGAAGGGAGAGACTGAGGCCAGCAGAAAGGGAGTCCCTTAATTTCCAAGTCTCCCTAGAAGTTTGTAATAGTCTTGCCCATCCTTCCCTTCAATGTGAAAAAAGGTGAAATGTCCATCTCTTTCCCATCAAGTCAATTCCCTCAAATGTGTCCTCCCTTTTCTCTCACCCAGCATTATTCTTAACTTACAGTAATTTTATACTCTTTCCACATCTTTGATCTTTCCTGGTTTCGCAAAGAAAAAGTGTTAAGCCTCTATTATATTTTTCCACTTTTAACACCCTCCCTTAACCATGCAAATCCTTGTTGCTGTATTCTCTCTCCTCCCCTTCAAAGATTTCAAAAGCACAGTGTAATTTCAACATTAAACATTTTACTCTTTAACCTACTTCATCTGTTCTTACCATTTGACCTTAAGGTATCCTGGGGGATCCTAATTGTCAATTATTATTGGACCCCTTCTGCATCAGGATACTACTAACCACACCCTCATTCTTAAAATTCTCTCCTCCCTTGTTCAGCTTGATATCCTCTCTTAGATTTTTCTCCTGACAGTTCATTCTCAGCCATAATTTTACAAGGCAGCCTTTCATCGCCATTATAATCTCTCAGGATTCTGGTTTTCTGCGTTCTTCTCAGTAAACTTTCTCCCTTGACTACCTATCTAAATCCTATCTTTATGTCAGAGACTGCAACTGTAACTTCTACCTTTCCCCCCTTTGGTGTCAGAGAAATATGTATCTTCAGTCTAATTCTCAAAGGTGTTTCACATTCTCCTCCTCATGCCTCTGCTACCAAAACATCTCCTGCATTCTCAGTGTATAATCTAGTCATCCAAGCCAACACCCTGAGTCATCCTAGATACCTCCCCCTCACTTCACACCCACTTCCAATCAACTATTAACTTTACCTCCTTAGGTGCTCTTAAAATTCTCTCATCTACACCACTAAAATGTCATGCTAACTCTTTACAAAGGCCTTTCATAATTTAGTTACCAGGTCCCAATCGTAACTCCCCATTTTAATTCTCTTGTTTTATGTATTTATTGTCTGTCTCAATGAAAATATAAGTTCAGTAAGTACAGAGACCTTATCTTCCTTATTTGCTGCTGATTTTCTGTCTGGGCCAGTGAAGTGAGGACCAAAATTCTGAATGAATTTATCAGTGAACTGGTCTCACTGCTCCAGTCCAATCCCCATCATTCACACTGCTTTAAAAAGAGAAGTACCTGAAATTTAAAATGATTCAATGGCTTCCCACCCCTTCTCCAAGTTCTTCAGGGTAACATATTGGGGTTTTTTGTACTTGTTTCCCTCAAACTTTATGGTCTGATAATACTGAAATGCAATACTGGAAATGGCTTGAAGCAAAATTCTCCCTATGCCCCTGTAATTGCCTCACATGCTCCTCTCCTCCTCCTTCATCTGCCTGACTAAAATTCTGCCTATCTTTTAAAATCTTGTTAAAGTTATCATAGCCCCTTCACACACACCCCACAGGGAATAGAAAGCCACTGTAATTATTTGTTTTCATTTTACTTCCTTATAAGACACTGAACTCAGAATACTACAAAAAAAATTTTTTTTAAAGACTGAACTCTTGTTTTCTTTGTAGCTTTGTCATATAATAACAGTCTGAGACATAAATAGGTCAGAAAAAGGTGTGATGAACAAAACTTCACATAGGGAAGAAGAAACACTAATTAAAAGCATAAGAGGTACTTTGTCCTAAACTGTCACATACTCTCATTTCATGCAACAATGCTGTAAAGTAATAACAACATAATAATGCACACTTACAAAGCACTATGTACCAGGATTTATTATAAATATTTTACATGTATTAACTCATTAATTCTCTCAACAGTCTTATGAGTATATATATTATCCATTTTATAGAGAAAACTTGAGACAGCATCATTAAAAGGAATGAAAATTGGTGCATTTTATTTTGTATACCATTCAACTTAAGGGTGCTGTATCACTAAGAAAAGAAACATAGCTTTGATAAGTGAACAACATAACCTATCCTTTAAAAAAATTAAAGGACTTAGAGTGAAGGGCTAGGTCTAAATTAAATGGTACTGTTTCATTATCTACACTCCCTCAATCCAACTAAAATAAAAATTCTTTTAAGATCTCTGTGGTTAAGCAGTAGAATTACCTTTCTCTTTCTCCCTCTTCTGGCAGCTTTTGGAGTGGTTATGTCAACTGCTTTAGTCACATCCTTAAAAAAAAACAAAACACAACAGATGAAATTGATAATTATGCCACGACTGAAAGAAAATTTCTTAAATTAAAAATCACAAGCACATTTCACTAAAAGTACTATGGAAACTTGTTTTGCTTCTCTGACCTTTGAAATTATAAACATTAAAAGTCTTAACATTAATTCATTATAAAGTGCAAGTAATCACCAGTATATTCACCTAAAAAGAAAAAAGCTTTCCTCTGTCAGATCAAATATAAAAGTCACACTTGCTCGTACACTGGGAGGTTTGTCTATTTAAATTTACAAAACACTCTTTCTACAGTAGAATCCTCAGTTTTAGGATTGTGAATGTTAAGAGGGTCGGGACTCTGGAGATCAAGTAACAACTTCATGAAGCCTAGAAAGGCTAAATGAGTATCCCCACTCAGATAATCAAATACAGAGTTGGAAATAAATCTAGGTTTTAAAAAATTCGGTTCAATATCCTTTCCCGTACATCCATCCAACAATACCTCACTTTAAAAATATTCCTAACAAACAGTAAGTGACTCTCCCAGTTGTACCTCATATTTTGCACAGCAAAGTAACTTCAAATAAAAATATCCATGCATCTTAAAGATGCAAAAATTATTTTACAATACTATATTTAATATTTACACAAGGAAATAAGCCTTTAATATTTTCCCATTCATTACTCAACTACTTTAAAGATTGCTTTCTACTGTGCCACAATCAACTCATTTTACAATTCTTCCTTGCAACAAAATGGGTTTAGAATGCAAGAGAAATTAAACACACCTCGTTGCTGGCTTTTTCTTCATGGTCAGTATCTTCCTTTGAAACACTAGTTTCTTTTTCTTCAACTTCAACATCAGATGACGCATTTGATTGTTTAGTTGATGCCTATAAACAATCAAGTCTATTAGTTTCACAAAATAATATTTTACGCCAACTTTAAAATTTTGTACCCATGAAAAATCAAAGCCTGTTTGTAAGAAAGCTAGAAAAGTACCCTCATTTCTGTTGCACAGGATACTTTTAATATACACAATTTTGAAAAGTTTTAAATGCTACTATTGTATTTAGGAAAGTCTTACATGGAACTATATTCCTGCAATTGATGCATACAATCTCAGCAGATAAAATGGTGAGGCAGAAATTAAAAGTACAATTACAAAGAATACCATTCTGATGTTCTAACCAGCAAATGCCCAACAAGATACAACGTAAGGTGATTTAGAGGAGCACAGACCTACACTGTATTCAACTATTGAAATATTCTGGATAAAGAAGCTAATCTATGTACTCTAAGACGAACAGCCTTAACAAAGGATATATATATCACAACTTTAAGGACTCTTATTGATCTATATCTCAAACTTAGTTT
This sequence comes from Monodon monoceros, assembly GCF_005190385.1. Classification (NCBI taxonomy): domain Eukaryota; kingdom Metazoa; phylum Chordata; class Mammalia; order Artiodactyla; family Monodontidae; genus Monodon; species Monodon monoceros. The sequence continues at coordinate 48,961,174 of NW_021703782.1, read as the reverse complement.
ATTTAAAATGCAGATTCCTGAGACCCAAACTTAAATGAATTCTGATTTAACAGACACTGAGTGGGAGAGTCCAGTAATCATTAAATTTTAAAAATACCCCCATATGAGAGATACTTAAGCATGTAACCTAGGGTCCCTAGATTTTCATAAAACTAACCAAAACGATGAATACCAGAGGCAACACAGTATACACCGAGAGGTGAGGGTAAAGCTCCCAATCTACAAGATGAAGGGACTGCAATCCAAACTGTGCACCTTTCTAGCTATTTCCTTTGGCAAGTCTTTAAACTGTAAACCCATTTCCTTTTCTGTAAAAAAAAGGCAATGCTGATAACCCACAAATTATAAAGGTATATAAAAAATGTAAAAATGTGCCCAAAATTACTTATAGCATGATAGAAATATTTATAAATTATGATGGCCAATTTTTTTTTGTTGTTTCTTTTGTATAGGCTTGGGCATCAATGCTTGCACCAAACCACAGGAATGTGCCACTGAGGATGTCTGGGCTGGGAACACAGAGTACATCACACCACCATAATCATTCATACTTTTGTTAAGAACAGAAAATTGTTGGGTTTTATGCACACAACCAACAAAAAATTTCACTGTGAAATGGAAAATTCCAAGTATGTACTGTGAAAACTACCTGGAGATTAAGTAGGTAGATAGGAACAAAGGATAAAGTGACTATGCTAGGCAATCTGGAGGATGAAAACGACCTTGAAAGCACAATCATAGGATGTATGATCCAAGTTAAGTTACAAAATGTTATTTTCAGGAAACAATCAACTCAGTCTCCTTGGACTCCCAAGGCAATAAGGATGGGAAACCATTTATCCATTCTTACATTGGTGCAACATTTAGTGGGTAACTATTCCTTCCACACGTGTAAGAATGCCAGCACACAGGACACATACAACTTCCTTGTTTATGGAACTAATAAGCCTGTGGCAGTCAACACAAGTACAGAAGCAATTATGATGTGATATGATGAATACTGTAACAAATAACTTTTGGGTGGATAATGAAGGCACTTAGGATCATCTAATGCAGCCCTGGAACATCAATGAAAGATTTCAATGTTCCAGACAGAACAGCATCTGAAGAGTTCTCAAACACGAGAAAAAAGCATGGTACATGCAAAGAACTAAAAATTATATAGATTTAAAGGTAGAAAGCTGCAAAATTTTCAGTGTGTTATTTCCTTCTTTAGGTTTACTCATACTCATCCTAGTTTTTACTAATTCAAGTCTGGAGACACACACACACACACACACAGAATAAAAAAAGTTTAAAGGTTGCTCTTCTAGAAACCAAAAATAAGTATAATTTGCATAGTGCTATAAGTATTTTTGTCACATATTTAATTTAACCCACATGAAGTTCATATTCTAATAAATTTTATGGATTTAGAAATTAAAATGAGAAAAAAACACACCCTTCAAGTTATTAAACCTGAATTTAAGGAAACAGTACATGTGACTTTAAATTCAATACATTAAATAAACCCTCAATCAGGATTTAAATAACTGAGTGTTTCCCAGTTTTCTGAGATCTATTTGACCACGAAGGCAAGAATTTCATCAGTTATCTAGATACAAAAGTCCAAGGTTCAACCTCACAAATAAGAACAATTTAATCTGAAATTTATAAGGCTCTTCAATCATTTTCCTGTAGCTAGAATAGTGATTATCTCCAAAACTGAGTAAATAATACTAAACTAAATTTTACGTAATATGACGCACCTGTTGACTTGAAAATTTCACTTTCGGATTGTTATCTATCTCCCATAAACCTTCATTAAAGCCTTTTCGTTTATTTGGTTTGCCGTACTTTTCCTTATTTTCTGAGTAAGGAAATATGTCCTTTGGGCCTAAAAAAGCACTAAAACAGGAGGGGGGGGAAATGTGAGTGTAAAGCAATCTCAAATATAAGTGATTAAATAGCACTACCCTATGAACGCAATTATCAAAAATTCTTAATCTAAAACGCATTAAAAATCATACATAAATTAAAGGTAGTCACAAATAATATTTAATTCCAAATGCTTTTATTAAATTCAGTCACAAACTCCTAGATCCATAATCCTAATTGAAAAAAAAACACACAAATTGCACGACAATGTCAATGTACTGAATGCCACTAAACTGCACACTTAAAAATGGTAAAATGGTAAATTTTGCTATAATTTTACAGATTTTACTATAAAAATGCATAAAAATGAAAAAGAGTGTCACAAGACTGCATTAATCTATACATTTAAATGCATTCTAAATATAGTTTTACTACAAAGTAGTTTGGAATATACAACTCAAAACATTGTCAATAAGGTATATGTATGTTTTAATATTTGTATACACATACATGTAGATTTTTAGAAAATAAGTATGTTAAGACTTTTACTTTATTCAATGAGGGAATCAGATGTTGTAACTGTTTTGTTCATTCATATATATATATACACACACACATATATATTAGAGTCAATTCTTGTATTCATGGTAATTATATTCTATAATGTCCATGAACACTGAATTAAGGAATATTGTACCACTGCTCCAGGGTAAATACAGGGTAGGTTCCTCTGGTCACAACATTTTTCAACCAATCAGTACATAACATTGTTTTATGTGTTTCTGTTTAAAGACACCTTATTTAATATACACTGGTAATTCATTAACACTGAACTCAACAGCCAACAGCTTACATAACACATATTTTCTCCATAAGGCAAAGCACAGGCTTCTTGCACTTAGGAACACCAAATGGCACTTCATGTACTACATTTGGGTGCTATTATAAATGGCAAAATGACCAAGAAAAAGCACAAAAATACAAAAGCCGTGGCACTACACAGACTGCAAAAAGGACACTTGTTTACAATATGAGAGCTGAAACAAGGTAAAGCATGGCCTTGGCTCAGCCTCAGCTAGGAATGTGTGCATCAAGTTACTCAAATTTTTTGCCATTTCACACACAGACATGACCATGAAGGCACCACAGGTATTGATTTGGGATTATAAATACATTTTAGTGAGCAGACAAATTAATAAATATGGAACCCGTGAATGATAACAACTATTTTTTGTGTGTATATATACATATATATTTAGATATAATCCCCAAAACAGCCCCATTATATATCTCCCTATGTCAGTCAGTTCTGTAGAAGTCTGTCAATCCTATAAAGGTAGATGCAGAGAATGTACCAGTTTTTTGCTATAATGGCTGATATATATGTATTCTCCAAAGCAAGAGGAAAATCAAATTACTACTCATTTCCTCTAAAATATGCTACAATTTAAGATTATTAATTACTAATTATCTATCACAAATTCCGTATCTGCTGAAATTCTTTAAGAATTAGGGACCTAATGACTATAGCTCACATTCCAGTTTAGAATATTTTAAAAGGCTTTAAGATAAAATTTCAATAAAAAAGAGACTTAGGGCTCTACTTAAATATAATCAAATGCATATAAGTCAGCTTTATTATTTAAATTCTGCAATTTATAAATACTAAAAGTATCCACGTATTTTAACTGCACGTCAGTTAAGGCACATTTAAATCATCACTATCTCATTTGATCTAGAAATTCAGACTTTTACTAGGCATCATTCATTCCTACCCATAATCTAAAATTAGAAAATTTAACACATTTAGTTAAAACAGTAAAGCAATTCCTCCTGCATAATCAGCTTCAAATTCCAAGTAGATGACTCGAGTTAAAAACACCATCAAAAATAAAACATACTTCTAGTTAGAGCAAAGCAATTCTCTCTCCTAAAACCCCATAACTCATAAGGCTAAAGATGACAAGGGACATTATCAACAGGTTTGAAAGCTGGGAAGACTAAGAAAGTTGGATACTAAACAACAATATAGAAGAAAGTGAGCCAGTACCCTAATTTATAGTTCAAAATCCCCAAAGGGTCCAAAACTGGTGGCATCAGGAACTTGAAGAAGTGGAAGGGACCTTAAATACTTAATAAAATTGCAGAAAAATGTCTTAAAACCTCAAACATGGGTCATTTTTAGATATGATTCTAAACCAAAAAGGTATTCAAAAGAGAAAACTGATTCTACCATGATGTTATTTAGCATATAAAGGTTTGACAGTTCAATTTATATAATTTTTCTTTCCCCAAAATAGGCAGTCCTCACTTTGTATGACAATGAGAGAACACAAAATTGACTGTGCAAGGCAATCTTACTGAACAATGGAAAAAATTACAATTGTTCCAAAACCTTCAAAAATTGTCAAAACACTAAATGCACTATTACTGACAGTGTGTAAGGAAATTTTAAATATAGTAAAACTAATACTAATTATTTAGTACACTGTAATTTAAAACATTAGAAACATTGAGATTAAAGTGTTTCATGTCTTTGTAAAAAACTTAAGAATAGTTTTAACAGTGCTTGCCCCTTCTGATCACATAACTTATGACACGGAGTAAGCATATTTTCTATGCCTAAGGCAATGTGTCATACTCCTTTCTAAATCTGATCAGTTTCTAACATTTTGTCTTTTCAATGTTATGGCATATCTTTAATGCTTTTTGTTGGTGTCACTTCCTCTGAGACATCTTCATCCTTTTTATTACAACCACTTGCCTCATTTATGTTGATAAGCTTGCCTTCCCTAAGCTGCTCTGGCTGTGTATCTAGTCTCCCTATATACAGCACATCTACATTCACAAGGTTATTATTCACAAGGCTATTTATTCTATAACTGCATTTACATTCAATTCAAATTTCACTTCTGGCATTATCAGTTTCTTTGTTGGCCGATTCCCCATCTTGTTTTTTCTTTAAATGTAACCTGGGTGGGTATATCATTGAAAGACAAAGAGGCAACAACACTACTACACATTGTGCTATATATGCTTGAAGTGAGAAACAGATGCACACTGACCAATCACCAAGAAACTTCAAAAAAAAGTGACATGCTATGCATCTGTTATTTACATCTTGATTTGTGGACTGAAGAACTAGCAACAAATTTTGTAGTCTACATAGTTACAGTTAGTATTCCAGAGTAAATGAAATTTGAAACGTTGCGGGGACTGGCGCTGTTTACCTAAACCATGGTGACCAAAATTTAAACATACTAGAACTATGCAAAGCTAAGGAATGCCTGTATCCTTCTCTCCTCTTCATGCTTTGACTTTAAATTCTACTTTTATCAGACAGCAATGGTCCCATTCTTGCTTTCTTTGTGACATTACATTGTTACCTGGCCGTGACTTGTTTGAGCCTTGTCTCAGAAAATATGACACAGGTAGTTTAATAGGATTAATCCAATCAAAAGGTCTTAACAGAGAATTCTATTCACATAGTGTAGTCACTTATATTTGGTCTTATACCACCTTGTTTTACATATACATTTTTATTACACTTGGTTAACCTTTATTCTTAATTTTGCAGAATAGGTTTTAAAAAACTTCTCTCCCTGCTCCTCCTCCAGTCAGGTTTTCAAGCACTACTTTCTATTATTTTACTATTATGTTCATATTATAAGTCATACTTAAATTTACATGTTTATCGATATACCAAAAATTAAATAACTATGCCATTCCAACTGAGAGAAGACCTTTGCAAATCTAAATAATTCATGTTATATATAGATGGTTAAAAAAATATTCACACATGGGCTTCCCTGGTGGCGCAGTGGTTGAGAGTCTGCCTGCCGATGCAGGGGACACGGGTTCGTGCCCCAGTCCGGGAAGATCCCACATGCCACAGAGCAGCTGGGCACATGAGCCATGGCCGCTGAGCCTGCACGTCCGGAGCCTGTGCTCCGCAACGTGAGAGGCCACAACAGTGAGAGGCCCGCGTACCGCAAAAAAAAAAAAAAAATTCACACATGTAAAGATGCTGAGTGTCATTAGCTATCAGTGAAATGTAAATCAAAACCAGAATAAGATACTACCTTCACACCCAATAGGATAGTTGTAATAAAAAAGACAATAACAAGTCCTGGCAAAGATATAGAGAAATTAGAATCTTCACACATAGCTAACAGAAATATAAAATGGTGCATAGCTGATTTGAAAAGTCTTGCAGGGACTTCCCTGGTGGTCCAGTGGCTAAGACTCCACACTCCCAATGCAGGGGGCCTGGGTTTGATCCTTGGTCAGGGAACTAGATCCCACATGCCACAATTAAAGATCCCATGTCCTGCAACAAAGAGCTAGCAAAGCCAACAAAAAAACCAAAAAACAAACAAACAAAAAAGCCTGGCAATTCCTCAAAAGATTAAACACAGTTACCATGTGACCCAGGAATTCCACTCCTACAGAAAAGACATGTCCACACAAAAACTTGCTCACAAATGTTCATAGCAGCATTATTTATATTTGTCCAAAGTAGAAACAATCCAAACATCAACTGACGAATGGATAAATACAGACCAATACAATGGAATATTTGGCAATACTGTAAAGACAAAGTACATGCTACAAAATATAGGTGAACCTTGAAAACATTATGCTAGGGCTTCCCTGGTGGCGCAGTGGTTGAGGGTCCGCCTGCCGATGCAGGGAACACAGGTTCGAGCCCCGGTCCGGGAGGATCCCATGTGCCGCAGAGCGGCTGGGCCTGTGAGCTGTGGCCGCTGGGCCTGCGCGTCTGGAGCCTGTGCTCCGCGGCGGGAGAGGCCACAGCAGTGAGAGTCCCGCGTACCGCAAACAAAATCAAAAACATTATGCTAAGTTAAAAGAAAAAAAGGTCATTAAAGACCTCATATTGTATAGTTCAATTTATATGAAATGCTCAGAACAGGCAGTGATTAGTGGTTCCGTATGGCAAGACAGGAGGGAGAAGGGAGAAATGCAAAGTATCTGCTAATGCGTACAGGGTCTGTTTTTGGGGTGATGGAGATGTTCTAAAACTGTGCTAATGTCTACACTACTTACTAAGATCTACTGAATTGTACGTTTTAACTGGATTAATTGTTTGGGATATGAATTACATCTCAATAAAGCTGTTAAAATATTTTTCAGTGAATACCACATCCCATCAAAGAAAACAAAAATGATCCAGAACTTTACCAACTACAGATAGCCACTGTTTTCACCCACTTGTTTGTTGCATATATACAGATATAAACATGTCATTTTAATGGATATGATACATACTCATCCATAAATACTTTCTCAAATTATAATGAACATCTTTTCATGTCAACAATTACTTAACAGCTAAATACTATTTCATTGAATAGCTTTCCCAAAATTTATCTATTGTTGGACCATTTTCTGTATCAAATTTTCTATTATAAAATGCAGCTACAGTAAATAATGTATTGCTCAATCTTTTCACGTATCTTCCTAATAAATTCTAAGTAGAACTGCTGGCTCAAATGATATGCTCAAGACTACAGAGCTCCTTAATGAGACTCAAAAAACTATGGTGGATGAAAAAAGAATCCTCTCATGTTGTCACCACAAAAAAAGAAATGACTAATTAAGGGACCTAATGGAAATGTTAGCTAATGCTATGGTGGCAGGTAATCATATTGCAATATATAAATGTATCAAATCATGGTGGTAATACTGCAATATATAAATGTATCAAAATCAACACACCTTAAACTTATACAATATATATCAATTACATTTTAATTAAAAAAAGAAGAAAACACATACACACACAAAGAATCCTCCCCAGGGATGCAATCCCACAGGTTTGGTACACAGGTCTCAGATTAGTTTTTAAACAGCCAGCACTAGTCCCAAGGGCACAACCTTATGTGGCTGTGGCTCTGATTCATTCTCCAAAGCATTCCATTTTTAAATGACATATAAATCTCAAAGAAAATATACTAAGACAGTAACAGGTTTAGGGGTTGTTTCTAAAAAATAGTAGTAAAAATGACTGTTTCCTTTGTAGAGAACTCTTTTAACATTGTTTTTAAAATTTTTACAATGAAAAGATATACATTAATTCAAAGTATATTACCCACCAAATTCCAGAGCTGAAAGGAACACTTAGGTATCACCAAGATCCTCCTTTTAAAGATTAGAAAACTGAAGGCCAGAAAGATTAACTGATGCAGGCAAGGTTATCTAGCTATTAAACAGCATAGCCTCCACTCTGTACAATGTTCCCTTAAAAAGGTTTCAGGGTTTCCTATAACCACTGTAATATAGTCTTTGAAATATCTACTAATAAACTATTGATGTTATATCCCTATCCGTATGAACTCATTCCAAATACCAATGTTAAAGCCCACAAGGATCAAAGCTCATGTAAAATGTCCTAAGAAAATAGCAAATCATTAACTACAGTACTAATGTTATAATTGTGAAGCAACTTAAAGCCTGCAAGTGTGTTTCCTACGTGGCGTATGCCTGAAGACCGTGTGTTCCTGTGTATCCCAATTTTCACAGAATGTAAGTAAACAGAAAAGCAGTTCTCTCTCTAAAGTCACTTTTTGGAAACAATGTACATACCCATGAAAACATACACATATATGTCTCACAAAACTCAGTTATCACACACCTAGAACCTTTCCTTTAAAGCAAACCAAAGTTGCATATAAAAAATGGCATGCGAATGCTTATCAGAGCTAAAGACATGAAGCTCAAAACTCATTTAACTGTTGCCAAGTCATATTATAATACAGAAACGACTACCTTTTAAAACATTGATTCTAACTTGCTGTTTCATTTCTCTATTATTATTAAATCACAAAATAGGAAACATACTGTTTTAAACTAGATTTTATAACAGCACACACTATTTTATAATAGAAGATGATGCAACAGACAACTGATACATCTACTATGTGCCATGAATCTGACAGTATAGAGATGAAAAAACAGTTCCTCTCATTATATAAGGCTCATGAGAAACCGTACAAGCCCCTCACCAACACATACAGCGATGTCTGTAGTACAGAAACTGTATAGAAAAACTAGTGTAGAAGAAAATAAAATCCTATCCTTATGATTCATTTCTTTATTCCTTTCTTGTGGACAGGTTATACAAAAAACCGACCAACAAGCAGTACCTCCCCCATTCACCTTCACTCCTAAAACTGTACATTAGGCAGGTTTTGAAACAGCCTGTGATGGATATTTTTAAGGTTCCTAGAACTGTGCATCTAACATCTTTGAATTAAGACAAGAGCAGTAAGGAGATAAAAGCGGCAAAAACACCATCTTCATTTAAAATTTTCTGACTTTAGAGAAATAAACAGACCTTAGATGAGAGTATTCCCTCAATTAGCAATGGTAATTAGTCAGCAAAACTCAAACTGCACTGCAAACAATTTAATAAACACAAGTATTAGTCGTGAAAAAATAATATGCAACATTACCTTTAACTATTAATAGCTGACATATGCTTAGTGTTTAATACATGCCAAGCACTGTTCTAAGCATCTTTCATGTAGTATCTTGTTTGCACCTCAAATTCTGAGGTTGAGTATTTTATCATTCCCATTTTACAAGTAAGGAAGGGAAGGACACAAGGCTAGGTAACCTGCCATACAGCAGGTCATACAGCAGATATATGGCAGGATTCAAAGACAGCCTTACGATCAGTTGTCTTAAAAACTATACAAATGCTAGCTAATGGACAGCAAATTCATAATCCATAAATGATTTTATCTAGGTCATAAAGCTGTCAATCTCTCACCAAACATTTATTTAACAGCTACTATGTGCCAGGCACTTAAGCAAATGATGACAAACAAGATAGACAAGGTACCTGCTCTCCAAGCTTTTCACTTGTGGGTGAAGGAAAAGAAAAAAATTTCAGTCATCAGTGCAATGGAGAAAAAGCATAAAAAGGAGGATTTGAGCTAAGATCTAAATGACTGAAAATCTGAAGACATACCTTTCCCAACAGAGAAAACAGCCAAGAAGGACTTCAGACAAGATGAAATATATTTGTGTAACAGTGAAAAAATGTGATGAGGTTGGAAAGGTAAACACAGACTAGTTCATATAGGGTCTCATAAATAGCATTTGTCGACAAAACTTGGGAGTTTTGTCTGTAATAAGGCAGCCATTGACGGGTTTTGGACAGAGAAATGACATGATCTGACTGGAATATCAAGTTCACTTTGACTATACATTAAGAGTGAAAACTGAGACCAAGATAGGATTAGGGGGTTTCCCTGGTGGCGCAGTGGTTAAGAATCTGCCTGCCAACGCAGGGGACATGGGTTTGAGCCCTGCCCCGGGAAGATCCCACATGCCGTGGAGCAACTAAGCCCATGCACCACAACTACTGAGCCTGCGCTCTAGAGCCCGCAAGCCACAACTACAGAAGCCCGCAGGCCACAACTACTGAAGGCTGCGTGCCTAGAGCCCGTGCTCCGCCAACAAGAGAAGCCACTGCAATGAGAAGCCCGCACACCACAATGAAGAGTCGCCCCCACTCGCCGCAACTAGAGAATGCCCGCGCACAGCAACAAAGACCCAATGCAGCCAAAAATAAATAAATAAATTTATTTAAAAAAAAAAGATAGGAGTAGGACACTATTTCTAAAACTAACTGCAGTATGAACTTAACTGGTAGTAGAAGAGATGGAAAAAAGATCAGAATGCACATTAAAGGAAAAGAACAAGGCTTGCTGACTGACTAGATGTGGGGAGGAAGGGAAAAGACTGTAATAGGAAATCAAGGATGACACCACGATTTTTGCCTCCAGCAAAGCACTGCATCCTTGTCTCATTTACTAAGACTCTGTTTTGAATATATTAGTTTTAAGATACCTAGTAGACCATCACGTTTGGTATACGTAAGGGCTCATTGTTATCTAATATTCAAAACTTGGCTGGATGAATTTACTGTGAAAGGTATAAAACACTATGAAAAGTCAGATGGTTGCAAGTCAGGGAAAGAATGCAATTACAAAAGGATTCTGCTCCAAATTAACAATTAAAAAACTTAATCTATAAATAAGCTATGAATAAGTACAGTTTTCTAAATTGCCATTTCTTCTTCTATGTTCTTCCTTTCCCATCTCCCTAACTACAGGCTATTAGAAAAAACTCCTATTTAAACAAATTCCAAATTGAAAGGTTCACATAACTGCCCTCCCAACTTTTGAGGGAGGGGAAAGGCAAATAATCAGTGAGATCTAGTTTCTAAAAATCAACCTTAAATACCAAAAAGTTAAGTCACCAGACCAATAGATACAACAGCACCGCCTTTCCAAAGGTAATGGTGTACTTATGAGATCACTAAGGCACAAAAATTACAAGTGCATTTTGAAGTGAAAATTTACTATCATTAGCTTAATTTTTTTTTAAATTTATTTATTTTTTATTTTTGGCTGCACTGGGTCTCTGTTGCTGCACCCGGGTTTTTCTCTAGTTGAGGCGAGCAGGGGCTACTCTTTGCTGCGGTGCACCGGCTTCTCATTGCGGTGGCCTCCCTTGTCGCGGAGCGCCGGCTCTAGAGCGCAAGCTCAGTAGTTGTGGCTCACGGACTTAGCTGTTCCGTGGCATGTGGGATCTTCCCAGACCAGGGCTCGAACCCGTGTCCCCTGCATTGGCAGGCGGATTCTTAACCACTGTGCCACCAGGGAAGCCCCATTAGCTTAATTTTAAAGTTATACTTTAATTTCCTGAATATATTCTAATTCTTGAATATTAGTAATTCACTGTCTTCATTAACCACTTAATACCACTGTTTTGTTATTAACCAAACAATGCTTATGAAAATTTAATTATTTGGTATAGTCTGTTCTGATGTATAATTCACAGATATTTACAACATAAAAATCCTCATTTTTAAATGCTGGGGAAGGGATGATCATTCTTCTAAATTTAGCATAAAAATTAACTATGTGTTCTATGGTACTATAAGCATACATAAAAATTCTAGGGAACGTCTACTCACTTTACTCTGATAAAGTGTTCCCAAACTTCACAGGCACCAGAAAGGCTAGTTAGAACAGACTGCTGGGCCCCAAACCTCAGCTTCTGGTTCAAGTAAGGTCCAAGAATTTGCATACCTACTATCTGAAGTTCCCATGTGCTGTTCCCGTGTGGGATGCACCTTGACCTGGTACCACACTTTGAAAACCCCTACTCAAATAGAGAGTACACAGTTTTTCATTGAAAGATACCTTTCTCTATTAAATTTATGGAAGAGTTTTAAACAGATTATCCCAGAGAATCAGAAACTCATCATTTTTTTACAAATTGAATTTTTATATTCAGAGAATACACCTGGATCCAACTCAAAGTAATTACGGTGAAGGCCAATACAATTCTGGACTCAAAACTATATTTTAAAGCAGATAATTACGTGGCATTGTACGATATCATTAATATGAATGGGGCAACTAGGCCCGTGAGCCACAACTACTGAGCCTGTGCGTCTGGAGCCTGTGCTCCGCAAAAAGAGGCCGCGATAGTGAGAGGCCGGCGCACCGCGATGAAGGGTGGCCCCCGCTTGCCACAACTAGAGAAAGCCCTTGCGCAGAAACGAAGACCCAACACAACAAAAATAATTAATTAATATGAAGTGTCCAGAATTGGAAAAAATAGACAGTGAACTAGTGGGTATCCTGGGCTGGAGGGGGAGGGAATGAAGAGTGACTGCTAATGGTTATGGAAATAAATATACTAAAATCCACTGAATTATATACTTTAACAAGTGAACTTTATGATGTAAAGTACATATTAATAAAACTATTTCTTAAAATTATGTGAAAGTTCATACAGTAGCTAAGCAACATTAAACCAATGTTGCCACTGTACACATTCTAAGGAATACATAATTCTAATTAGAGTATCACCAGTTTTAGTTCACCTGATCCCAGGTAAACAACTCTACTTTACCAAAATTATTGCAAATTCTAAACTTAAAGTTCAAAATCAACGAGGTTATATACAACTTGTAAGGCTATTAAAATACAGGCACATATTATTTTTCAAAACTAATGAGATAGCCCCTGGAGTAATCCTCTGTACCCAGAAGTAACAGTTCAATATTCTATTGGAAATTTTTTTTTTTTTGCAATTTTTGAAAAATTAATTTGCTTCACCAAATCAGTTCTCTGCCCACAAATCCACCAGGGGCAGCAGAGCAGTAACAGCGGCTCTCAGGACCATATAAATACACACAGAAGGAACTATCCAGATTTCTTCTCACCTTTCCCACAATATACCATTTGTGTGGCTAAAATCAAAGCCTAAAATAGGGTGCCAGGCTGTCATGAAAAGCACTAATTATACTAAATATGAATACTGAATGCCTTGTTAAAACTTCCCTTACATATTTTCATCCATCAGTTATTCTTCTGATTGATGAGAGAACCAACGTACATTTTTCTTTTATGATTAAGGACATCCATTTCAATAAAAGTTCAATCTACAGTGTCTAATTTTTCTACCATAAAAATAAATTTTAAAAGGAAACTTGAAGATTTTTTTCCAAGTTCAAAGATGATTTTAACATCTCCTGTTACTTTATTTTCTCTCTGAATTAATCTCTACTTGTTTTTCATTATATGCCCAATGAACGTGCTAGATTAACTCTGATTTGCTTTTAGAGCTAAAAGGACTTACGTCTCGTGAGTTCCAAAAAAGAAAATGGGTAGTTTGTTTGTGGGTGGTTTTACAGCTCCATCAGGAACTTCATCTACCTAAAAAAAAGATCAGAAAAATTAAAATCTTTTAAATCATACGCACCTAAACACATCAGAATAAACTGAAAACAGGACATCCAAAAGGGATCTGCTATAAAATGGATCAGTTCTACAGGTCCACAATCCCTTACCTCCAGTTCTGAAACCCAAGAAGCTCTGAAAACCAATTATTTCTCTCAAAACTCATTTGGTAGCAAAACCTGGATTGACACTGAAGCTATTCCATCATTTCTTTTATCCACCTAGCATTTCTAGTGATGCTTCTCCACAGAAATATCGTGTTAGATTACCATGTGCCATCCCAGACCCTACTAGGAGCAAGATATATGGCATATGTACCATCATTACCTTTCTAAAATCCCGAAGTTCTGAATTTTTAAACACATCTGGCCCTAAGAATTCCAGATAAGAGAGTCTGAACCTATTCAAAAATTTTAAATTCTATTTCCACAGGGAGGCTATCCAAATATAGGAGACATTAACAAGTTTAAAACAGTATTTCTCCAAGTCTGAAACACATATTCTGAAAAGATCTTAGACCTACATGGCTGAATCACATGAGGTTACCTGTTCCTTTTTCATTTCTCTTTTAATACCTTAATACTTCTAATTAAGTAAGGAAGAAAGTATCAGGTACTGTTATGTCTAACACATCTGTAATACTTGATACTTTCGCTTACCAGAGTTAAGGCCATCAGGCAGTAGTATCTGGCCAGAATTTAATATTTCTACTTCATTATTTATTTATTTAAACTTCATAATAATATTTCTATTTCAGAACTTTCATAATTTCAAAGACATTTTAATTTAAAAAATCAGCTATTAAGAAGGGTACAGACCACCAGCAGACCTATGATGCTCCACATGCATTATCATGTTTAAGAAAAGACCATGAGGGTGATGTTGGCAATCTGAAGGTTTCAGACATCAATAAGAATCGTTAGCAACCAACACCCTTGGGAACTTAACTTCCCCACCTATATGAAGATTATACTGTCTTTTCGGCTTTGTGACAAATTGTTAAATTGTGAAAATCCTTAGAGGCCTTAAGATAAGGGATATATTTGTCACCTCAGCTCATATGCTTTCTGCCAGCAAACAGCTTTAAAAGTTTATGCAAATATCTAGCACCTAAAGAGTTTAATAAATGCTAGGCAATTTTTTTAAGTTGACTTTAAAAACAATTACTACTGGTACAGGATTACAAGACTGTGCAAGATTAAAAAGTAATGAAGCCTGGGATACACAGACAGAAAGCATTAAAATCAAAACTGGAACAATGATTGTCACCTTCACAGCTGAGACCTTAAATACATATTTAAACTCTCTAAAGCAAAGACTTAGAATTCATAAGATTGGAGAGAAGATAGAAAAAGGAACATAATTCTTAGACACAGACAATATCAAAACTAAGTTCAACTGCTTCTAAGAAAAAAAGGGGAAAAGGAAAGAGACTAAAATTTCCCATTTCAATCCAAATTAAAATGTTAAATATAGAATTTATTAAAGAAAGAAAGAAAATACTCTGGTCCTCCTAAGGCTACTCTAGGTTTGCTTTTATTAGCATTCTTAGTCACCTAACAGACTGAAGCATGTAGGGAAGATGATTTAGAGGAGTAGATAATTTTTAAAACACTTTCACTTGGTTTTTAACTGCACTGTCACATAGAAATCTGAATAAAGATGTACCCCATATGCTCGGATTTTATAACACCTCAAAATAAATGATGCTAAAACCACAAAAAAGTATTTTGCAGGGGCCTTAAACCTGCTCAGTTTCCCTATGCTCTTTACTTAAACATGAAGTAAGGTGTTTTTTAGCGTATGATTTATGTACTAAGGATTGGGAGGGTGTGTAATAAGGAAATTCAGTTTGTATCTATTTCTCTGGAAAAGCTTACAAACTACCTGGAGGTCAAAGAATGCACATAAGAGTTAAAATAAAAGGTTATCACAAAGTAAATAAAGTATCAGATATACAGACGAATTATGATTAAGGATTGTTTCAATAAGACTCCACTGAAAAGGTAGATTTAATAGACTAGGGAAAAAAAAAAATCTTTCCAGGCTGGGGAAGGAAACCAGTAAACCTGAGTCTGTAAAGAGCTGGATGGGAAAAATTAAGAAACAGTGAATATTTTATACTTGGATAGCACTCAGCAACTCACTCCATGATTCTCTGTAACCAATGGTTACTCTTCCTCCCAACTGACATAATTAAAACTACAGGATTTAATTATCTTTAAGAAATACAGTCCTCAATGAAGAGTAAATTAGTGGAAATTACAACTTTAGACTATCTCATGTTTGTATTTAAGAAGGACCTTGAGCTTACTAATCTAATCGAGCTCAACATTTGCTAGGTTCTATCACTACCTTAGAACCTGAGTCCTACCATAACCTAAAAGATCTTTTTCTGAAAATTGTACTTAGATATTTTAGATAGTCTCAATTCCTAAATGTTACAAAAAACCCTCAGTCCTTAATCACCTCTCTGCACTACATGTGAACCCAGGAATATGGGTCTACTCCTCCTTTTGCCTGTGGGAAACAAAGAGGTAAAACAACTTCTTCAAGGTCATAAGGCAAACTTCACCAATAAAAACGTGAAAATAAACTTTCTAGACGTTCCGTGATGCTACCTTATTGTAAAATTTTCAAGAATATCCAGTCCTCTATCGTATTAAACAAGTCAATCCAGAAGGTCTCATCAACCATAAAACAGGAAAGAATACCTATGTTAATTTAATCACGTAGAACTCTTCAACACCCAATAGTTGGCATAGATTTCACTGGTATTTTGCATTTTACTCAAAGTTAAGAAAATGCCTGTTCCCTTAATTTTTAAACACAAAATCCATACTTGATTATTTTCACCTACAATGGAACACTAATGGCATCACCTTGAAATATTTCATATTAAGAAAACCTGCCAAAGTCTGTCAAAAACAAACCATAGGAAAATACCTAAGTATGTATAAACACCTGAATTTTTAAATTACATGGAAGATTAGTGGGCAAAAAACTAAAATAAAAGGTAGGTTACAAATGAGACTAAGTGAAAGCGAGGGAGAGAAAGGACACGAGAAAAAAAAATTAAGAGAAAAGGGTATAGGAAGTAGGCCTCTGAGGAATGTAGCACCGCTAAATGCGAAGGCTAAAAATCACTTACTCGAGCTGGCCAATGAGGGTAACCTTTCATCTTGGCGAAGATGAGGTCCCCAGGTTTGAAATCGCGAGTCATGTTTCGGGGGCGAGGCCGGGGGTCCGAGCACAGGGAGGAGGTGTGACGGTGCGGACTGCGAGGGGATGCGGGAAGGCGGACTGCAGCCGAGGCTCCCGCGGCGGCGGGAGGGGGAGGATGCCTCGGGGTGTTCCGACGCGCCTGCGAGGGAGAGCATGGAGGGCGGTTAAAGCTCAGAAACCCGAAGGGAGGGGCCGTAAGGGAGGGACGGGGGAAGGGGAGGAGGAGGGGGAGGGGGTGGGGAGGGGTGGGAGAGTGAGGGGAGAGCCGCCTCCCGCTCCTCCCGCGCGAGTGCGCGGCCTCCGCAGCCCGAGAGCTAGCCCTCCAGGCTTCGCAAGGTCCACCGCTCGACGACCGAAAAGACGCCACCACCTGAGGCAGAGATGCTTCTCAGCCCCGAATTCCCCTTTCTTCCGCCCCATCTTTCCTCTGGCTTTTTTCTCCCAAGCTTAAGCCCCAAGAGGGTGAGGGGTCGGGGGGAAGAAAAAGATGGCAAAAGGCAAGGGAACGTTCCCCTCCCATCCACACACGGCCTCTCCCCCAGCCTTCTTCCCTACGATCGCAGCCCCGGGCCGAACCTCTGCTCCTGGGCGGGCCGCGGCCACTTCCCCGCTACAGCCAGGAGTGAGGCCACCGGAGGGGGGGGGGCGGGGCGAGTCCCCGCCGCCCGCTCACCTGCCGGGGCCGCGGGCGCTGAGGCTGCGGTGGCGGGCCGGCCGCCTCTGCCCGCGTCCACGCAAGCCACCTGCGCCACCAGCTGCCGCAGAGGCGTCTCAACGTCTCCGAAAAGCAACCGCGCCGCCGCTGCCGCCGCCGTCGCTGCGCTGCTCCCGCGCGGCTCCCGCTCGGCGCCCGCTAGCAGTGGGGCGGGACCAACTGCTAGCCGACGGAGGGGGGATAACGCAACACCCGCCGAAGGTATGTGGCTTCGAAACGGGACTTCAGGAGATCCTAGATCCCCCAGTTCGCTTTTTCCTAACAGGTGCAGCCTGATGGAGAGAGATAAGAGTGAGAAGGAACAAAGAAGGGGGAGCAAACAGCTTGGCCCGCTGTGGCTCCCCCCTGCGGTTTGCGGAGTGGTCGGGCCCGGCCCGCCCCTGCTGGCTGCTCTGCGTGTGTGTATTTGTATGTGTACTGTATGTAAAAGGCGGGGAGGGAGGAAACGATTGTTGTGGACGGGGTTTGGGGGCGGGTATACGGGCCTCCAGCCCTTGGCTGTGTGTTGGAGAGAATCTGGCAGCCTAAGCTGCATGTTCTTGCATCGTTTCCCAGGGTGGAGAGGTTTTTAATGCTGCACTTGCGCGGTTTGCACCATCCAAAAAAGAACTGTACAAAAACCCATAGATGAAATCGGAGCATGAGGCGGTTGCACGGGTGTGCAGCTTGTAGGCCTCTTAAACCTTGCTGAAGGGGCCCTGCAGTCTCCTTTTCCTTGAAACTGTAATATGAGAAAGCCCCACTTATTTTCTTTTAAATTTAAAGCACCAAGAACTCTTAAGAAATATGCAGTCCTGACGAATGCAAAACGTGCAGTATAGAAAACAATGATAGGAAAGCATAAGCCTTTTCGATAGGATGTGGGTTTGGGCCCATACTGTATTTTAAATGCATCTAAATTTTATTTCCCTAGTAGAATGGTAGCTTGTAGGTAGTACAGTGTAAAGTGCTGCTAAACCTCAAATGTTTATCTCTCAAAATAATCTTCAAGGGATTTCTAAAATTATTTTTTTATCCTGTAGCCAGTACATTTTTTAATGTGTTGGTAGTTATTACTAGCCTTCTGATGTGAACTGATCCTTTAATATTTTTACTGTACCAGAATTACATCACCAGAATTGTCTTATTTAACCATTAACGTTCACCCAGTTTCCCAATAAATGTAGCAAAGAAAGCATTTTGAAAAGTAATAAAAGCTGATCTTAAATTGTGTTTCATCCTTCACTGAGTCCCCTCCCAAGGTACCTAGTGTGTCAAGCACTCTTATGTGCTAGGGATACAACCATGAACAGCAAGCACAGACACTTCCCATTTAAAACTGAACAAAAATATGAAAAAAGAAAAAGAATATAAAAATAAATAATAGTATGTAGCTCATACTCCTTTAAACGAAGGACTCACAAATAAATCAAGCAAAGCTTAACATTAAATAGATAAAAATTGAGAATTTTTTGAAAGAGATACACATAGGCCTTTAAAAAGAATGAAAGAAGACATTCACAATGCAAAACGTCTTGCAAGGAGACTGACTCATACCTCAGCAATATGCAAAGAGTTCCAAGTGCTGCAAAAAGAGAAATTGACTAGCAAGCGAGAGGGAAGGGTTGGAGAAATGTCTTGAAGCTTTTCATCGTGAATTTGAATTTGATACGATGTATACTAGAGAGCTACTATAGGTTGCTGAGCAACAAAGGTAAAGATGATTCTTTAAAAAGTTATTCTTGCTTGCTACAAAGTAGATGACAGTAGAAAGAGGCTGGAGATTACTGTTGTACTCCTTAAGTGACTGGTTTCTGGATGAGACTGTTGACTATGAAAAGGGGAAGGAAGGGCACAGCTAAGTACACAAAGGAATAATTGTCAGTTAGTCATAAATAGTGCACAGGAAAAGTGGAGAAAGATGTATTGAAGAAAATTCCAAGCACTGAGTAGGAGAGACCAAGGCATCATCCAGCAACCATTTCTTGTGTACGTCCTTTGTTCTAAACCCAGTAAGGCTTTGCAACTCCAAGTGTGGTCCAGGGGCTTCACCTGGGAGCTTGTTAGAAGAAACGCAGCCCCTTGCCAGAACTGCTAATCAGAATCTGCATTTTAACAAGATCCCCAGATGATTCTTATGCATATTCAAGTTTGAGAAACTACTGCTGTACAAGATACTACAGGCCATAGGAACTCAAAATCAAGTAGGGAAGACAGATATATATTAATAGATAAATTATAATTAATGTTAAAAGATAACTTTTTATTAGTGCTTAATGATGGTACCAACATGTAAAATTATTGGGAGTGGGGAGGTCCTCAGAAAAGGAATGGAAATAGAGGGAAAATGAAAAAGCATTGATGTTTTAGTGTTAGTATTTTAAAAGAAAGAAAGTACAAACTTAGCTCTTGCTATCTTTAAGTTTCGGCAGTTTCTATTTTTGATAGTCTGTAGACAATGGGCGATACCCTTTAAACAATAAGTCAAAGCAAAACAGGTGGTAGTTTAAGCCTCTAGAGAACAAAAGCCCAGGATCCCTGGGAGCAGCAGTTCCAGAGCGGAGGGGGAGGGGAGAGGAGAGAGGAGAGGGAGGCGCGAGTGTTGGGCTCATCAGAGTCCCTTGGAGAGCTTTTCAGAACTACTGTGAGCTTGTGCTCTTCTCCAGCCAAGCTCGAAGCACCCCTCCCCCACAGTCAGCCTTCTTGGTGGGGATGCCAGGAAAAGTATAGCAAGATAGAGATTAGAGGAGCAATGAAGGGAGTTGTAAGGAGAAAATACAATTTCCAAAACAACTGAAGCAAGGGGGAGGGGGAAAGGAGATCTAAATGAATTGAGGGAGGAGCTTGACTTACAGTCTCTCATTTAATCCAGGTGTTACTATCCCCATTTTACAAATGAGAAAACAGGCTCACAGAATTTGAGCAACTTGCCCCAAATCATACATCTACTCGAGCGGCCAAGGCAACGGTCCCCCAAGTCTGTTCTCAAGTCCCCGCCTTTGTGTGATCCCACACCACCTCTAGGTGGAGCAGGGGGCCAGCAGCACTGTAATTAGAAAAAGATGCTGGAAGTAAAAGCAGCCCAGCACTCTTCCACCTTCTGTCTTTGCACTTGAAAGTATTCCCAGCTTCAAATTTCCTGACCGCCTCCCTCTGCCCCACCCCATTCACAGCGTGTCCTACCACAAGACCATTCTGTTTAACTCCTTCTAGTCCTAGAGGACTCAACCCAAAAATCTCCTCTCGAAAGACTTCTGACCTCATCTCACTGTGACATAATTTCTTAATTACAATCTTTCTGACTAGTCTTTAAACTACTTAGAAGAAGGCACTATCTTAGTGATCAATGCCTGGCATTCGCAGGCACTCAATAAAATTTGTCTCAATAAATATTTGTTAAATAAATGAGAAGAAGGGGCAGGTGAAAAACTCTGATAGGGTCTCCATTATCCTTTAAGCCGAGAAAGCAGATACGAAGACACTTGAGAGTACTTAATTTGTTTTGACTTTGTGAAATTTTCATGTGCTTAAAGGCTAACCCTTTAAAAGCACTGACATTTCTCATTGACTACAAATACATTCATTCTAACCATTTTAATGGAAATCATTCTAAGTAAGAGTTGATACTTATCCCCCAAATTTAGCAATGATAATCCCTTCCTTCACATCTTTTACATATAATGTGCATAATTCCCCACACTAATACACAGTATTAGTAACACAACTTAAACTTATTGGTATGAGCAGCAATTACTGAACTGTTGGGGTTTTTTTAACATCTTTATTGGAGTATAATTGCTTTACAATGTTGTGTTAGTTTCTGCTGTATAACAAAGTGAATCAGCTATATGTATACATATATCCCCATATCCCCTCCCTTTTGCATCTCCCTCCCACCCTTCTAGATGGTCACAAAGCACTGAGCTGATCACCCGGTGTGATGCAGCTGCTTCCCACTAGCTATCTATTTTACATTTAGTAGTGTATATATATCAATGCTACTCTCTCACTTTGTCCCAGCTGACCCTTCCCCCGCCCGTATCAAGTTCATCCTCTACATCTGCGTCTGTATTCCTGTCCTGCCGCTAGGTTCGTCAGAGCCATTTTTTCTTTCTTTTTTTTTTTAGATTCCATGTATATGTGTTAGCATACGGTATTTGTTTTTCTTTTTCTCACTTACTTCACTCTGTATGACAGACTCTAGGTCCATCCACCTCACTACAAATAACTCAATTTTGTTTCTTTTTATGGCTGAGTAATATTCCATTGTATATATGTGCCACATCTTCTTTGTCCATTCATCTGTCGATGGACACTTAGGTTGCTTCCATGTCCTGGCTATTGTAAATAGAGCTGCAATGAACATTGTGGTACATGACTCTTTTTGAATTGTGGTTTTCTCAGGGTGTATGCCCAGTAGTGGGATTGCTGGGTCATATGGTATGAACTGTTTCCTTACATGTGATATTTTAAGCCTCGTGGTGGGGAAGTTAGCAAGAATATGGGGAAGATAAAGAACATTAATCAAAGAGCTAGTTCAGTTAGAGATGTCATAAATCTGGTCTAAGCCTAGCTTTCTCTGGAAGCCAAAAGTATTTGGAACTTTGGTCCTTAAGAGGGGCAAAACTAAGATGTACTAGTTTGTGAGGTAGTGACTAGATTTATCAATGAGGAGAGTCATTCTCAGACACAAAGGATAAGAGAAGCATCAATGAGTCTGGATGGTCATTAGAACAGCTGGAAAGAATTTTGTCATTTCATTCCATTATATACACGGAATCATACAGTAAGTAGCCTTTTCAGATGGGCTTTTTCCATTCATCTTAATGTTTTTGAAATCCATTCAAAACATCGTTCCATGTATCAGTGGTGCATTGCTTTTTATATCTGAGTAGATTCCATGGTGTAGATGTACACAGTTTTTTTTAGACATTCACCTATTGAAAGATATTTTGGCTTTTCCAGATAGTGGCCATTACAAATAAAACTGTTATGAACATGCATGTGTAGTTTTTATGTAGGTATAAGTTTTAATTCCTCTGGGATACATGCCCAGGAGTGCAATTACTGGGTCATAAGTAGTTGCATACTTAGTTTTTTGGGGTTTTTAAAATATTTATTTATTTACTTATATTATTTATTTGGCTGCACCAGGTCTTAGTTGCAGCACGTGGCATCTTTAGTTGCAGCATGCAGGATCTAGAACCCTGACCAGGGATAGAACTGGGGCCCCCTGCATTGGGAGCACAGAGTCTTAACCACTGGACCACCAGGGAAGTCTCTATACTTAGTTTTTTAAGAAACTCTTTTCCAGGGTGGCTATATCATTTTATATTCCCACCAATAATAAATGCATAAGAGATCTAGTTTTTTCACACCTTTTCCACCATTTGGAATTGTCACTATTTTTTCTTTTCACTGTTCTAATAGGTCAATGGTCTTAATTTCCAGTTCTCTAATAATTAGTGATATTAAGCATCTTTTCATGTGCTTATTTACCATCTGTGTTATCTGTTTGGTGAAATGTCTCTTCATGTCCTTTGCCCATTTTCTAAGTGGACTGCTTTTTTCACTGTGGAATTTTGAGCATTCTTTGTATATTCCAGATAAGAATCCTTTGTCAGATGTGATTTGCAAATATTTTCTTCCAGTCAGTAGCTTGTCTTTTCAACTTTACCAGATCTTTCACCAACTAAAAGTTGTTAATTTTGGTTTATCAATTTTTTATTTATCAACTTTTTTTCTTTTGTGGATGATGCTTTTGCTGTCGTGTCTTTACCAAGCCTTAGGTTCCCAAGATTTTTCTCCTGTGTTTTCTTGTAAAAGTTTTATAATTTAACATCTTATATTTAAATCTATGATCCATTTGAGTTAATTTTTGGGTAAGGTTTGAGGCTTTTCTTTTCTTTTTTTTTTTTTTTTTTGTCTATGGATATCCAAATCTTCCAGCACCTTTGCTGAAACTACCCTTGTTTCATTGAATTGCCTTTTTACCTCTGTTGAAAATCACTTTGCCATACTAGTGTGGGCTTATTTCTCTATTTTGTTTAACTGATCATCGTGTCTTTCTGTCTGAGCCACAATCTTGATTACTGAAATACTAACACACTGTCATGATTACTGATGCTCTATAATAAATCATACAATCAGGTAGAATGATTCCTTCTACTTTCTTCTTGTTTCTTAAGTTTTTTTTTCTGGCAATTCTGGTTTCTTGCTTTTCCATAAGAATTTTAGAATAAGCTTGTCTATATCTATTTAAAAATCTTCCTGGTATTTGATAAGAATTATGTTAAATTTATACATCAATTTGGGGAGATTTGATATCTTCAGTAAGTTGAGTCTTCTAATCCATGAACACAGTATGTCTCTCCACTAACTTAGATCATCTTTAATTTTTTCATTAGCATTTTTCATTTTCAGCCTACAAACCCCATATATGGTTTGTTAGATTTACAGTTAAGTATTTAATTTTTTGGTGCTATTGTAATTTTAATTTCACTGTCCATGTGTTCATTGCCGGTATATAGAATTGATTTTTGTATGTTTATCCTATATTTTGAGACCTTCCTGAACTCACTTATTAGTTTTAGGAAAAAAAAATTGTGATAGATTTCGATGGATTTTCTACATAAACAATTATGTTACCTGTAAATAGGGACAAAGAATACACTTCATATGATTTCAGTTCTTTTACATTTTTTGAGGATTGTTTTATGGTACAGGATATGGTCTAACTTGTATATGTTCCAAGGGTGCTTGAAAAGACTGTATATTCTGCTTTTGTTAGGTAGAATATTCAATAACTGTCCATTATATCCTGCTGGTTGATGGCATTGTTGAGTTCTTGTATATACTTCATTATTTTCTGTCTAGTTGTCCTAACAATTGTTGAGAGAGAAATGAAGTCTCCAATGATAGTTGTGGCTTTCTTTCTTTCTTTTTTCAGTTCTATCAGTTTCTGCTTCATATAGTTTATAGCTCTGTTGTTTGGTGACTATACATTTAGCATTGCTATGTTTTCCTGATTGATGGACCCTTTTATTATTACTTTTAAAAATATAAATTAAATTAATTAATTAATTTATTTGGATGTGCTGGGTCCTAGTTGCAGCCAGCAAGCTCGTTAGTTGAAGCATGCATGTGAGATCTAGTTTCCTGACCAGGGATCAAACCCAGGTGCCCTGCATTGGGAGCATGGAGTCTTAACCACTGTACCACCAGGGAAGTCCCAGACCCTTTTATTATTGTCTAATGATTCTTCCTGTCTCTGGTATTATTATTATTATTTTTTTGCTTAGAAGTCTACTTTATCTGATATTAATATAGCTATTCCTGCTTTCTTTTAATAAATGTTTTCATGGTATGAATTTTCCAGCCTTTTGCTAACATGTTTTTATATTTGAAGTGTGTTTCTTATAGGCAGCAGATAGTTGGGTCATGTTTTTTAATCCATGCTGCCAATCTCTGTCTTTTAATTACAGTATTTAGATCACTTACATTTAATGTAACTATTGATAGGTTAGGGCTTAATCCTGACATTTTACATATTTTTTGTTTTTTGTCCTCTTTGTTTCCTTTTCTATACCTTCCTGTAGTTTCTTTTAACTTTTGTTACAATTCCATTTTGATTTACCCATAGTGTTTTTGAGTATATTTCTTTGTATAAATTTTTTAGTTTTTGTTCTAGTTATTACATTATATGTACGTAATTTATCACAGACTACTTCTGTTGACATACTACCAGTTTGAGTGAAGTATAGAAAAGTTCCTTTGCTGTCTACTATTTATTATATGATTGTCCCCATGCCTTTCTCCACACCATTGTCTCCCTAAGAAATGTCCTTCAATAACTCTCTGCTTATTCACCATTTTCCTTCTCTTGAAAGTCCAAACCTTGTTATACCTCTTAGGTCTCATTTTTAGCCTCATCATCTATTCTAAAATCCCATATTTACTACTTTCTGTAGTACTCACTTTTAAATTAATATATTGTCTGAGTTTAAAATGCTTTCAGACTTAGTTGACAGAAACTCTGTTATAGTAGCTTATACAAAAGAAGTTAAGAGATAGATGCTGACACTGCAGCTGGATGACTTTAGGACCAATGTGTCTTCAATTCACTTGACCTTTTCCTTATATTGGCTGGTCTACTTATAAGCAGATGATTGCTGTCTGGGAACCACATCTGAGTTTTAGATAGGAAGAAAGGGCATAGGATGAAGGGATAGGCTAACCAGGTCCATCTGTTTTTAGTTAGAAAACAGAAGCTCTCCCAAAAGTCACACCCAGCAGACTTATTTTGTCTCATTGGACAGAATTCATATCTACTCCTGGCTGGAAAGTACAAGTGAGAAAGGGGTCGTGAATAGGAATTCAATTAACAAAACAATGATGTCTGACGTACATATGCATAAGTATCTGTGTAATCCATTTGGGTAAATCTTATGTCTCCCTAATTAGTTTGTAAGGTATTTAAGATCAGAAATCTAATCAGAGTTTGTCATTTTGTACTTCATACCAGACGACTGTAAGGGTCCTCCTAATTTCATATATCTCTGCTACAAACAACAAATAGGGTTCTTAAATGGGGGTTTAAAACCAAACATAATTATTTCAGAATTTTTCAGTGAGCTCAGTTTCTTCCGAAATTAATAGCTTCTTCAGTCAGGGAAGGAGAACTACTACGAGATATAGGACAAGAGTTTCTTTTTTCTTTTTCCTTTTTTTTTTTTTTTGTTTGTTTTGTTTTTTTGTGTGTGTGGTACGCAGGCCTCTCACTGTTGTGGCCTCTGCCATTGCGGAGCACAGGCTCTGGACGCGCAGGCCCAGCGGCCATGGCTCATGGGCCCAGCTGCTCCGCGGCATGTGGGATCCTCCCGGACCGGGGCACGAACCCGTGTCCCCTGCATCGGCAGGCGGACTCTCAACCACTGCGCCACCAGGGAAGCCCTCTTTTTCTTTATTAATAGCAAGTAGAAATTCTTGTGGGAAGAACTGGAGAAGTGAAGGTTCAAGAGGTATACTGGAAGATTAGAGAGACAGTAACCAGCAAGTCAATCTGAGAAATCAAGCAAGTCCAGCTGCCAAAATAGACTTGTATGTGGAAGGCTTATGGGGAGATCTATGGGAAGTTGTGCCTCTATTCACCTACCACCTCTGTGCATCATCTCTCAAGCATCTGGTGTTGAGCCTGAGACCAGTGTTGGTCAGTGGGGTCAGGAGCTGGGAAGAAGATCCAGGTGTGGACTGAAGGAAAGTGAGGACAAGCTAGACCCTTCTGGTCCTCTATATCTGTCTCTTCCTGCATCTAACCACAATGAACTTCAGAGTAATGGCTGCTGCTTCACTTCCACCTTCCAAATCTATCTCAAATTCTTCTTTTGGCAAACTCTAATTTGGAACCCTCCAGGGAAGGAGATTTGGGGAAATGTAAACTAGCTTAATCAAATCACCACGACTAAGTTAATTTCATAAATGGAGGTTGAATCTTCAATCTCTAGTGCATTAAAATTATTGGAACTTCCCTGATGGCACAGTGGTTAAGAATCTGCCTGCCAATGCAGGGGACACGGGTTTGAGCACTGGTCCAGGAAGATACCACATGCCACAGAGCAACAAAGCCCGTGTGCCACACCTACTGAAGCCTGCGTGCCTAGAGCCCGTGCTCTGCAACAAGAGAGGCCACCACAGCGAGAAGCCCACGCACTGCAACGAAGCGTAGCCCCTGCTCGCCACAACTGGAGAAAGCCTGCATGCAGCAATGAAGACCCAACGCAGCCAAAAATAAATAAATAAATTAATTAATTTTAAAAAATTGTGTTGCCTGGAGGGCTGGGACTGTATCTAAATTCATTTATTCTGTCCCTTTAGTCCTAGCCAATAATTTGATTCTTAAATTATATGTTGTTCCATTGGTCTCGCTGTGCAAGATAGTTTTCTTCTGCCCTCGTACCTATCTCCTCAAGGGGAAAAGGAGTCCCTTCTTTGGAATTAGGCTATAACAGGCTGCCCAGGCAGTCTTGTCTCTTAACTTCTACTAGTCTTTTTTTTTTTTTTTTCTCTTTGTTCTTAAATTTATGTTGGCATTCCTCTTCTATTTCTCCATTCTGGGTATAATTCTTGAACTTTCTCTAGTATATCCAGCTCCTCTCCTGCCTTAACATGTTTATGAACCATTACTTCTAGCTAGTAATTTATCTTTGGGGAATGTAGTTCGCCCATTTTTATTTTAACTAACTAATATATATTCAACTGCAGATATTTATTGAACGTCTAAGATATCATCCTAGCCTCCATAGGAGGTCAAAGTACAAAAATATCTATAAAACAAGAGAGGAAGTAAAAAATACCACCATAGAGCAACAAATAAACAGCTCTCAGAGTTCAGAGAAGAGAATTGGGTTCTGCCTCCCTATGGGCTCTTTATTTACCTTTTCCAATCAAGAAGCTTTGTATAAGATTTCCAAACCTTCATAACATTGCCCCAGTGTTTATATTACAGATCTGTCTGACTTACGATGGGGCAACATCCCGATAAACCCATTGTAAGTTGAAAATATCCTGTCAGAGATGCATTTAATACACATAACCTACTGAATATTGTAGCTTAGCCTAGTCTACCTCAAGCATGCTCAGAACACTTACATCAGCCTACAGTTGTGCAAAGTCATCTAACACACAGCCTATTTTATCATAAAATGTTGAAAGTCTCATGTAATCTACTGAATACTGTAATGAAAATGAAAAATAGACTGGTTATATAGTCACAGAATGGTTGTTTACCCTGGTGATCAGAAGCTCGGTACCACTGCCCAGCATCATGAGAAAATCCAAAGCACATATTACTAGCCCAGGAAAAAAAAATCAAAATTCAAAATCTGAAGTACCATTTCTATTGAATTTGGATCACTTTCACACCACCATAAAGTCAAAAATTGTAAGTGGAACCATCATAAGTTGGGGACCATCTGTATAGCTAGGAACAGTAAAATTAGTTGTTTTAGAGCACAGGATTTAAGCAATGTTAAATAAACAGTGTTGGGAAAAGCTATATAAACATATTCGTAAAGGAAGATAATAATTTTAAACTACATAAAGATAGAAGAAACTGGCTGTGAAAATATAAATGCAGAACTTAGAAAGCTAGGCTATAATGTTATTTCTACTAACTCTATTCAGAAATTGTTTTCCTTTGTGCAATGTTTCAAAGACATGGACGTCTGGGATTCAGAATTATTTAGTTTTGCATGAATTTAGTTGAGCTTACTTTTCTCATCATAACATTTGTAGTTTAACAGCATGAGTAAGCAATACACTGGTAGAGGTTTTAGAGCATTTTAACCATATGCAACATCATCACTGTTGAATGCCAGAATACTTTTTTTGAGGACTATGCAGATATATAAAATTTCATCTTCTAAATGCAGTTATACATTTCCTCTTTGTATAAAAATTAAATACCATAAACTACTTAGTCTATAGTTATAATTTCACATTAGTATATATGATCGAGAAAGGAAGTATGACCATGCTCATTATAAAGTTCAAGTGTGTATTTATACATACGTAAGGTACAGTTTTCCAAACAGCTGCAAGGCTGAGGAAATGGTCAAAAATGTTGCACAGGAGCGATGCTGAGAAGCTGTCATGTGTTTTCTTCACTGACATTTTAGCTAAAGGGAAAATTAGGACGTAGAATTAGTTGTGAAGGGGGCAAACTCAGCTTCTTATTCAGTCTAGTCTCTTCAGTCCAGCTTAGATTGGTCAGGCCTCTCAAGTTCAATTCAGTACCCTTTTACCCGCTCCTACTTCTTGCCTCCTGGTTAGAGTAGAACAAAAAAAGGGGAAGAGATGTACTGAATTTTTATCCTTATGTGCTGTTCTAACTCACTACCAATATAGTGCCATAAATCTTTCAAGGGATTTTTCTTCCTGTTTTGGGTTACCTAACAAAAGCCAGCATAGCTACATTTAGAATAACACTTCTTGGGCAATCTCTGGCTGTCCAGTGGTTAGGACTCTGTGCTTCCATGGCAGGGGGCACGGGTTCAATCCCTGGTCGGGGAAAATCCTGCAAGCCTCACAGCCAAAAAAAACCTCAAAACAAACAAACAAGAAAAACACTTCTTTTTGTGTGTGTTAACATGTAACATAAATTTTACCACTTTAACCATTTTAAAGTGTACAGTTCAGTGGCATTAAGTAAATTTACATTGTTGTGCAACCATCACCACTCTGCATCTCCAGAACTCTTTCCTCATCCTAAAATGAACACTTCTTGTCCTAACTTACTAGTAGGAGAGTAGGGTTATTGGGGTAGAGAGGAAATTAGAAAAAAATAGTATATTCTATGTGTTAGTCATGTCCCTGATAGAAAGAGAGTGTGAACAGGAGGATCTTGACCATGGTTAACAGTCTGCCACCAGACATCCTGAACAGACATGTGTAGAGAACAGCTCAGATAATGCACGCTTTTCTTTGCTATGGCATCATGTCTTTGATCCCATAGGTGTAACCCTTGGATCTGTTGCGCTGGGTTGAATCTCAGGTGATCTTACAGCGTATATTTAATCCCTATAGCCTCACGTCTCAAACTTGGCCATTCCTTGGGGCCATGAAAACTTTTCTCTACAGCTAAGAAGAGGCTCATGAAGATGAAGCCAAGAAAAAGAGTGATAAAGAAAAGGAAGGCGTTCTCTTAAAGGCACAGAGCAATTGGTTTCAGACATCTATCTACACACTCACTGCCTTGTTACTCTTGGGCCCCACTCTGAATTCTCCTTGGTCTTCTAGACAGGATAGATGGTGGGAGGATAAGACTCTAGGCCTTTTTACTATACCAGCTACATTGAAGGGAATAGGATCAAACAGCCCAAAGCAATAGGACATTTCAAGGGAAGGAAATCGCAAAGCTGAAAGAAAACTGAAAAGTCCAAAGGGAATGAAGAAATCAAAAAAGTCCTCCCCAAAGATTCTAAAATAATGATAATGATATAATAATAATAATTTACTATATGCTTATAAAAAATCCTATGAGGAAGGTGCAATTTGTACCCCCATTTTATTATTATTATTATTTTTTTTTTTTTGCAGTACGCGGGCCTCCTACTGCTGTGGCCTCTCCCGTTGCGGAGCACAGGCTCCGGACGCGCAGGCTCAGCGGCCATGGCTCACGGGCCCAGCCGCTCCGCGGCATGTGGGATCTTCCCGCACCGGATCAGGAACCCATGTCCCCTGCATCAGCAGGCGGACTCTCAACCACTGCGCCACCAGGGAAGCCGCTGTCCCCCCATTTTTAATGAAAAAACTAAGGCATGGAGAGAATATGTAACTGTATTCAACTCATTCATTCCACTAATACTTACCTGTTTGAGGAGAGGTACTAGGGATACAACACTAAATATAATTGATATGGCCATTCTGCCCTCATGGAACTTACAGTCAATTGGAGGAGACAAACAAAAAGGCAAACAGGCAACTGAATAAAATAATTTCAGATTGAATCAAGTGTTATGAAGGAAACATATGAAGAAGAGAGTGAGTCTGGGACTAATTTAGGCAGGGTAGTGAGGGATGATGTCCTTAGAGATGAGTTTTAAACAGTCCCTTGAAGGAAGAGAAAGAGCTAATCATTCAAAGGATGAAGGAAGAATTCCAGGCAAGATGAATTGCATATGCAAAGAGCTTGGAATATTCCTAAAACTGAAATAAAACCTATTTGGCTGGAGTGTGAAGAGGGGTGTGGGAATAAGGCATTAGATGACATTGAAAGAGTCTAGATCATGCAGGACTTGTAGACCACAATAAAGACTTTGGGCTTTACTCTTTCTTTTTTATGTATACTGATATATTAACTGCTGTTAGTTCCTGGTACTGGGGTTACAACTGGTTTTTATATTTATCTTCTTTTTTTAACCTGTATTTCTGAAGTTTTTAGAACAAACATATATTACTTATGTAAAAAACATAAATCTTTTTTCTTTTAAAAATTGATGTGATATTATATATTTTCATTTATATGAAATGTCCATCAATGGCAAATCTACAGAAACAGAAGGAACATCAGTGGTTTCCTGGAGTTTGGGTGGGAGTGGGAAGGGACTGGAAAGAGGCATGAGGGAAACTTCTGGTGATGAAAATGCTGTAAAACTGGATTATGATGATGGTTGCCCAGATCTGTAAATTTATAAAAAACAAACAAATGTAATTGTACACATACAATGGGTAAATTTTCTGGCATGTAGAATAGACCTTGATAAATCTGAAAAAATGGAAGTGAGTACAAACATGGGATGATTTCTAAAACCAAAGACAAAATAAACCACCCACAGAAGGCAAAATAAAAGTTAAGTTGTTCTGGAACCTATAAAGGACCTTAAAACTTTAGCCAAACTTGTACCTTTTTGCAGAACGACCTATGCCTGCTGCTTCAAGCTGCTCTTAATCTATTAGGAGTTGAAGTGAGAGGTAGTAGTGGTATGGGCAAAATATAAGAAAAATGCACTATGAATTATGAGATAAAAATAATAAAATAGGGCTTCCCTGGTGGCGCAGTGGTTGAGAGTCTGCCTGCTGATGCAGGGAATGCGGGTTCGTGCCCCGGTCTGGGAAGATCCCATAGGCCGCAGAGTGGCTGGGCCCATGGGCCATGGCCGCTGGGCCTGCGCATCCGGAGCCTGTGCTAAGCAACGGGAGGGGCCGCAGCAGTTAGAGGCCCGCGTACCGCAAAAAAATAAAAAATAAAAAAATAATAATAAAATAAACTACAACAGAAATAGAAATAATAGCTTTGGATATGACCATCAAACTTTAGCTTTGTAAGACAATTCTTTACACTTAAACATTTTTTGCCTGCTTAAAATCTCTTGAACAGCTCCCTCAAAGTTTGTTAACTTTTTGTAGTAAGAATCTCCTTTCTCAAATTAGAATCCCCAAACTTATGTTTCCCAGGCTCTCTGTTCGTTGTAAGAGGCTTAGGACTTGTGACCTAAGTTGCACCAGGCACAAGCATTTGCATGAAACTTTGTTTCAGAGGTGAGGACACGGGTAGGGTGGAAAGCAGTTGTTTGTCTGGCAGAGGACAGGAGGCAGAATGTTTCCAAGATGGGTGGTGGTGGAAACTTTCTTACCAGGTCAATTTGGTTTTGGAAGGTTTTTTCCCTTGGGGTTTGGGAGCATTTTCTGTTTATTTATTGCTGTGTAACAAACTACTTCAAAACTTAGGAGCTTCAAACAACAACTGTGTTATTATTTCTCATAATTCTGTGGGTCAGGAATTTGAACAGGGCACAGAGGCAAAGTTCATATCTATTCCATGTGGTGCCTGCAGGAGGCTGGTCCATCCAAGATGTAAGTGAAACTTACACGCCTGGTGCCTCACGTTGGGTAACTCAGGTTGCTAGAGGCTGGCTGGAAGAGCTCAACATAGGTCACAGAAAACAGGGGGCCTTGTTTCTCACATTTGGTTGGGTTCCTCAGGTCTTCACTATCTAGTCTTGTGCCCTCAACTCTCCGTGTGGTTTCTGCATCTGGTTTCTCCCACAGAGTAGCTGGGCTTCTTATAGACAGAGCATAAGAGCAAATGCTGCTAGGCCTTCCCAAAGCTTAGGCTCAGAACTGGCACAGTGTCACCTCATTGCATTCTTTTGGTTAAAATAAGTCACGATAAGATACAAGGCCATTCTAGTTTCAAGGGACGGGGTCTCCACAAGGGTTTGACAACCAAGAAGCATGGTTCATTACAGGCCACCAATGTTAACTATTTACTACACTCAACCTAAAGCCTTCTTCTCCAGTCTTTCAGATTATTCAGTAAACTCTTGCATTAAATATAACAAATACCTTTCTGCTTGGAATATCTAGAGTAAGATTCTGTTGACTGTAGCAAATTCTCAATGCAAATATTTTCTCTATGATTAAAGAAAAAAAAGATCCCAATAACAGTAGCAAGTTTATTTCTCTTCTTCTTACCCCTTCATGTGATTATTCAAATTCCAATATGGTTCCCCCAATTCTTCCACAATTATTTTTAGGGGCCCTTGTGGTTTTTTCAAGTCAAATTCTTCCTCCCTAAAAGACATCAAGCATAGAAGTTTAAAGTTGAGTTTTTCAACCTTTCAAAGAAAGGTTATTCTTACAGTATTTAAAGATGAGTATGAAAAGATCCCTAATTCATTTTACAAATCCAATATAATGCTAACACTAAAACATATAAAAGATAACATTAAAAAAACTTATAGTCCAATCTCATTTATGAATATAATTACAAACTTTTAAAAATGGCAGCTCAAAATAGAGTTGTCATATCATCCAGCAATCCCACTCCTGGGCATATTTCCAGGCAAAACTATAATTCAAAAAGATACATAACCCTTATGTTCATAACAGTACTATTCACGATAGCCAAGACATGGAAATAACCTAAATGTCCACCCACAGATGAATGGATAAAGAAGATGTGTACATGTATACAATGGAATATTACTCAGCCACAAAAAAGAATGAAATAATGCCATTGGCAGCTACATGGATGGACCTAGAGATCACCACCCTAAGTGAAGTAAGTCAGAACAAGAAAGACAAATACCATATGATATCAGGTATATGTGAGATCTAAAATATGACACAAATGAACTTCTCTATGAAACAGAAACAGACTCACAGACATAGAGAACAGACTTGTGGTTGCCAAGTGGGAGGGGAAGTGGGAGAGGGATAGACTGGGAGTTTGGGACTAGCAAATGCAAGCTATTATATATAGGCTAGATAAACAAGGTCCTATTGTATAGCATAAGAACTATATTCAATATCCTGTAATAAACCATAATGGAAAAGAATATGAAAAAGAATAACTGAATCACTTTGCTGTACACCAGAAACTAACACAGCATTGTAAATCAACTACACTTCAATTTAAGAAAAAATGGCAACTCAAATCCAACAGTTATTACAAATACAATAAATACAAACTTGAACGTGATGATCAAGTAGTTTCAGAATTGCAGAGATGACTCAGTGTTAGACAATATATTTTTTAAAATAAATTTATTTATTTGTTTATGGCTGCATTGGGTCTTTGTTGCTGCACCCGGGCTTTCTCTAGTTGTGGTGATCAGGGGCTACTCTTCGTTGTGGTGAGCAGGCTTCTCATTGCAGTGGCTTCTCTTGTTGCAGAGCACGGGCTCTAGGCGCGCAGGCTTCAGTAGTTGTGGCACGTGGGCTTGGTAGCTGTAGCTCATGGGCTTCAGTAGTTGTGGCACACGGGCTCTAGAGTGCAGGCTCACTAGTTGTGGTGCACGGGCTTACTTACTCCGCAGCGTGTGGGATCTTCCTGGAGCAGGGATCGAACCCATGTCCCCTGCATTGGCAGGCAGATTCTTAACCACTGCACCACCAAGGAAGTCTCTAGACAATACTTAAATAACATATTAATAGGGAAAAGTGGAAAAAGTGATTATGTGGTAGGATATTATACTTGAAGTATGATACTTGAAGTACTGAGGTACTGAGCAATGATGGATTAATTTCAAAGTGAGTCATGAGACAGACCAATCTTCAGATTTTCAAACGAATGATAACTCATCTTGGATCCCATTCCCACTCTAAGAACATTAAAAAGAACCAGATACAGGGTGGGGGGGGATTCAAGAACAATTCTGAAGAGATTTTTTTAGAGAAAATTTAAGGTATATTTTGTGTCTCAAATGCCCCAAGCAGCAGAGGTAGAAGGTTCCTCCCGATTCCCAAGTCAGGGGCTTTAATAAGATCTCTTAGAGAACGAACATACCTCCCTCTGGTGGGGGAACAGAGAAGGTGGGGCAGACTGGAGCCTTGTTGACTCCTGACCAAGAAGACTCATGCAAAGAGCAACGAGACTCCAAAAGAGAAACCATGTGGAATACCGTTGGAAACCCAGGAGATGAGTGGAGAGCGGCAGACCATTCTGTTGCCCATGTCATGGGAGTTGTAGACGGAGGATAGCAGCAAGGAGCCTCAGGAAGTGTTCACAAAAGTCTCAATGCAGAAAAAGATAGCTTTAAACATTTGATGGTCCCTTTGATCCAGCAATTCCAATCATAGGTATGTGCCTAACAAAATTATAGACTTTTGTATATCAAAGACATGTACAAGATGTTTATAGCAGAATTATTTGTATTAGCCCAGACTGAAGGCTTCCCAAGTGTAGAATGGACAAGTAAATGTGGTATATTCAGACAATGGAATATTATCCAGTAGTAAGTGAAAGAATGACTTACTCAATCATTCAATGATATGAATGAATCTCACAGATGTTGAGTGAAAGAAATGAGATATAAAATATTACATTCTCTATAATGCCATTTACAGAGAAGTCAAAAAATAGGCAAAACTAACCCATATTATTAGAGGTCAGCATAGTGGTTGAATTTAGAGTAAGCATGTGGCTAAAAGGTGGTACAAGAGAGAATTCTGGAGTCCGGCAATAGTCTGTTTCTTGATTTGGGTCCTAGTTACATGGATAATCTCATTTTGCAAAATTTCATTGAGCTGTGTCATGTATGCTCCTCTCTATATGTTTGTGATATTTTATTTTAAAATTTACTCACAAGCAAATTTTCTAGGCTCAGAGAATATGAGGTCATCTTACAATAGTAGAAGTTAAGTATAAGTTGTCTATTTCCCTTTCACTTCCTCCTCCAAGGGAGTGAGTGGAAAAGAGAGAAGAGATTGACTTTATTTCCTTCCATAAAAACAGGCATCCCACCTGAAACCAGGCCCACCTAAAAGTGTGTGGGTGGAGAAATCTCACCTTTGAATGCAGATTGAAGCGTTAGTATATTTCGATTCATATATTGGACAAGACATTCTAATTACTGAATTAAAAATACATTTTGCCTCCTACAATGATGTCTGGACTTCCAATCACCTAAGAGTAATCAGAATAGTCAAACTTGGGAATTCTCTGGCAGTCATTGTGCACTTTCACTGCTGAGGGCCCAGGTTCAATCCCTGGTCAGGGAACTAAGATCCTACAAGCTGCACTGCAGCCAAAAAAAAAAAAATAGTCAAACTTGAGTTTCTTCCAAGGGGAAGCAATAAACCTTGCCCTTTGAATACATGTTAAAGAGACCATGGGAAACAACGTATAGGTGCATTTTGATCACATCCCACTAGTTTTCTTGTTCAATATACCACTTATAGTGCTCACTACAGATGCAAAAATAGACTTTTGGTTAAAAAAAAAGGAAATTAGTGAGAGAAAGATACTTTCTTAATATAAAACAATTTCTAATCTAATCAGTCAGAATTATATTTAAAGGGATTAAATGTAAGAATTATTTCACATTAATGGCCTGATTTATTCAAATTGTCCTGAGAATTCTATCCAATGCAGTAAGCTAGGTAACAGAAGTAAGTTATAACTACCAAGACTGAAGAGAAAAAATTGTCACTATTTGGAGACACTATAACTATTACCAAAATATGCCAAGAAAATGTGCTAAATGGATGTTAGAATTAATTCTGAACTGTCTTAACTGTCTTTAAGAGGAATATATTAAAAATTAGTAGTTTTAAAAAATATCCTAATAATTACATAAAGGTGAAAATAGGCAAAACTAACCTGTCTTGATAGAGGTCAGAACTGTAGTTGAGCTTAGAGTAACAGTAGTAACTGAGATGTGGTCCAGTTAGAGAATGTACTGGAGGGAAAAACCCCAAAGCAAAACACTAATCCAAACAAAAACAAACCTTTCACATACAGATGGCCAAGGGGCACGTGAAAGGCGCTCAGCATCACTAATTATTAGAGAAATACAAATCAAAACTACAATGAGGTCAGGATGGCCATCATCAAA
This sequence comes from Monodon monoceros, assembly GCF_005190385.1. Taxonomy (NCBI): domain Eukaryota; kingdom Metazoa; phylum Chordata; class Mammalia; order Artiodactyla; family Monodontidae; genus Monodon; species Monodon monoceros. The sequence goes on along the minus strand of NW_021703782.1, from coordinate 48,923,771 downwards.
AATCCTACAAACAATAAATGCTGGAGAGGGTGTGGAGAAAAGGGAACCCTCGTGCACTGCTGGTGGGAATGTAATTGATACAGCCACTGTGGAGAACAGTATGGAGGTTCCTTAAAAAGCTACAAATAGAACTACCATATGACCCAGCAATCCCACTACTGGGCATATACCCTGAGAAAACAATAACTCAAAAGGACACATGTACCCCAGTTTTCATTGCAGCACTACTTACAATGCCAGGACATGGAAACAACCTAAATGTCCAATAACAGATGAATGGTTAAAGAAGGTGTGGTACATATATACAATGGAATATTACTCAGCCGTAAAAAGGAAGGAAATTGGGTCATTTGTAGAGATGTGGATGGACCTAGAGTCTGTCATACAGAGTGAAGTAAGCCAGAAAGAGAAAAACAATTATCATATATTAATGCATACATGTGGAATCTAGAAAAATGGTACAGATGAACCTATTTCCAGGGCAGGAATAGACGCAGATGTAGAGAATGGACATGTGGATACGGAGGGGGAAGGAGAGGGTGGGACAAATTGGGAGATTAAGATTGACATATAAACACTACCATGTGTAAAATAGATAGCTAGCAGGAACATGCTGTAAAGTGCAGGAAGCTCAGCTTGGTGCTCTGTGACGACCTAGATGGGTGGGATGGGGGATGGGAGGGAGGTCCAACAGGTAGGGGATATAGGTATACACATAGCTGATTCACTTCATTGTACAGCAGAAACTAACACAACATTGTAAAGCAATTATACTCCAATAAAAAACAAGCAAACAAACAAAAACAAACCTTTAAAACCTAGTAATAGGGATTTTCCTGGTGGTGCAGTGGGTAAGACTCCGTGCTCCCAATGCAGGGGGCCTGGGTTTGATCCCTGGTCAGGGAACTAGATTCCACATGCCTCAACTAAGAGTCTGCGTGCTGCAAGTAAAAAAAGGATCCTGCATCCTGCAACTAAACACCCCGCATGCCACAACAAGATCCAGCGTGCAGCAACTAGGACCTGGCACAGCCAAAATAAAAAAAAAAAAAAATATATATATATATATATATTTTAAAAGCCTAGTAATAAATTTAACACAAATTTATAAGATTCATGGGGCAAAACTGTATAGGGTTTACTGAAGGATATAAAAGAAAATCTAGAATAAATGGAGAGATATATTCTTGGATGGGAGGATTCAATACCATAAAAATGTCAATTATCTAAACATTTCTAGTAATTCCTTGATAAACTGATTGTAAAGTTCACCTGAATGGTTGCCCATGTCATTTAAAGAAAAGGCCCTATACAAACTCTTTCCCTCCCATTAGCTTTTATTCCCCATATCCAATCTCTCTGCCATTTGCTCTCTCTTCTCTAGCCATACTGGCCTCCTTGTTACTTCTTCAACATGCCAGGCAAGTTCCTGCCTCACACCCTTTGCAACTGCTAGTCCCTCTTTCTGGAATGCTCTTTCTCTAAATAGCTGCATGCTTACTCCCTCAACGCCTACAGGTCTTTGCTCAAATGTTATCCACTTAGGGAGGCCTTCCCTGATTACCTGATCTAAAATTAGAACACCCGACCTACCCGCCACCACCCACATGCATTTCCTTCCCCACTTCTTTGCTTATTTTTTCACGGCACTTATCCTCATCTGGCATGCTATATATTTTTTACTTACTTGTTTATTGCTTGCATCAACAGTTGACCCCTTCTAACAGAAAACACACACATGCACACAGAAAACACATTGATCAAAAAAGCTAAATTTAGTTTGCTTTTACTTAAGGGAAAGCATCACCATGACAGTGTCTAAGGGGTGCCTCCAAATGAGGAAATTAGGGAGAGGCATTTATAGAGATTTAGGACCTGGGCTGGGCAATTTAAAGACAGGTCTTGCAAGCTGGGGAACTGGTTGAGGGTGAGCAGAGTTTATGATATAATAGCTTTGGATCAGTGGACTCAGTAAAGCAAGAATTTTGAAGCAAGTCTTGATGAGCTAGCAGTTTTGATAAACAAATTAGTTAGTTCATGTTATATTCCCCATCCAGAAGCCAATATTTTTGCTTTGTTATTATTTAACACAGGGACTTGAGAATTATGTTGGTTTAAATTCCCAGTCTCCTCTTTTATCATTCTCTAGGCTAATGTGGAGGAGTATTATCATTTGGGGACATAATCAAACCGGATCTATACCATGTTTGATATGCGGTGATTGAGTGTAATTTCTGATATTAGTTGTTCTAACTTCTACAAGTGTCAACTTTTTTTTTTTTTTTTTTACAAGTGTCAACTTTTCTTGTTTTGTTTGTTTGTTTGTTTTTGGTGGAAGTTCATCAGTAGGCAGAGTGACTGCTCAACTGCCTTAAGATTCTTGAGTTTTGCATTTGAGCAGGGTGACACAAACAAATGCTAACCTAATTTGGATAAAGATTAAATTAATAGAATAGTTTCCATTTCAAATATGAAGAGCTCTCAGAACCAGAGATTTGGGTATTAGCCAGATTATTTAGTCTCATGATATTTGTTTTTTCCAGATCTTTTTAGTACTATTAAAGATCCCAGAGAAATCTGCAGAAATCTAAGTACAACATTATTTCCCTTAGCACATGCTCTCATTCAAGAAGCCAATACAACATCTAATGACTCTTTTGAACCATTGTTTGTCCAACCTCATGAAATTTTAGGTGAGGAGTTCCATAGTCTTAGACACCTTATCTAGTTTTACTATTTTCTGAACCATAAGCATGTAGGATTACTCCTACTTTTCAGGCCTCTTGGAAAGCATAAAATGAAAAGCCTTGGGTATAGAAGAAGGCAGTCCCCCAAATATTCAGTTTTTAAAGTTTTTGAACTCAAATCAAATCCAAGTTTTCCTATGTTGAATAAATTGTTTAAAGATTTTTTTTTTCTGTGAAGGGAATTTTGTGGGCTAAAATGAAACCTGGGTGATATTGGATTCTATCTTGAAAGCAGGCATCAATTAACCAAGATAACTTATCTCTATTCAATCTGCTAGTAGCAGTCAGTTTTTGTGCCACAAATTTAATACCAGTAGCAAGAGGACAACCAATGGTATATTTTTTGTGATAATATCTCTATGGAGTTGTAAAATGGTACGGTAATGTTTTTCAACATTATATAAGTATTGTTGGTGTCAGGAAATTATATTCGTAATAAAGAGATCATTAGTTGGTTCAAGGGAAAGAGCTTGGGGTTAAGTGCACTAGCGTTCTTTTCTTATAAAAGTGATATAGTCTTTGAATATGCTCCATCTGATTTTAAACCCTTTTCAAGCTCTATTTCTATTGGTTACAAAGGCTAGCTCCTACAAAAGTTTCCTATAATAAGTTTGTCAAGCTGAAAATTCTGAGAATAGAGTCCTCCATAAAACTGCTCTCAATTCAGATACTAGCCAAAATTGTGGGGGTCCCCAGGGTGACCCTCACTTTTGACCAGTTGCCTGCAAATTCAGGGTTTCCCCTGACCACCCTCAGGTTTGATAACTCACTAAAAAGACTCACAGAATTTAGTAAAAGTGCTACACTTATGGTTACAGTTTTATTATAGCGAAAGGCTACAAATTAGAACCAGCCAAAAGAAGAGATACATAGGATGAAGTCAGGGACAGTTTCAAACATGAAGTTCCTATCATCCTCAGGGATGTGTTACCTTTCCAGCATCAAAGTGTGAAAATACTCATTGAGTATGGCCAACCAGGGAAGCTCACCTGAGCTTTAGTGTCCAGAGTTTTTATTGAAGTTTCATTACTTAGGCACGATTGATTTCATCATTACGCATCTGGTTGAACTTAAACTTCAGGCTCTCTTTCTTCCCCAGAGGTCAAGCTGATATCACATGGCTCACAGTCCCAACCCTCTAATCACATGGTTTGTCCTTGTGGTCTGGCCCCCATCTGAGTCACCTCATTAGCATAAACTGTCTGGTTTGGTCTGAGGAGTCTACCACGAATAACAAAGACTCCCCTATCACCCAGTAGGTTTTAAGGGTTTAGAGATTATCTCCTAAGAACTAGGGACAAAGGCCAGTCAAATGACTTATTACACAGTCCCCAAGTGTTCTTTCTTTAGAGGGGGAACATGATAGGGCATTTCTGGCTGTCTGACCTGTTGTGTTACTCTGAAAAAAAGTCACTTAGTGGTTGAATCCAGTTACCCAGGAAATCAACTGACTTATTATAGGGAGCTAATATAAAAGGAAAATGAATGGCACCCCAAGGAGAGAGAATATAAACTCAAGAGTTTATTTGATTTTGTGTTTTAGCCAAATCACAACAAAATTGTAGCCAAGCATTAGACTTTTACCAAGGAGTGACTAGGGATGCAAAAAGCATTGTTAAGATTAAAGATCTTGTAAATATCATAGTTAATAATCCAAAATCTTAAGGCAACCAAGAGGAAAGAAAACAGCTTGGCAAGTAGCAAAATCGTGCTTATTGACACATGGCAGTCTATGACTCCATGTGACTTTAGAGCTTATTTCACAAGTCTTGGTTGGAAACTATCTACTTCATGCAGTCATCTTCTTGATCTAAGAGTCCTAGGTGGAAGCTGTCTCCTCCTGATCTTGTCATTTTTGGTCAGTACAGTTTTCCAGTAATTTAAATGACTTAAATCTCTCTGCTTAAAAGAAGTGGTTCTAAGGATCATCATTCTAGAATTTTGCTGTAGTGTCTGTTTTTTACAGTGACTGAAGCATATTATGAAAAGAAAGGAGACTCCAAGGCTTTTTGATTTGTATCACAAAGTGTATTATCATGGTCCCTGATTGACAGAGACATTGGAACTTAATAGCCTAGAAATAAAAACTTTTTGGAGATATTTATTGTACCAGTCTTTGGACATGATCAAAAGTATATTTCTAAGATATGTCAGTCAGGGACCAGACGAGAGACAGAAACTACATCAGTTTTTTGAACAGGGAAAATTTAATAAAAATAATTAATAACTAATAGGAGATAGAGATAAAAGAAGAGTCTAAGGGATCTAGAATATCAGGTGAAAAAAAGCAGCTCCTACCTCTAGGTTGAGGAGGAATAAGCAATAAAAGTACTGGAGACTAGGCGAAGAACCTCCTCTCACCAAACACTCCCTCAAGGCTGAGATTCAGACCTCTTCAAAGAGGACATACCTACCACATACACAGCCACTCAGGCTGCCAGGAGTGAAGAAACTCACTAGAGTGGTCTGTAGAATTGGTTCACCATTGCTGGAGAGTGTGGGCAGCCTGGATCAGTCAGTAGAAGTGGCCAGCTGCCGCCAGAGGATGTAAGTTGGCTGGACCTGATCTAAAGTAGCGTTAAGAAGAGAAAGAATAGCCTGAGAATAAAGCTGGAGCTCCTCTGTTGGAGAATGATAATGGAGATCTACAGCCTAAAGGAAAAATGTCTTCCTGCAGCTGTGGCCATGCAGTGTCATTCCACTGAAAAACCATAACATTTCATTTGCTGGACACAGAGATATGATTGTGGGGACCAGCACTGGTATCATGAATCAGGGCAGAAAAGCATAGATTTGGAGCAGAGCAATGATATCAAATTGATGACTTGTGCATAAGAAGTTCTTGGTTACTGAAAATTTTTTATAATTTTGTTTTTATCCTAAATTTGATAAAGAGTTCTCACAACAGTTTTAAGTTGATTAAAATTTGGAGAATGTCAAACAAGCCTAAGTATTTTTACTATTTTTCTTTTATAAGTCTTTGGCTGTGCTGGTGGCTATTCCAGTAAACTTGAAGAAAGTTTTGATTTACAAGAAAGCTTAACAGTCTGACTATTCTGAATTTGGGACAGAAAAAATCAAGAAGAGTTGTCAGAGGAGATAAGATACAAACATGAGGTATCTTATTCAAAGTCAAGAAATAGTTACAGGTAATAAATAGGAAATACACAACAATATGTAATAATGTTATTAGAAACTTAACTTTTCTTTTTGGCCACACCGCGCAGCTTGTGGGATCTTAGTTCCCCGCAGGGATTGAACCCGTGCCCTTGGCAGTGAAAGTGTGGAGCCCTAACCACTGGACTGCTAGGGAATTCCTGAACTTAACTTCTTTTTTAACTTCTTGTCAAAATGATTCAGAAATACGCCAAAAGTCTAGAGAATTAGACTATTTTGGGAATAAAAAAGAACTTTTATTTATTTGAGCCAAAATCATCAGGTTACTTTACAGGGAAAAAAAAATCAGATTCTAATTACTTTTTGTTTTCCATCCATATTAAAATTAACACTAAAGAATACATAGGATCTCAACTTTGTCTTTTATTATTGCTCTTATTTTAAATAAACTTTTTGAATTTATCTTTGTATACCTTTTTATGCATGCACTTAGACATATACAAATATATAAATACAGTAAGTCTCCTACACACGAACGAATTCTTCTCTGAGAGTGTGTTCGTAAGTCCCGTTTGTTCGTAAGTCCCAACAAAGTTAGCCTAGGTACCCAACTAACACAATCGGCTATATAGTACTGTACTGTAATACGTTTACCATACTTTTCACACAAATAATACATAGAAAACAAGCAAACACAAGAAATAAAGAAAACATTTTTAATCATACCGTACAGTACCTTGAAAAGTACAGTTGTACAGTACAACAGCTGGCATACAGGGGCTGGCATCAAGTGAACAGGCAAGAAGAGTTACTGACTGGAGGAGGGACGGGAGGTGGGAGATGGTAGAGCTGAAGGATCATCAGCAATAGGAGATGGAGGGCAAGCTGCAGTTTCACCCATGCCTGATGTTGATGGAATGCGTGTTCGCATCTTTGAAAGTTCGCAACTTGAAGGTTCGTATGTAGGGAACTTACTGTACACTAATAGATGATTAAATTAATGGTTTTAACTAACTTTAAAATATATTTAGCATTAACAGAGCAATGTATATATGTTGTTGAATATAACATCTTTATATACTGCAACAATATCCTTAAACAACAAACAGGCATGCCATATTTATGGTTTTGATTGCATATTCCTCTTTCTATTTAATGATTCTCATTATTACAAATTTTGGATTTTTAAAACATAAGAGAAATTAGAAGGTAGGAAACCAAGAACTATCTTGCTAATTTTTTCCACTGAGCATGGATATAGGTATAGATATATAGATTATACTACTTTAATACATTTTAAGTAGGCAGAATTATATATGTGTGTATATAATAATTTAAAAACATTTGCACATCTTGCTATTGCTATTCTATAGCCATTCCATATATAAAAATTAGGATCAAAAGTAGTTTAAAATTATCTTTAGTGGTCTTTTTTACATAAAAATTATTTGAGTAACCACAGTATATTTGTTAACAAACTTATTTTAATATAAATTTAAGGTCTTAAGATTGACTTAAAAATCTGGAAATTACAATTTGTGTTAACTCATTGAATCCTTATCACGCACAGTATTGTAAGAATCCATGAGATTATATCCTTTAAAAATATCCATTACTGGAATTTCCCTGGTGGCGCAATGGTTGGGAATCTTCCTGCCGATGCAGGGGACACAGGTTAGATTCCTGGTCTGGGAAGATCCCACATGCCACAGAGCAGCTAAGCCTGTGTGCCGCAACTACTGAGCCTGCGCTTGAGAGCCTCCGAGCCACAACTACTGAGCCCGTGCACCACAACTACTGAAGCCTATGCACGCTAGAGCCCACGCGCTGCAACTAATGAGCCCATGCACTGCAACTACGGAAGCCTGCGTGCTCTGGGGCCCACATGCTGCAACTGCTGAGCCCACATGCTGCAACTACTGAAGCCCGTGTGCCTACAGCCCATGCTCTACAACAAGAAAAGCCACCGCAATGAGAAGCCGGTGCACCACAACGAAGAGTAGCCCCACTCACTGCAACTAGAGAAAGCCTGTGCACAGCAACAAAGACCCTGCACAGCCAAAAAAAAAAAAGAAAAAGAAAAAAATATCCATTACTGCAATTTCATTTAGCCAAACACAGTTTTATGTTTGTAATCTTTTTTCTTTTTTGGCTGCATGGCACAGCCTGCAGGATCCTAGTTCCCAGACCAGGGACCTAGCCCCGGGCCCACAGCAGTGAAAGCGCAGAGTCCTAACCACTGGACCCCCAGGGAATTCCCTTATGTTTGTAATCTTAAACCATCCATGGAAATAATAACTTACTGGGCCCATAGAATTAATGTATAAATTTAAAAGGTTTAAATCATGAGAAACTAAACCCAAGGCATGTATTAAAAAAATATGTTATATATATATATATTTAGCTAACATTTTTATTGTGAGAAAGTCAGAGAGAGGACAAAGTTGTTTTAAGCTCAAGGTGTTACGACTAATATATCCAAAGAATCATCTATTTATCAGTAATATTACATGGACTTTTAAAAATTGTAAGTAAATTTGTATATTTACATATAAAACATTTTTAAAAAAGACTTTTGAACTCATGCTAAAAGCTCTGAGTGTCTAGCTTTCCTTCTTATCTTACCTAAACTGACCTCCAAAGTAACTCACAATGAGGAAATTAGGGAAGGCTCTTCTTTAGGGAGGTTTTAAAGGGTTTTGCTAGCAAGGAACGCCCTGGGATGGTTAAATTGTTGGGCAAAGTGTGGAGAAAGGTCTTGAGGCAAGTCTTAAATGAGAAAGCTTTTGGTCTTGATAAATAAACTTTTTAGTTCACAGCATTATCTTACAGGAATAGGTATTTTCTGGAGCAAATACATTATTTTTGCTTGGTGTCAGTATTATTTAACATAGGGACAAGAAAGCATGCTTGGTCTCATGAGGGTGTAACTCATTGATAGGGATTATGTTGGTTTCCCCTGTGTCCCCTCACTAAAATGTAAGCTCCGTGAGAGCAGAGATTTTTGTGTGTTTGTTTGCTTTTATATTTTTATAACCTACAACATCTAGCAAATAGTAAGCGTTCAGTAAATATTTGTTAACAAATCTTAATTAATTAAATGCATAGAAAGTTTTGAAAAATGAGATGGCCTAGACGTTAAAAATGTACTATAAAGGTATAATAATTAAAACATGGTGATATTGGGACATAGACAAATAGATACATTGATCCGAATAGAAAATGCAGACATATAGATATATGTGTGTATACATATCTGTATATCTATCTATAAGCATATCTATCTATAAGTATATGTATAGATAGATATCTCCCAAACTTTCAGTCCTCTTAAAGAGTCATCCTTTTCAAGTATATTTTTTTAAAAGGGGAGGGGTTTGTCTTACAGTTGCTTCTGAGTTGGCCGCTGCTTCTCTGCTAGTGAGCCCCTCAATGCTTCTGTGTTCCTTTGAGTTGCTCACAACCTGGAGCTCATTAACTGCACTTTCCTCCTTCATCAATGCGGACATCTCTACAAGGGATTCTACGGAAGGCAAGAAGAGGGTAATATGGGGGTAGGCCTAGCTTCGCTTCATTAATTGGACCTTCCTTCCATCTACAACTCCAACTATAAAGCTGTTCTCTAGTGAGAGTTATAACATTTAAGACTATACATTAAATGTGCCTTTTTACAAAGCTGGAGACAAAGATGCCCACTAAGTTATAAACTTAGAGGTCCACTACGTACTCCCTCAGTTCTTCTCTCCTCAGTCTTCAGATTGAGGCCAGAGGGCTTCCTTTTTCCTTTTGGGAAATCCTAACTTCTAACCAAAGAGGATAGTCTAGCAGTCCCACGCAGGTTAAGAAATCTGGACCTCTTTCAGACCTTCCCACTAGAGAGAAATGCACATAGCTTCTTTATTTTTTTTGGAAGTCTATTGAGTGAGTAAATATGGGACTAGAAATAGATATCATTCATATCACTTAAGGATAAATATTGGAGAATGCTAGTTTAAATTTACAAGCAGAAGAAAAACACATTCCTATTGCCCATAATTTGCAAGAACACCACTAGTCATATTGGAATAATTACTTCACACTGTTATACAAACTGACTTTGGTTCCTTTCTTTCATTATTGCCCTCACTCCCACTCCTTAACATTTCTACTTTCAAATTGTGCTTTTTAGATTGGCCAGGAATAATAATAAATAGGCTCAATGTTTAAATTAAATATTTAATTTAAATTTCTTTAAAGGATGCTACCTTATCTACAATGACTTGGCTGCAGCTTTGTAATTATTCATTTTAAGGTTATGAATTAAGTTCTTAGACTTGGTACAAACTTTCTAAATTCTGATGGCAGTAGTGGTGTATTAGTGAGTTAATGCATCTAGTTACATAAGATAAAAGTGGCATTTCTGGATGTTACTAAACTTCATCAGTAATCAGATAAATGCAAATTAAAAGAACATTAGAACAATGGCATATCAGTTTTTGCTTATCAGATTGGAAACGTTTCAATACCGCAAAAATATCTACTGCTGGCAAGGGCAGAAAGAAGTAGATACTCTCATACAATGTTGATATTTCTTTAAATTGGTACTCTTTCTGAAAAGTAACCTGGTACTATGTACAAAAAATTAAAGTACAGCTCTCAAATGTTGACTCCTTAAAAGCTCATCATAAAAACTGTTAAGTTTATTAGAATTACTGTAGTAAGGAAGAACACTACCTTGACTGAGCCTTAGTAGTGACTCAAAATGAAAAATTAGGGCCAGTTATTTTTAGGGTTTTAGCGAGAGAAGCAAGTCAGTGAAATGTTTGGGATTAGGCAGAGTTTATGATACAACAGCCTTAGATTGGTGGGCACAGCAAGGCAATATTTTGTTTTGTTTTTTTTTTGTAGTACGCGGGCCTCTCACTGTTGTGGCCTCTCCCGTTGTGGAGCACAGACTCCAGATGCGCAGGCTCAGCGGCCGTGGCTCACGGGCCTAGCCGCTCCGCGGCATGTGGGATCTTCCCAGACCGGGGCAGGAACCCGTGTCCCCTGCATCGGCAGGCGGACTCTCAACCACTGCGCCACAGTGGGAAGCCCCAAGGCAATGGTTTTGAATAATTTCTTGGTAAATAAACTGTTAGCCTTCATAAGTAATCTGTTTAGTAAGTTCACAGCCTTATCTTCCAGGAAAAAGTGTCAACTGGAGCAAGCAACAAGGTTATTTTTGTTTGGTCCCAGAATTGTCTAACAAAAGTACAGGAAAGTATGTCTAGTCCCACTATTATAGTAAGTCCCCTACACATGAATGAGTTCCATTCCAAGAGCGCATTCGTAAGCCCAATTTGTTTGTAAGTTCAACAAAGCTAGCCTAGGTACCCAACTAACACAATCGGCTATATAGTACTGTACTGTAATAGGTTTATAATACGTTTCACACATATAATACGTAAAAAACAAGCAAACACAGAAAATAAAGAAAACATTTTTAATCTTACATTATAGTATCTTGAAAAGTACATTAGTACAGTCCAACAGCTGGCATACAGGGGCTGGCATCAAGTGAACAGGCAAGAAGAGTTACTGACTGGAGGAGGGAGAGGAGGTGGGAGATGGTAGAGCTGAAGGCTCATCAACAATAGGAGATGGAGGGCAAGCTGCAATTTCACTCATGCCTGACGTTGATGGCACAGGTTCTGGTTCCTTGTTGGAACCAGATGCATGTTTGCATCTTTGAAAGTTTGAAACTTGAAGGTTCGAAGGTTCGTATGTAGGGGACTTACTGTATTTAACATAGGGAAAGGTAATTATATCGATTTTGGTTTTCAATGCTTATCCTTTTACCCATCAATTTCTATTCTAGGTATTTATACTATGACTTGAAAAAGACAAATATGTGGGACTTCCCTGGCGGTCCAGTGGTTAAGACTCCACGCTTCCACTGCAGAGGGCGTGGGTTTAATCCCTGGTTGGGGAACTAAGATCCCACATGCTGCATGGCGTGGCCAAAAAAAAAAAAAAAAAGACAAATATGCAAAGTATACCTTTGGAGACAGTGTTTTATTTTTATTTTTTAAGTAAATAAACAAAGCAGAAACAACTTAAATGATGGGATAAATTATGGGCATTCATAAAACGGATTACAATACAGCCATAAAAAGGTATATTTTTTCATATTAACATAAAAATGTATTAAAGCTGTATTGTTAAGTTAAAAAAAAATCTATCTACCTACCTACTTATCTACCTATCAATAGCAATGATGTGCTGGAGCTGGCTCCCACAGGACTCTTGAGAGCCAAATGTACATATTTCTTCTGAACTCTGCAGTCAAGAGACTGCATGTTGGTTGCTTGAAATTAGCCACAGTGGCAGTATTTAGTATACATCAAGGAAATCAGCACACCACTGGCTTCAAATAACAGAAAACATGACTAGCACAGACTTGAATTCTAAGACCATTAATCGTTTGTGTCAGAAGGAAGTCCAGGATTGGATCAGAAGCTAAGGAGCGTCATGGAGAATCAAGGCTCTTTTTATTCTCACCTCAGTAGGTGTGCCCTTACATTTCATTGTTCAGAACTGGTAACACAGCCAACCCTAGCTACCAGGGAGCTTTGGAGAGCCAGTAGCTAGCAGGAGGAAATAGGATAGATCAGACCATTCATCTCCTCAAGTTCTACCTATTACTGCTGCAAACAGATTAAGGTTGTCAGCAAGGATGGTGTAGGAAATGGAAAAGCAGTGTCTGCTACTATTGTGTGTATGCACACTTGCGTAAATATAGAAATAAATGAACAAATGTGCCTTCTTTAAAACGTATTTATTTATGCATCAAAATGTTATATTAGAAATGTAATACATTCCTAACAGTTTTTAAATCTAGACTGGGAAGGTAGGACTTGGGGGAGAATTTTACTTTTAAAATTGCCCTGACTTGGGCTTCCCTGGTGGCGCAGTGGTTGAGAGTCCGCCTGCCGATGCAGGGGACACGGGTTCGTGCCCCGGTCCGGGAAGATCCCATATGCCGCGGAGCGGCTAGGCCCGTGAGCCATGGCCGCTGAGCCTGCGCGTCCGGAGCCTGTGCTCCGCAACGGGAGAGGCCACAACAGTGAGAGGCCCGCGTACTGCAAAAAAAAAAAAAAAATTGCCCTGACTTAAGTGACCATGTATTTACTATCGGAACAAAGGATAAAGACATATGCATTTTTGAAAAAAATTAGAATACATGTGAAACCACTTAGCTTAGTGCTTGGCACATATGTTTAATAAATAATGTTATCTTTTATATTAGCCTATATATCTTAAACCTTTTAATATAAGTCCATATCTACCTCTTATTACATTTATTTGTGTTTTCTGTTGCTAATGTGAATGAGAGGGAAGATTTATTGTGAGATAAGAGAAGGTAAGGCTGGAAAGGCAGGTAGGGACAAGAATAAGGGCCCTTGATGGATGGGAGGAAAAGTATGGGTTTTATCCAGTAAGGACTGAGGAGCCATTAAAAGAATTAATGAAGGGTAATGTAATCAGAGTTATGCTTCAGAAGGATCATTTCCATTGTAGCACACAGTATGGGGATTGAAGGAGCAAAGAACCAGGGCCACCAAGAGCAACAATTATGGCAGGGCTCGCAGTTCTAACAATTGATACCAAAGCAGCGTAATAATCAAGCACCTGGTGTTTGAACCTTCTGGGAGAGGTTACTAGGGTCAAAAGGATGTGGCTCATCTGGTGTTAAAAAACCCTGCGGGGCTTCCCTGGTGGCGCAGTGGTTGAGAATCTGCCTGCCGAGGCAGGGGACACGGGTTCGTGCCCTGGTCCGGGAGGATCCCACATGCCGCGCAGCGGCTGGGCCCGTGAGCCATGGCCGCTGAGCCTGAGCGTCCGGAGCCTGTGCTCTGCAATGGGAGAGGCCACAGCAGTGAGAGGCCCGCGTACCGCAATAAAAAACAAACAAACAAAAAAACCCTGCGGCTCACATGTACACAATCAGCTCATAACACTCCCTTAGTGTCAGAAAGGTGCATATGTGCCCTTAGGCCTGCTTTTGATTTTTTTCTATTTTTTGATCTTCTCCTCTCATATTTCCCGGTTTAAAAATGCCCTAGATATTAGTTGTCAACTTGTAAAAATGTTGAGAATTTGCACAGAAGGAGGAGGTGGGTGACTTGCGTCAGCCACAGCAAAGGTCCTGATTACAAGTGTCTGGATATGAAACAACAAGGAAACAAATAAATGAAGATGATTAGTAGGAGGCATAGAAAGGCCACAGGAGACAAAGTAAGTAGGATTTAGTAATTCTCAGACGAAGGAATTGAGAGCCTGAGAGAGAAGAAAGATTCTCTAAGTTTTTTTTTGTTTGGGTGTCTGTGATTATAAGTTTTATAAATAGGTAGAGCAGTTTGTGGGGCTCCAGTGAGAAGCTGAGAAAGATCATTAAGTTTTAGATATATTGAACTCAATACTGACAGACATTAAAATGACACTGTTCAAATGAGAGTTAAAAATTCAAGATCACAGCTCAGCTTATGATATTATGGTATGTGAGGTGGACATAAAGAATTGAAAGTTGTGGACCCAGAGTTCACAGTTGCAGGAATGGATGACATCACCAAGAAAGCTACTGTGGTGAATGGTGAAGGTTGAGGGCAAAACTGAGAAAGTATCCCCTTAAGGGGCAAGGTGATAATGGTTTTCTGAGCAGCAGCAAAGAGGTCAGAGAGCTGCCTAAACCCTGAGTCTCACCTATGCTGGAGAGAAATCTGAGAGTGATCAAAGTGTCAGTGAACTCAAGGAGCCTGGGATCTGGTAATGAGGTCATTATTGACTGCGAAATCTGTTTTGGAAGAGTGGGGGTGGTGGATCGAATAATATCTCAAGAGAAAGAATGAGATGAGAATTGTGACTCAAGGCTAAAAGAGAAGTGGGCTAGACAGCATCTTTCTGTACAGCTTTCCTAAGTAGTATAGCATGTTAGGCAAACAAGAGACAACAAAGAATTGACCTTGTAACTACTAGAAAAACACAGAAAACCTCCAAGTATTTGATAACACTCTGACTTATTGTTTAATTATTAGAACTTTTCTGCTCAACATCCTTCATTTAGCTCTGTTGCTTGGTAAACTAAGTATGACCTAGACGGCCCTCTGTGATCTGGGTTCTGCTTACTTCTCCAGCCTGACATCTTACTCCCCACATCCGCTACCCCAAGACTGCACACAGAGCTTTGTTCAGTTTTCCAAATGCCTCTTGCTGTTTCCTGCCCTGTTTGCAGCTTCCATGTCTTCCAATTCCTTTTAATTTGGTGAATCTATAACTACCTTCCCAGACTGAACTCAAAGTTCTCTATAAAGCCTTTCTGGTTGTTCAGGGTTGATATTATACTTCCCTCTTCTGAATCCCACTGCACCTGTATCATGTATCCTGCATTTCTACCACCTAGTTCTGGGCTGGGTATATAGTCTGTATTCAATAAATGCTGAATGAACAAGTAAATGAAGATTGCAAGTCTTCATGCTGCATCCATTCTTTTCATTTTAAAAAAGTGTGCAGTATAGTACATTTGGCATTTCTTGCTGTACAATATTCAATTCTGTGATTTTGCTAAAACACAAATAAAAATTTTATATTATTTAAAACTTGTAAAGTAAAAAAAGTCCTAATATCATTAGTCTGTTGTAATTGTCCATTTCGTTTCTAAGTGTTAGAGTGGGCTCTTTTCTTTCCATACACTCTTTTCTTTGAAGAAATTACCCTCTTTCTGACTAAACTATTGAAGCGGGATGTGCCTCCTTTCCTAATCTAAATGACTAAACTCAAGCCAATTAAAGTTTCAGAGTTTCAGTGTTACAGGAATCAAGGAGGTTTTAATCCCAGGGAGACAGGGGAAAGACGGCCCCTACACCTGGTTTCAGGTTAATTACAAGCCACAAGGCACTATTTTGGCATAAAAGGTTCTTTTTGTATTAAACACCTTTTCGGGGGGAGGAGGAGGAGGTGGTGTTGAAGATTAAATCCTGAGTCAATATCCCGCCAATTTGCATTGTTCTTTGGGGAACAGGCTTTCAAAAGCCAAGGAACAAAAGAGGATTTGGTTTTCCAATCTCCCTGAGGCGGCAGCGGCTACCAGGAGAAACCAAAGTATAAATTATCAACGAGGAAAGCGTGCGTGGGGTGCGTGTGTATATGTGTGTGTGTCGGGGGTGGGGAAGAGGACGAGGGTAGGAAAGGGAGCTGGGGCACTTGCTAAGGCTCTGAGGACTTTTTCGTGAGGTACCTCGTTACGTAATATTTATAACGAAAGGCGCTGCAGCTGCATCAGCGCGCTGGCCCGCATTTTGCGTCCCCGTTTACAACCACCAGCTGGGATACAATGGGGATGGGAGGAGGGGACTAGAAGCGTCCGGCAGGCGGATAGCGGTCTGAACAGCGGGAAACCAATCATTGGTGCAGAAGCGAGCCCAGGGAATTTCCCCCGGTTCTGGCACCGGACCACGTACCCCGAGGGGCTGTCCTGACCCTACGGATCAGCAGGGGAGCCAGCTTAAAAATGCAGCATCTGGGATCAGACCTCTTAAGATTTTTATTCAGTAGGCGGGGAAAAGAAGCTAGGGCTTAGAAACCTGCCTTTTCAGTCAGCTCTCTGGGGATTCTGGAACGGTGACCCGGGCACCTCACACTGAGACCACCACACCGGAACGTGGGCCGAGGGGTCCTCAGGCGGAGGTAGAAGGGGGGAGGGTCCGCGCCAGGCGCGGAACCGCGCGCGGTCGCGAGCGCGCCGCTCCCCAGCAACAGCGCATGCGCCGGTCACCTTCCAGCAAAGCCGCGCAGCTTCGCGGGCCCGGATCTTCCACTCGGAGCCCGGCGTTCTCCGAGTGCGTATCCTGGAGCTGTCGGCTGCCGGAGGCGGGAGGAAAGGGGCCGCCCGGGCCCGGGCGGGGCCGCGGCCAGCGAAAGTCTGCGGAGGTCTGCCAGGGAAGTCGAGTCTCCGGAAGTGGCAGTTGTAAACACCGTCTCCCTGGGGCTGGTCTCCCTCTTGTTACCCCTGTGCTGTTTGTTTCCTCTCCCTGGGTCCTAGAGTCCGTCGTGTTCCAACAGTTTTTGCTCTGACCCCGCGGCCTGCCTGGGCCTCTCTCTGCCTTTGAGATCCGAAGCTGCCCCAGGGGTCTTGGGTGTGCAGTCTGGATCACGGGAGACCCCTGAGGTAACCACCGGGTGTGGGGTTTTGGAGGGGAAAGATTTGGGCGGGGAGGTGTTCAGAGGAAAGGTATAGGGGGCTGCAGTGAGGGTTATGGGGACCCCGAGTTAGTTTGAGGCTGTTCTGTGGCAGTTCGTGTCGTCTGTGGGGACACACCTCCAGCGCCTTGCGCCGGGCCTCTGCGCCCACCTGAGGAAGATCTTCCTGGAGCATTCTAGCCAAAGGCCGCTGCCTCAGTATCCAGAGGACTGGGTAGGGACCAGAGGGCAGGACCCAGAGGGCCTGGACTTGGAGCTTCTTAGGTTTACAACTCCGGACTGCTGGGCTCTTTCCCTCTCAAGAATCAATAAGTCCTTCGAGGACAAGGACCAGGTCTTTTTCATCCCTTTTTAATAAAAATGCCAGCCACGCCCTAGACATTCTATAAATGCTCGGTAAACCAAAGAAAGAGTTTATGCTAGGCTGTCTTCTGTAGCTTCTACGCCAGGACTCTTAGGAGACAGAAGAGAGGGCTGTGAGTTTTTCCCCGGCTGTGCAATTTCTGCAGAAGTGGAGCCTACTTTTGACTGTTCTTTATTTATTCCATGTGATATTTATCCTAGGCAAATACACTTTTTTTTTTCGTTTTAAGCAGATCTCCAATGATAACTGCGTAAGTTTACTTGAGAAGCAATTTCATTAGGTGTCCGACTCCTTTGAAGACATTACACATGGATGTTTTATAGTTGGTTTCATAATCTTGGTGAAAAGAACCTACCAGTTTTTGTCACTTGTTTTATTGAAGTTAGTGCCTAATAACAAAAGCCTAGAGTCGGAGATGCACTTGGTTTCCCTTGAAATGAAGAGGAAACAAAGGCAATGCAACCTTCCAAAAGGAAAGATGAAGGCAGTAATTTTAGTCTGGAGCTTTCTGTATTAGTTTGGTGGAGGCTTTTATTAGCTCTGTGACCTCAGCCAAATCACCTAAGCTCCCTGGGCATTAAGATGCCTTATCTGTCAGATAAGGAGGATGGACTTGGTCTCTAAAGTCGCATTTAATTCTAAAATGCTTTGATTGCCTCAGCCCATTTGTCTTGGTCTTGTTTTCATGAAAGAACCAAACATCTTTTTTAAAGGTGAAATGTGTAAGTTTGCTGATAGACACCCACAACACAGTTGTGGTTATTGTTGAAGACAGCACCGAGTTATGAAAGAGGATGGATTTAGGAGTCAGCCAGAGTATGAGCTTGAATTCTAACCCTCCCACTGGATATCTTTACACAAGTTACTCCACCTCTCCAAGCCTCAGTGTTCTCATCTGTGAAATGTGCATAATAATCTCTAGGGTTATTGGGAAGATTCACTGAGATCAGGTATGTTTAATGTAGTGTCTGGCATGTAGGAAGTGCTCAATAATAGCTTTTATCTTTTCATCCTCGCCGCCCCTCCCCTTTCCCCTGATCTGTGCAGACACATTGAGAGAGATGAGTACATTCTGGATGACCCACAGGACTCAGATGTGAGGTAGGAAAACTTAGTACCAGTGGTGGCTGTGAAATCTAAAAGCAAAATTGTCTTACTTACTCTCGGGATGTCCAGACCATTGATCTCTTGGCCTCAGTTGCCCTATTAACTATTTCTAAAAACTTATTGAAGAATGATATACATAACATCCCCTCATCTATTTCAGTGGGAATGGTGAGAATAGTCCAACTTCACTACCAGGAGAAGATTAAGATAATAGTACATTAACATAAAAAGCTGATTTAAACTTTGCTGTTATCCATCACTGCCCAAAGGATGCCCTGGTTTTGGCCCAGCCCAGTGGAAATTCCATCTGGATTGAGAAATCCACTGGAAGTTTGAGTCATCCCTCATTAAGAAGACCCTGACTTGTAGTTAGTTTGGAAGTGTGAAAGAATGATCTGTGTTTAAGATATCTGCAGTATTGAGCAGAGTGCTTCCCTGACAAGCAAGGGAAGCCATGGGGTGAGCCATGTCTTGAAGGTCAATAGCAAGGCACACAGCAGAGCTCTGGAGTCAGGGATTTCTCAATCTAGGTGGATTGATGGGGCTTTGAATCGTGACATTGTCACTTCCTACAGATGTGACTTTGGACAAGTGACTGAATATCTTTAAGCCCCAGTTTCCTCCTGGTATAAAATGGGGGTATTAATGGTATCTTCCCTTGGGGTTGGTGTAGAGTGAAATGAGATAATCCATAGAGTCTTGAGCATGATACCTGGAGAAGGGTTGTTTGCCACAGTAGGAATGACGACAGCAGGGAGTGGCTTTGGGGTATCAGTTTGTTTATAGATAATGATGAATTTGATATTTTCAAATGGAAAGCATTATTTAAAGAGTTGCACAGATACTGAGGCTGAAGAGAAAGGCTAACATTGATGGCATATCATAAGAAATTTTTAATTACACATATAGATTAGCCAAATTATTGTTTATCTTAACTTGTAACATTTCATAGGAAAGTTTCAAGTAAAGCTAGGAACATTATGTGGGGACCCTGCATTTCTTTGGCTTAGCTAAATGAAAATATTCCACTGATATTTTCATTACTGTACCTAGCTACTTTAGCTACCTCATCATTTCCTCTTTCCATTTTGGTGAAAGAAAAGGGAGATTTTGCTACATCTCTGCTATATTCAGTAGCACAGAAGTCCCATCATAGTTTAAATTCAACCACGAACCTACATTTGGCCCTTTGTTTATTTAGTTTTCCTAAAATACAGGTAGGACCTTGAGCCCTAGTGTCATCAAGCACTGATATCAACGAGAGGAAGAAAATAAGAGTTTGCCAAAGGAGACTATAGACAGGATATACTTTTTATGATGATGAATGTAAAAAATTAGGACATAATTCACCTAACATAAAATTCACCATTTTAAAGTATACAATTTGATGGTTTTCACTATATTCACTAAGCTGTACAGCAATCACCATTATCTAATTCCAGAACATTTCCATCACGACCCCCCCCCCACCCGCCAAAAGAATCCTCATAACCTGCTAGAATTCCCAATTCCCCCTCTCTCTACTCTCTGATAACCACAAGTCTATTTTCTGCTTCTATAGATTTACCTATTCTGGAAATTTCACATAAATGGAGTTATACAATATATGGCCTTTTACATCTGGCTTCTTTCACTTAGCATAATGTTTTCAACGTTCATCCATGTTGTGGCATATATCGGTACTTCATTTCTTTTTATCGTTGAATAATATTTCATATTTTGTTTATATATTGGCCAATTGATGGAAATTTGGGTTGTTTTCACTTTTTGGCTATTTATGAACAATGGTGCTATGAACATTTGTGTACAAGTTTTTGTTAAAGTCCAGTAATTATCTTAGAATGTGTCTTGTTGTTGGTTGTGCTGGGTCAGTATTCTCAGATATGCAGTTTGTTTGTTGAAAGTGTGGATTAAAATCTTTGTATTTCAGGACAGTTTTCTTGAATTACAGTTTTTAGTGTTTGTTCTGTTTCCCTTGCTTTGATCTTCTTATTCAGGGACTCCTGCTGTCCGCATGTTGGTTATTCTTTGCCTATTTTCAGTATTTTTTCATTTTCTCTTGAATCATTTTGATCTCTTTCTTAAATTTTTATTTAAAAATTTTACTTTTTTGTTTCATACGTCCTTAAAGGCATTTTTTGGACCATGTGTATTTACTCTTGTTCCCTCTAATTTAATGTTCCTTGCAGAAATGATTTTTAATTTCTAATTCTTTCTGATCTTTTTCACCTTATTTCTGAGGTTTTTTAAAATTTTATTTTAATTTATTTTAATTTTTCTGATATTTATTTATTTATTTAAGAGAAGTCAGTTCAGTATTTAAGTGCCTTATTCAGTCTCTAATTCTGATTCCTATTCTTTCATGCCTTATACCATTTTGTTAATGTCTTGTAGCTCATTTTGAAGTAGTAAGTTATGATTTTCATCTGTTTTGTGGGCATGTCTTTCTGTCATTCTTTCATTTATAGGAGTCCATTCTGTTCTTTACTCTCTATTTCCTTATGTTTGTATGGGATTTGACCACTCTGCTTTTCTGTTGCTTATTATTATTATTTTTTTTCCGGTACGCGGGCCTCTCACTGTTGTGGCCTCTCCTGTTGCGGAACACAGGCTCTGGGCGCGCAGGCTCAGCGGCCATGGCTCACAGGCCCAGCCGCTCTGTGGTATGTGGGATCTTCCCGGACCGGGGCACGAACCCGCGTCCCCTGCATCAGCAGGCGGACTCTCAACCACTGCGCCACCAGGGAAGCCCTTCTGTTGCTTATTTTTATGAAAGGTTAGTTGACCTGAACTTTGAGCAAGGTTCAGGAAAGCTTTTCTAACTTCACAGAACCCTGTCTTTTGTTTGTTGTGAGTGTTAAAAACTATGGTGGCTTGGTTCTGAGATTTCCTGGTCCTCTTTCCTCCTACAGTTTGGTCTGGGCCATGTCTTTACTTTGTCTTCATTGCCCCTATCCTGCTCAGTTTTTTTTTTTTTTTTTTTTTTTTGCGGTACGCGGGCCTCTCATTGTTGTGGCCTCTCCCGTTGTGGAGCACAGGCTCCGGACGCGCAGGTTCAGCAGCCATGGTTCACGGGGCCCAGCTGCTCCGCGGCATGTGGGATCTTACCGGATCGGGGCACGAACCCGTGACCCTTGCATTGGCAGGCGGACTCTCAACCACTGCGCCGCTAGGGAAGCCCCTGCTCAGTTTTGATAACAGCCTCTACTGATTCTCATTAGTGTGGGCCCCTGTCCAGGAAGTAACTTGACAGTCAGTTATGAAGGTCTGTGAGGCTGGACTGTACCAACCCTTTCAGGACTCTCTTACCATACGCCTGTTTCATATGCCAGTTTCAGCTGCTGCTCTCAGGTTGTGCTACAGCTCTTCCCATTAACTGTCTGTTGACCCTTTGGGGGTCCTTTCAGATGCATACTTGTTATTTTCCTCTGCTTGCTTCTCTGTAGATACCTCCACTCTGTGCAGGTTTTGTGGCTGTTGGTGGTTTGCCCTTATTCATTTGTATTTTGTAATTATTTGTTTTTTGTAAATATTGCCCATGATTTTCTAGTTTCTCTATCTAGTTACCTTAGATAGGATTTTTATAAACTCTGTTATGTAAATTAATTAGAAAATTAAACTATAGAAAAACAAAGAGACTTTATAAAAGACACACACAGGCAGGGATGGTGTAAGAACCCATTTTGTAGTTTACATGTCACTCTTTTTTTTTTCTATTTAACCCGGTAAAAGCATTTTCAAGCTTCTTATACATATTCGTTTTCTTCTGTTGTGTAACAAGTTACCAAAAACTTAGTGGCTTCAAACAGCCCTCATTTATTATTTCTCAGTCTCTGTAGGTCAGGAATCTGGGCACTGCTTAGATGTGCCCTCTGTTCAGAGTTTCACTAAGTTGCTGTCAAGGTGCTGCTGGCTGTGTTCTCATCTGGAGGCTTGACTGGAAAGAATCTGCTACCCAGTTCATTCAGGTTGTTGGCAGAATGTATTTCCTGTTGGCATCTGTATGACCGAGGGATCTGGCTTTTTACTGCCTGTGGGTTGGAGCTGCCTGCAGTTCCCTGCCATGTGGCCCTCTCCGTAGGCAGTTCACAGTGTGACATTGTGCTTCTTCACGATCAGCTAGAGGTTGCCTGTCACTTCACTCTGCTAGGATAGAGTCTTATATAACATAATATAATCATGGGAGTGTCACCTTTACCATATTCTGTTGGTTAGAGGCAAGTCACAGGTTCTGCCCGCAGTAAAGGGGAGGGTATTATACAAGAGAGAAACACCAGGGGGCAGAGATCATGGGGACCATCTGCCTTCTACGTTATCTGTTTCAGTGATCTGGAAGTTAATGAAACTTGCACCTGAGCTATAGAAGACCATTTTCTCTCTAGAAGACCGTTCAGATTTGAAGATGTTACATAGCAAAATAATGCAGTGAAAAATGGTGGTTGCCTTCAACTTAGCTTTATTGAAACAACTATGTTAAAATTTGGTAAACTACCTCTTCCCACACTTCTCTGCCCAAGATCAAAACAAAATAAAAAAAGCAGACATTATTAAGGCCCTAAGTATATAAATTCTTTTCCTGTGAGGTAAATAGAGGTTCTGTTTGTGCCTGTTGTGACACATATGCATATGTGTGTGTGTTTCATCCTTTTCACTTTATTTTTTTTATTTTTATTTTTTTGCGGTATGCGGGCCTCTCACTGTTGTGGCCTCTCCAGTCGCGGAGCACAGGCTCCGGATGTGCAGGCCCAGCGGCCATGGCTCACAGGCCTAGCCGCTCCGCGGCATGTGGGATCCTCCCAGACAGGGGCACGAACGGGCGTCCCCTGCATCGGCAGGCGGACTCTCAACCACTGCGCCACCAGGGAAGCCCCATCTTTTTCACTTTAAAAATAGAAACATTTTGTATATACTTTTGAGCCTTGTACATTACTCTTAAGTATGGAAGAGTCCCTTCTAACTCTTAAACTTCCATTCTGAAGGCACTTCCTCTGGAATCTGAGCTTTGGGGGCATGGTGGTAAGATGAAAAGATTTTGGGACTCAGTATCAGAAGAGCTTGATTGAGTCCTTGGTGTCCCCTACTTAGTAGCTGACTGGCCTTAGGCAAGTCATTTAAGACTTTCTGAATTAGATGAGTTTCGGTAATCGAAATGAGGATAATGAACCTCAGGTAAGGTAATTTATAGTTTAACTGTATCAACAATGACCTTGTAGAAAGAGCTTTGGCTTTAGAGTTAGATAGATAGTAACGAGTTGGAATTTTGGTTCTGTAACTATTTGTCTTTTGACAAATTACTTCTAATCTCTTAGTTTTCTCTGTTGAAAAGGATAATCTTTACATTGCAGTGTTGTAAGGATTGGAGTTCTATAGTTCTATGTATAAATAAAATACCAAACACAGTGCTTGACATTTTACTAGGTGCTCAGTAGATTAATGATAGTGGTGTTTGTTTGTCTACCACTATTCCCAAACTTAGTATTTAGGTCCCTGGAGAAATGGGATTCCCTCCCCCCCACCCCATCTTGGTAAAAGTTTTGTCATCTTTGTCCTAGGTCAAACTCTTCTGCATCAGCTGTGTGAGTCACTGACTGTTTTGAAGATCCCTTAGTGTTTGGCTGTAGGAGCCATTAGTCAGTTCCCAGTACAGTGTTTGAGTCTACATCTCAGTTGGCTTATTTGAGTCTCTTTTCTTTCAGTGATCTCTCTCAGGGTTGTTTATTGCGAGCAGGAACAGATCAGTTTAGATTTTTTTTTGGAGGGGGCATCTTCTAGCTATCCCTGTATACCTACAATTTTACTAAACAATTCTTTTATTTTCATAATGGTGTGTCTTGGTGGGTCATTTATCACTCAGTGTCCTGGCCTTTTAATTTTTATTTTTTTGGTTGCGCCACATGACTTGTGAGATCTTAGTTCCCCACCAGGGATTGAACCCAGGCCCCTGGCAGTGAGAGCTCCAAGTCCTAACCACTGGACCATTAGGGAATTCCCACTAAACAATTCTTCTATTACATCTTTTTTTTTTTTTTTTTTTTTTGCGGTACGCAGGCCTCTCACTGTTGTGGCCTCTCCCATTGCGGAGCACAGGCTCTGGACACGCAGGCTCAGCGGCCATGGCTCACGGGCCCAGCCGCTCCGCGGCATGTGGGATCTTCCCGGACTGGGGCACGAACCCGTGTCCCCTGCATAGACAGGCGGACTCTCAACCACTGCGCCACCAGGGAAGCCTTCTTTTATTACATCTTTAACCAGACCAAATCACCCCAAGTGTCACCTACTCCTTTCCTTTATCAGAGATCTCAGAGGGTTTGTGTTACAGTAATAGAAACTGACAGTGACTGTGTACTGTATATGTGTTGTGTATATTACTTAAATATCAAATATATGAGCTTGATATAGTTATCTCCTTATGGTTGAGGAAACAAGCTCAGAGAGTTTAAGTGGCTTGCCTATGACCACATATTTGATGCTTATTGGAATCCTAGCTCAGATCTCTCTGAGACCAAATCTCATGGTCTTTCTTAGGATATTGGACTTCTGCTGGGGATACCAAGAGACCTTGTGAGATCTTCATATTTGTGTCTATTTGGAGTTAGTTAGTTATCGAGATGTTTACCCAAAGATTCCTTCATACTGTAGTAAAGTAACTTACAGTTGTTGACTCTGTATAATTTGGAGTATCTCTGTTAGAAGAGTGTTCTGGAGAGAAGCCAGGGTAAGTGACAAATGCTCTCTTCTTTCCTTTTTCCTCTTCAATCCCTTGGGAGAAGGCCTTTGAAAATTACTGTAAGATCTTTTATGTGGGAGTGCCTTGGCCTCTTTGATTGTAACATTGCTTTAAAAATATTTCATTTATGAAAAAGTCTTTTGGGACCCCAAAACATCCCTGGACTGCATTTTCTTTCATACTGAATTCTGTGCCCTAGAGATAGGCACTACCTATTCCTCTTCCAGTTTAAGAACAATTAGTCACTATTTTATTACTTTTTATTTGAGAAATTAAAATAATCTAATAGTATTAGCATATTCTTATAAGAAGGAATTTCTTTCTAATGTTTTGTCATTTTTGTTTCTAATCTTATTTAAAAAGAAATAAAACACTGTGGCTTTTATTTTATTTTTTATAACTTAAAAAAAAAGTTTATTTATTTAGGCTGTGTTGGGTCTTAGTTGTGGCACGCGGGGTCTTCATTGCGGCACGTGGAATCCTTTTGTTGTGGCATGCAGACTCTTAGTTGTGGCATGTGAACTCTTAGTTGTGCCATGCATGCGGGATCTAGTTCCCTGACCAGGGATTGAACCTGGGCCCCCTGCATTGGGAGCATGGAGTCTTACCCACTGGACCACCAGGGAAGTCCCCAAACACTGTGGCTTTTAAAAATACAAGTATTTACATGTTTTTTAAAGAATAATCTTAAAAATACAGATAAGTCAAAAAACAAGAGAAAAATCACCCCTAGTCTCAGGGCTCATATAAATAACTGCTGTTATATTGTTTACTATTTTAACAGACTTCAGCCCATGTAACCTGTAAGCCACAGACGTCTTGGACAGTTTTAATCATTAATAACGAAGTATATCATTAAACAACAGTGGGGTATTTTCAAAGAGTTGGAAGACTCATCATGAGTTTGAACACTTCAAATAATGCCCCTGGTGATATCCAAAGGTAAGCCTCCAGTCTCTTCTTCTAGTTGAGGAATGCTTTTGGTTGCAGGGAGCAGGGAGAAATAAGTGGTTGGAGAGGCTGATTGTAAGAATTCTCATGGGATGGTAAGGGAAGTGGAAATTTCATGGGACTGGAGGAGCAAGAATGATGCCTCATAGAAACCAGAACTGGGTCTGGAGACTCTGTGTGGCTCTTTATGCTCCTTTGTTAACTCAGTGTACAAAAGTCAGTGTCTGTACTTTCTCCAGTCCCTAGAGACTTGCTTATTCTTTTCTACTTCTCTAAATCTTTTCTTCTGCTTATTCATTATTACTTGGCTTGCCACAATCTGTGTTGCTGTGTTTCCTCTTATTTCCTCATTGCCCCAACTCTGATTCATCACTCTACTTAAGCGTTCTGTTAGTTTTAGCTCCTGTTGCTAACTGCTTCTTTTCTTGGAGTTTACATTCTAAGAATTGCTGTTGCTCATCTTTTTTGTACCATTCATATATGCCTTTGGGTGAGGTGCCTACCTTTGGTTTATTCATATCTCATGTGAATAATATAAAAACTCTGAGTCCATAATGCGAAATGGAGCCATTTCGGAGAGTGCAACTCAAAGTGTGGTTTACGAAGAAATAAGTACAGAAATTGAAAGCAAGTGTTTAGAAACTTATAATCATGTAACAGAGTAATTTTCTATTTGTCGAATCTAATAATAAAACACTTAGAGTTGAATTTTATCTGTTTTTAGATTTTCTTTTTTAGTTATCCCTTTTAAATATATTTTACAGAAGCAATGGGAGTGGGGTGGGGATAGTCCTTGCTCACGTTTAGTTTGAGAAGAACTGATCTTGAGCACCTTTTCAGCAAGGATGTGTGGGTGGGGTGAGTACCATGACTAACATGTACTTTGCTTTATAAATAGGATTTGCTATGTAAACGTTTCCTACCTGTCTTTAGGAGCTACCTGAAATCCTTTCTGGAGCAAGACAGAGAATAAATGAGTAAAATATTAATATTTTTCTTTACTAAAATTTTATCTTAAAAAGAATTTTTTCTGTTAGATGTTCCAAGGGTTAAGAGTGAGGTCTCATCAGCTGGTTCTCCACCACTATGGTGAGGAAGATGGTTCAAAAACTGCTAAAGGGAGTGTTTTAAGGTTCTTTTTTGCTCTGATATCCTGTCTTATATATGTGCATATGTATATATACACAGAGATATGTATATTTTAATGCAGATAATGCATGTGTTTTTAGAATAATTTAAGAAATACAAATGAATAAAATGATGAAACTGCTTATAATGCTACCACTTAGAGTTAACTACCGACAATATTTTGGTATTTACTTGCCCAGACCTTTTCTTTTGAACATATAAATATATATTTCAAAAATTAGAATAATATTTTACATTAGTATCTTGCTTTTTCAATTTTGGGGGGAACATCTTGCCAAATTAATATACATCTGTCATAATTTTTAATGGTTAAATTACTCTTCAGAGTTCTAGAATCTGGACCGATGAAGTTATTTAAACTCTGCTATTTACCACGAACGTACTTTCTGTTTCTATAGATTTGCCTTTTTTGAACAAGTCATATAACTGGGGTCATACAATATGTGGTCATTTGTGTCTGGCTTCTTTTCAGTAGGCATGTTCTTCAGATTTATTATATTTTAACATGTGTCAGTACTTTGTTTCTTCTTATTGCTGAATATTATTCCATTTTATGGATATATACATTTTAGTTAACCATTCACCAGTTGATGGACATTTGGGTTGTTTCCACATTTTGCCTATTATGAATAACTCTGCTATAAACACTTGTGTGCAAGTCTTTGTGTAGACATATTTTATTTCTCTTGGGTAGATTCTTAGGAGCACCATTACTTCATCATATAGTAAATTTATGTTAAAATTTTTAAGAAACTTCCAAATTGTATTCTAAAGTGATTGAAGCATTTTACATTTCCACCAGCAGTGTATAAGGGTTTCATACATTTCCATATCCTCCCCAACACTTGTTGTTTTCTGACTTTTTGATTATAGCCATTCCAGTGAGAGTAAAGTAATACGTCATTGTGATTTTATTTTGTGTTTTCCTAGTGAGCAATGATGTTGAACATCTTTGCATGTGCTTTTTTTTGCCCATTTGTGTATCTTCATTGGTGAAAAGCCTATTCAGATCTTTTGCCTGATTTTAAATTGAGTTATTCATCTTTTTGTTATCGCGCTTCAAGAGTTCTTTATATATTCTGAGGGCTTCCCTGGTGGCGCAGTGGTTAAGAATCCGCCTGCCAATGCAGGAGACACGGATTCGAGCCCTGGTCCGGGAAGATCCCACATGCCACGAAGCAACTAAGCCCGTTTGCCACAACTACTGAAGCCCATGCACTTGGAGCCCATGCTCTGCAACAAGAGAAGACACCGCAATGAGAAACCCGTGCACTGCAACGAAGAGTAGCACCCGCTCGCCACAACTAGAGAAAAGCCTGTGTGCAGCAATGAAGACCCAACACAGCCAAAAATAAAAAATAAAATAAATTTATTAAAAAAAAGAGTTCTTTATGTATTCTGGATACAAATCCTTTATCAGATATATAATTTGCAAATATCTTTTCCCATTTGTTGGCTTGACTTCATTTTCTTAATAATGTCTTTTGAAGTGTAAAAGTTATTAATTTTTATGAAGTTCAATTCTTTTTCTTTATGGATTGTGCTTTTGGTTTCATATCTAAGAAATTTTGCCCAACTTAAGGTCATGAAGATTTTTCTCCTAAGTTTTTTTCTAGAATTTTTATCATTTTAGTTCTTACATTTAGGTCCGGGCTCCATTTTAAGTTACTTTGTAGTATATGGTGTGAGGTAAGGGTCTAAATTTATCTTTTTGCCTGTGGAGATCAGTTGTTTTAGCACCATTTGTTGATAAGACTATCTTTTCCCCCATTGAATTGTCTTGGCACCTTTGTTGAAAATTAATTGACTGTATATATATGACTTTATTTCTGTGGTCTCAATTCTGGTACACTGATCTACATGTTTATTCTTAATTCAAATTCTACACTGTTTTGATTACTGTAGCTTTATGGTAAGTTTTGAATTTAGAAGGTGCAAGTCCTCCCATTAGTTTTTCTTAAAGATTATTTTGGTTTTTCTGAGTCCTTTGCTTTTCCATATAATTTTTAGGGTCAGCTTGTCAATTTCTGCAAAAAAAAGCCTGCTGGGATTTTGGTAGGCAATATGTTGAATCTATAGATCAGTTTGGGGAAAGTGGCCATCTTAAAATACTAGTCTTCAAATACATGAATGTGAATGTGGAATGTCTTTTCATTTACTTAGGTCTTCAATTTAGTTCAACAATAATTTATGCTTTTCAGTGTAGAAGTCTTTCCCTTTTTTTGTTAAATTTAATCCTAAATCTATTTTATTTACTTGATGCTATTATAAGTGGAATTATTTTTTAAATTTCAGTTTTGGATTATTTATTGCTAGTGTTTAGAAATGTGATTGGTTTTGCATATTGATCTTATAGTCTGTGACCTTGCTGAAATTGTTTTTTAGTTCTAGTCTTTTTGCTTCTTAATGGATTTCTTAGGATAATCTTACAGGATCATGTTCTTTGCCATTAAAGACAGTTTTACTTCTTCCTTCAGTATATGTGCCTTTTATTTCTTTTCCTTTTTTTTTTTTTTTTCCCTGATTGCACTGTCTAGAACCTCCAATACAGTCTTGAATAGAAGTATTACTAGCAGACATCTTTGTTTTGTTCCCAGTCTTAGGGGAAGCTTTCAATGTTTCACCATTAAGTTTGATGCTACTTTTTGCAGTTTTTCATAGAGGCCCTTTATCAGATTGATGAAATTTCCTTGTATTCCTAGTTTGTTGAGAGTTATTTTTAATTTTTTTAAATCATGAATGGGTGTTGGATTTTGTCAAATACATTTTCTGTATCTGTTGAGATGATCATATAGTTTTCATCCTTTGTTTTAGTAAAATGGTATATTACATCGCTTGAGTTTCAGACATTATACCAATTTTCTATTTTGGGGATAAATCCCAATTAATCATGTTGTAATTTAATTCTTTCAAGATGTTGCTGGATTTGGTTTGCTAATGTTTTGTTGAGGATTTTTTGTATCTCTATTCATGAAAGATATTGGTCTGTACTCTTCCTTTCTTGAGATGTCTGCCATATTTTGGTATTAGGTAATGCTGGACTCAGAATGATTTGGAGAAATGTTTCCTCCTCCTCTAATGTGAGGATTGGTATTATTTCTTCCTTAAAGTTTGGTAGAATCTGGACTTGGACTTTCTCTATGATTAGATTTTTAAAATTATTAATTCAATGTTGTTGTCTGTTATAGGTCTGTTCAGATTTTCTCTTTCTTTTTGAGTTAGTTTTAGTAATTACCGAGTTTTTAGGAATTTGTCCTAAATTTGTCCTGATTTGTTAGCGTAAAGTTGTTCATGGTATTCATTATAATCCTTCTACGTTGGTAGTGCCATTCCCTTTTTTATTTTTTGCTTATACTTTGAGTTTCTTCTCTTTTTTCTTTGTCTAGCTAACCAAAGGTTTATCAAGTTTATTCATCTATTTAAAGAATCAAATTTTGGTTTCATTGATTCTCTGTTGTTTTATTTTAGTCTTATTTAAAAAAAATTACGTATGCATGTTATTTAAAGACTAATTGTTCTAAAAGGCTTACTTACTGCTGTTAGGAAAAATAGCAGTGCTTATTACCTTGAGACAAATAACTTTCTTTATCCCTAGAAAGAATCATTTTCAACTCTCTGAGATGTTTTTTTAAAATCCATACCTCTTCAAAAATTTTTTTTATATTGCTATTTGATTTTTCATGTTTAGCCATTATCTACTGACTTTCCACTATAGAAGTTCATAATTTAGTTTTCATTCATACTTGCCTCCCTTTTCTATTCTCTCTTCATTTAGTGATATATAATCTTGGTTAGATTAATCAATGTTTACATTATCGCATAATTATCAAAACTTCCTAGTTGAGTTATGTAGTAGTATTCAGTGACAATTTTTTCTGTGGTATACATTTTGTTTTTCTTGGATTTAATTAATAGTTGTCTCATTTGTTGTTTACTTGGTTTAATTTCCATGAACTTATGAATTCAACTTCATACTCCCACCAAGTTTTATAAATCTCTCAATATGTTCACATAGTTGATGTATTCTGTTCTTTTCTCTTTTCATCTTAAAGAAATTACTCCTGGAGGCATTGGCCAGTACAGTTGGAACAGATTACCCTTTAAGTGATTTGCTGCACAAATTTCACTGGGTGCTTCCTTTCATCACTATCTTAGACATCCCTTTGCTGTTTTCTTATCTTGAATACCCTACTTCTGGGATCCCATTTCTTTCTCTTTCTCAGTGTGGGTCCTTATTTTGGTGAAACAAGTCTTCCAGCAGCCCCTTATAAATGTTTTGATGTCTTGTAGATCTGAAATAGTGTTTCTCATACTCTTGTCTTTGTTTTTTTTTTGAAAGTTTTAGACATTTATTACCAAACTTCTAAAAACTTTTCTGCCAGTTTACACTCCGATCATAGGTATGAAAGCGTGCACGTTAAATCTTCCCTTCCCCATACTCTTGTCTTTGAATGGTACTTGTTGAGCATAAAATTCTAAATTGGAAATTATTTTCTCTTGTAATTTTTTGAGGCATCTGGGAGATTTTTGTTTTAAATTTATTTATTTAGTTTTTCATTTCTTAGTTTGTGTTTTTGATTTCCAAGAGCTCTTTTTTTGTTCTATGAATATTTCATTTTTAATTACATCCAGTTTTTGTTTTATGGATTTTTTTATCCTCTCCTATTTTTCTGAGGATTTTAATGTTAAGGGTTTTTTCTTAATCTTTTTTTAAAGTTATCTTTTCCCTGCATCATCTTTGACTTCTTCCCTGCCCCTTGTAGTCTTTGTCTTTCTTACCAGATGTTGCTTAACTTCTGGTGATCCTTGGCTCTCTGTTCATATTTAAAAGTAGAGGCCTAAAAAGATGATTGGAAGCTCAGTGTATGAGGCATTCTCTGTTCATATTTAAAAGTAGAGGCCTAAAAAGATGATTGGAAGCTCAGTGTATGAGGCATTCTGTGTAGGGTGATCTGGTTAAGCTGTTTTGCTGGAGAACCCGTAACATTGGCATCTTTAGGTCTTTTTCACCTTGTTGGTTAGATTCTCCAGGGAAGATCCTTCTAGTCTCTGCTTTGGCTGACATTGTTCTGTTAGACAATAAGTATTAGAAGACCAGGGATATAATTTATTATATAACTTTTTACTCGAGTCTCTTGCTTTTGGTATGGAACACTTACCCGATTTGTATCTGATGTCTCCAATCCAGAGACGTTCTGTTTTATCCTCTCCAGGGGATAAACCCCTAGTGTTCTGCCAGAGTGAGGAAGAAATCAATACCCAGTTGTGTGGTGTATAGGGTAGAGGATCTGAGGATCTTATTATTTCTTTGGCAGACTTTCAACCAATTCTCCTGTTTTCTGCTCTGCTTTTACCCCCATTTTAAAAGGTGTTGCCAGTGAACTGAGCTTTTTGGGACTCTGGTGTAAATCAGGTTGCTTTTCTTACTGTTGGCTTTGAATTCAGCTCTCTTATATAAATCACTTACCACTTATCCACCTGCGTTCCAGCTTCCAGTATTTTATTGCTATTGTCTCATCTCTGGTACTAATTCTCCTTGTGAGTTTATATCTCTAAATTCTCTTTGCTGTTAAATTAGTTAAAATTTTAATTTTACTTTTGGGGAGAGAGTAGAACTTTACTCTGCCATTTAAAAGCATGAGTCTGTATTCTCTTATACTTTCTCTTTTTGTAATATGTGTTATATTTGCAATAAGTAAAATATATTATTTAAAAAGGTTAAAAGGAAAGAACTCAGTCTTCTCCAAAACTTGCCAGCTTGTGATAGGATCAGATAACCTTTATTGCCTATCTTGAACAATATGGTGATTTCCCAGTGGACAGTGGTTTTTTTCTAGTCATATACTGCTTTGCAATTCTATCTAGCTTTTGCAATCAATATCTTTTACTGGAATGTAAGTTTCTTTAGGGTAAGGACCGTAACATGTTCCCTGTTTTTTTTGAAAAATAAGTTATCAGAAATACGGGAAGTGCTGGAAATTTACTTAATAATAATTATATTTTATTTTGATCTCATTTTATAGGTTGAAGAACGCCTCATCTGATATAAAACAAATGGTTAAAAATGAAACAGACTTGGATATTACTGCTGATCTCAGAAAGAAACTCCATCGGGCTAAGAAAGAAAAATTAGAAATAACAACTAAGCACAATGCAGAGGTAGAATTTATTTTCTTCTCAAATAATGTTAAAAGTAGAGTTTGATTATTTTAGATTCATTTCATATTAGAAACTACTTGTTTTAACATTTATCGCTGTAACATTCTTGTGCTTAAAAAGGACATTAATAGAACAGATGGTTTTTTTAAATACAGTAGAATTGTATAGGAGTGTTAAAGTAGAAATTTAATGAAGTATTGTATTTATTGGTATGTTGCCTTAATTTTATTTTAATTAATGAATTATATTTGCTCAAAAATGTTAATTGATGAATGCGTTTGGTGACTAAGGGATGTGTAAATTAGGCATTTTGGAAATCTTAATGTAGTTTCCTTATGGTCTCAGTCATAGAACAGTCTCTTAAACAATTAGATTTGAGTATGGAATTTTTGATCAGTGTAATTCATGAATTATCTTTGTTTTTCAATTGTATCATTATATCTTTTATTAGTATGTGTGTGTATATATATAAATATCTGTATTTCATATATATATGTGTATATTCCAAGGACAGAAGTTATTTTTTACTCTAGGATAATTCATGAATTATATTTTTATGTCTCTTCTGTCGTCTTTCTCCTCTGTTTTCTTCTTTTTCTTTATTTAAGTCTTACTCATTCTTAAAGCTCAGCTTAGGCAGCCCGATGTAGTGGAAAGAATACTGAGTTACAGAGACCTGGACTCATTCTTGGCCCTTCCATTTACAACATATGTGACCTTGGGCGAGTTATTTATCCTGTACATCTTTGGTTTCTCATTGTGAAATGCTGGTCCCAAAGGGTTGTTGAGATAATTAAATGAAATAGAATTTGAGAAGTGTCTGTGCACTGTAATAGTAGTTGTAATTTTTTGACAGTTAAGCATAAACAGTGTATTTTCCTTCCCTTTTTGCTAAAATCCGACGCTGTTCTGTCAGGAAACCTTTTAAAGCCTTGCTAGGTGAAAATGATTACTCCTTTCTTTCCTCTCCCATAACATGTTGCTGTTACAGATATTTTAGAGCTAAAACATTTATTTCACACTTACCTGCGCTTCTTTAGTCCTTAAGCTTCGTGAGAGCTGAAAGTAGTGACCATGCTTCGTCCCTGTACCTGTCGAGTTGCTTATTGGCACGTAGTAGGCCCTCAGTAGCTGTGTGTTGAATAAACGTTTGGAAAAATGATTTTTTTCAGGTTCTCTAAGGAACAGTGGTTTATGATTAAAATAACAAGCGATCAATCTATGACTGTTTTATTTGTATTTTTAAGGGCAATTGAGGTAATTTTAAAGTGATAATTGAAGTAGTAATTGCTTTTATTTATGTTGTACTATTACATACTGAATATAAAGTAGTATTTGTTAAATGGGTGCTAATTGTTCATAATCCCCAAAACTTATTTTATAAACCAAATGTACATTTTACTTGAGAATATTAGTATCATGATAATCATTCATCCATTAAATATATTCTTTCACATATATTTATAGTTATCACATTTCTCTTACCAGAACATACATTTATTATCTTTTATTTGATCAAAATATTTTGAATTATGTGTTCACATTAAAGAGATTGGAAATTATCTCACGGAAGAAAGAGAATTTTCTCAAAATAGGTAGTTATAGTTGGTTCAACTCCAGGTTTGTATTACTGTTCAGTTTTACTGTTTCAATTATTTGTTTAGCTGATTTTACTCATATTATATAGTAATATTTTTAGCCATGTAATTTCTAAATATGTCCATTATAAAGCAAGGCAGAGAGGAATGAAACTATCTAAAAACTAAGGCCAGATATTTGCCTTATCAGGTACTCCTAATGCTAACACACTGGCTGATTGGCACAAATTTCTTTAAAATCTAAGTGTCCTATCAATAGATGAATGGATAAAGAAAATGTTTCAAATATGTGTATATATATATATATATATACACACACATATAAATGAATATATATACATATATATTATTTTAAAAAAATTTCTTTCTTTATTTTTGGCTGCATTAGGTCTTTGTTGCTGTGTGTGGGCTTTCTCTAGTTGCAGCGAGCGGGGGCTACTCTTCGTTGTGGTGCGTGGGCTTCTCATTGCATTGGCTTCTCTTGTTGCAGAGCATGGGCTCTAGGCATGCGGGCTTCAGTAGTTGTGGCACACAGGCTCAGTAGTTGTGGCTCGTGGGCTCTAGAGTGCAGGCTCAGTAGTTGTGGCACACGGGCTTAGTTGCTCTGCAACAGGTGTGATCTTCCCGGACCAGGGCTTGAACCTGTGTCCCCCTCATTGGCAAGCAGATTCTTAACCACTGCACCACCAGGGAAGTCCGTGTGTGTGTGTGTGTGTGTGTGTGTGTGTGTGTGTATACAATGGAATATTATTCACACAAAAAAAGAGTGACATCTTGCCATTTGTGACAATATAGATGGACCTTGGGGCCATTATGGTAAGTGAAATAAGTCAGACAGAGAAAAACAAATACTGGAGGGACCTTCAAGATGGCGGAGGAGTAAGATGTGGAGATCACCTTCCTTCCCACAAATACATCAGAAATACATCTACATGTGGAACAACTCCTACAGAACACCTACTGAACGCTGACAGAAGACCTCAGACCTCCCAAAAGGCAGCAAACTCCCCACGTACCTGGGCAGGGCAAAAGAAAAAAGGAAAACCAGAAACAGAAGAATAGAGACAGGACCTGCCCCTCTGGGAGGGAGCTGTGAAGGAGGAAAAGTTGCCACACACTTGGAAGCCCCTTCACTGGCGGAGACGGGGGGTGGGTTGGGGGTAAGCTTTGGAGCCATGGAGAAGAGCACAGCAACAGGGGTGCAGAGGGTAAAGCAGAGAGATTCCCGCACAGAGGATTGGTTCCGACCAGCACTCACCAGCCTGAGAGGCTTGTCTGCTCACCCGCTGGGATGGGTGTGGGCTGGGAGACGAGGCTCCGGCTTCAGAGGTCATATCCCAGGGAGAGGACTGGGGTTGGCTGCGTGAACACAGCCTGAAGGGGGCTAGTGCACCACAGCTATTGGTGAGCGAATCTGGGAAAATGTCTAGACCTGCCTAAGAGGCAAGAGACCATTGTTTTGGGGTGCATGAGGAGAGGGGATCCAGAGCACTGCCTAAACGAGCTCCAGAGATGGGCACCAGCTGTGGCTATCAGCGCAGATACCGGAGATGGACATGAAATGCTAAGGCTGCTGCTGCAGCCACCAAGAAGCCTGTGTGCAAACACAGGTCACTATCCACACCTCCCCTCCCGGGAGCCTATGCAGCCTGCCACTGCCAGGGTCCCGTGATCCATGGACAACTTCCCTGGGAGAACACACATTGTGCCTCAGGCTCTGAAAACGTCATGCTGGCCTCTGCTGCTGCAGGCTCACCCTGCATTCTGTACCCCTCCTTCCCTCCGGCCTGAGTGAGCCAGAGCTCCCGAATCAGCTGCTTCTTTAACCCCATCCGGTCTGGGTGGGGAACAGACGCCCTCAGGCGACCTACACGCAGAGGCGGGGCCAAATCCAAAGCTGAACCCCAGGAGCTGTGCGAACAAAGAAGAGAAAGGGAAATCTCTCCCAGCAGCCTCAGGAGCAGCGGATTAAATCTCCACGGTCAACCTGATTTACCCTGCATCTGTGGAATACCTGAATAGACAATGAATCATCCCAAAATTGGGGCAGTGGACTTTGGGAGCAACTGTAGACTTGGGGTTTGCTTTCTGCATCTAATTTGTTTCTGGTTTTATGTTTATTTTAGTTTAGTATTTAGAGCTTATTATCACTGGTAAATTTGTTTATTGATTTGGTTGCTCTCGGAATTGCTTTTTTTTTAAAAAAATATAATTTTCTTTTTCTGTTTTTGTGACTGTGTATGTGTATGCTTCTCTGTGTGATTTTGTCTCTATGGCTTTGCTTTTACCATTTGTCCTAGGGTTCAGTCTTTCCATTTTTTTGGGATAGTTTTTAGCGCTTGTTATCATTGGTGGATTTGTTTTTTAGTTTGGTTGTTCTCTTCTTTCTTTCTTTTTTTTAATTACTTTTTTATTTTTAATAATTTATCTTTTATTTTATTATTTTCTTTCTTTCTGTCTCTCTTTTTCCTCCCTTTTCTTCTGAGCTGAGTGGCTGACAGGGTCTTGGTGCTCTGGCCGGGTGTCAGGCCTGAACCTCTGAGGTGGGAGAGCCGAATTCAGGACATTGGACCACCAGAAACCTCCCAGCCCCATGTAAAATCAAATGGTGAGAGCTCTCACAGAGATCTCCATCTCAATGCTAAGACCCAGCTCCACTCAACAACCAGCAAGCTACAGTGCTGGACACCCTGTGCCAAACAACTAGCAAGACAGGAACACAACCCCACCTGTTAGCAGAGAGACTGCCTAAAATCATAATCAGTTCACAGACACCCCAAAACACACCACCGGACGTGGTCCTGCCCACCAGAAAGAAAAGATCCATCCCCACCCACCAAAACACAGGCACCAGTCCCCTCCAGCAGGAAGCCTACACAACCCACTGAACCAACCTTACCCACTGGGGGCAGACACCAAAAACAATGGGAACTATGAACCTACAGCCTGCAAAAGGAGACCCCAAGCACAGTAAGATAAGCAAAATGAGAAGACAGAGAAATACCCAGCAGATGAAAGAGCAAAGTAAAAACCCACCAGATCAGACAAATGAAGAGGAAATAGGCAGCCTACCTGAAAAAGAATTCAGAAAAATGATAGTAAAGATGATCCCAAATCTTGGAAATAGAACGGAGAAAATACAAGAAACTTTCAACAAGGACCTAGAAGAACTAAAGAGCAAACCAACAACGATGAAAAACACAAGAAATGAAATTAAAAGTTCTCTAGAAGGAATCAATAGCAGAATAACTGAGGCAGAAGAACGGATAAATGACCTGGAAGATAAAATGGTAGAAATAACTACTGCAGAGCAGAATAAAGGAAAAAGAATGAAAAGAATTGAGGACAGTCTCAGAGACCTCTGGGACAACACTAAATGCACCAACATTTGAATTATAGGGGTCCCAGAAGAAGAAGAGAAAAAGAAAGGGAATGCGAAAATATTTAAAGAGATTATAGTTGAAAACTTCCCTAACATGGGAAAGGAAATAGTCAATCAAGTCCAGGAAGCAGTAGAGTCCCATACAGGATAAATCCAAGGAGAAACACACCAACACATATATTAATCAAACTATCAAAAATAAAATACGAAGGAAAAATATTAAAAGCAGCAAGAGAAAAGCAGCAAATAACATACAAGGGAATCCCCATAAGGTTAGCAGTTGATCTTTTAGCAGAAACTCTGCAAGTCAGAAGGGAGTGGCAGCACATATTTAACGTGATGAAAGGGGAAAACCTACAACCAAGGTTACTCTTCCCAGCAAGGATCTCATTCAGATTTGATGGAGAAATTAAAACCTTTACAGACAAGCAAAAGCTAAGAGAGTTCAGCACCACCAAACCAGCTGTACAACAAATGCTAAAGGAACTTCTCTAGGCAGGAAACACAGGAGAAGGAAAAGACCTACAAAAAAACCCCCCAAAACAATTAAGAAAATGGTAATAGGAACATACATATTGATAATTACCTTAAATGTAAAAGGATTAAATGCACCAACCAAAAGATATAGACTGACTGAATGGGTACAAAAACAAGACCCGTATACATGCTGTCTACAAGAGACCCGCTTCAGACCTAGGGACACATACAGACTGAAAGTGAGGGGATGGAAAAAGACATTCCATGCAAATGGAAATCAAAAGAAAGCTGGAGTAGCAGTTCTCATATCAGACAAAATAGAATTTAAAATAAAGACTATTACAAGAGACAAAGAAGGACACTACATAATGATCAAGGGAGCAATCCAAGAAGAAGATATAACAATTATAAATATTTATGCACCCAACATAGGAGTGCCTCAATACATAAGGCAAATGCTAACAGCCATAAAATGGGAAATCGAGAGTAACACAGTCATAGTAGGGGACTTTAACACCCCACTTTCACCAATGGACAGATCATCCAAAATGAAAATAAATAAGGAAACACAAGCTTTAAATGACACATTACACAAGATGGACTTAGTTGATATTTATAGGACATTCCATCCAAAAACAACAGAATACACTTTCTTCTCAAGTGCTCATGGAACATTCTCCAGGATAGATCATATCTTGGGTCACAAATCAAGGCTTGGTAAATTTAAGAAAATTGAAATCATATCAAGTATCTTTTCTGACCACAACGCTATGAGACTACATATCAATTACAGGAAAAAAACTGTAAAACATTCAAACACATGGAGGCTAAACAATACACTACTAAATAACCAAGAGATCACTGAAGAAATCAAAGAGGAAATCAAAAAATACCTAGAAACAAATGACAATGAAAACACCATGACCCAAAACCTATGGGATGCAGCAAAAGCAGTTCTAAGAGGGAAGTTTATAGCAATACAGTCCTATCTCAAGAAACAAGAAAAACTTCAAATAAACAACCTAACCTTACACCTAAAGCAATTAGAGAAAGAAGAACAAAAAAACCCCCAAAGTTAGTAGAAGGAAAGAAATCATAAAGATCAGGTCTGAAATAAATGAAAAAGAAATGAAGGAAACGATAGCAAAGATCAATAAAACTAAAACCTGGTTCTTTGAGAAGGTAAGAATAATTGATTAAACCATTGGCCAGACTCCTAAAGAAAAAAGGGAGAAGGCTCAAATCAATAGAATTAGAAATGAAAAAGGAGAAATAACAACTGACACTGTAGAAATACAAAGGATGATGAGAAATTACTATAAGCAACTATATGCAAATATGGACAACCTGGAAGAAATGGACAAATTCTTGGAAAAGCACAACATTCCAAGACTGAACCAGGAAGAAATAGAAAATATAAACAGACCAGTCACAAGCACTGAAATTGAAACTGTGATTAAAAATCATCCAACAGGGCTTCCCTGGTGGTGCAGTGGTTGAGAGTCCGCCTGCAGATGCAGGGGACATGGGTTCGTGCCCCGGTCTGGGAGGATCCCACATGCCGTGAAGTGGCTGGGCCGATGAGCCATGGCCACTGGGCCTGTGCGTCCGGAGCCTGTGCTCCGCAACGGGAGAGGCCACAACAGTGAGAGGCCCACACACTGCAAAAAAAAAATAAATAAAAAAATCATCCAACAAACAAGAGTCCAGAACCAGACGACTTCACAGGTGAATTCTATCAAACATTTAGAGAAGAGCTAACACATATCCTTCTCAAACTCTTCCAAAATATAGCAGAGGGAGGAACACTCCCAGACTCATTCTGTGAACCCACCATCACCCTGATACCAAAACCAGACAAAGATGTCACGGAAAAAGAAAACTACAGGCCAGTATCCCCGATGAACATAGATGCAAAAATCCTCAACAAACAGAATTCGGCAGCACATTAAAGGGATCATACACCACGATCAAGTGGGCTTTATCCTAGGAATGTAAGGATTCTTCAATATATGCAAAGCAATCAGGGTGATGCACCATATTAACAAACTGAAGGATAAAATCCATATGATCATTTCAATAGACACAAAGGAAGCTTTTGATAAAATTCAACACCCATTTATGATAAAAACTCTCCAGAAAGTAAGCATAGAGGGAACTTACCTCAACATAATACAGGCCATATATGACAAGCCCATAGCTACCATCGTTCTCAGTGTTGAAAAACTGAAACCATTTCCACTAAGATCAGAAACAAGTCAAGGCTGCCCACTCTCACCACTCTTATTCAACATAGTTTTGGAAGTTTAGCCACAGCAGTCAGAGAAGAAAAGGAAATAAAAGGAATCCAAATCAGAAAAGAAGAAGTAAAGCTGTCACTGTTTGCAGATGATATGATACTATACATATAGAATCCTAAAGATGCTACCAGAAAACTAC
This sequence comes from Monodon monoceros, assembly GCF_005190385.1. Lineage (NCBI taxonomy): Eukaryota > Metazoa > Chordata > Mammalia > Artiodactyla > Monodontidae > Monodon > Monodon monoceros. The sequence goes on along the minus strand of NW_021703782.1, from coordinate 48,882,337 downwards.
TAGAGCTAATCAATAAATTTAGCAATGTAGCAGGATACAAAATTAATGCACACAAATCTCTTTCATTCCTATGCACTAATGATGAAAAATCTGAAAAAGAAATTAAGGAAACACTCCCATTTACCATTGCAACAAAAAGAATAAAATACCTAGGAATAAAACTACCTAAGGAGACAAAAGACCTGTCTGCAGAAAACTGTAAGACACTGATGAAAGAAATTAAAGATGATATAAACAGATGGAGAGATATACCATGTTCTTGGATTGGAAGAATCAACATTGTGAAAATGACTATACTACCCAAAGCAATCTATAGGTTCAATGCAATCCCTATCAAACTACCAATGGCATTTTTCACAGAACTAGAACAAAAGATTTCACAATTTGTATGGAAACACAAAAGACCCCGAATAGCCAAAGCAATCTTGAGAAAGAAAAAATAGAGCTGGAGGAATCAGGCTCCCGGACTTCAGACTATATTACAAAGCTGCAGTAATGAAGACAGTGTGGTACTGGTACAAAAACAGAAATATAAATCAATGAAACAGGATAGAATGCCCGGAGATAAACCCATGCACATATGGTTACCTTATCTTTGATAAATGAGAGAAGAATATACAATGGAGAAAAGGCAGCCTCTTCAATAAGTGGTGCTGGGAACACTGGACAGCTACATGGAAAAGAATGAAATTAGAACACTCCCTAAGACCATACAGAAAAATAAACTCAAAATGGATTAAAGACCTAAATGTAAGGCCAGACACTATAAAACTCTTAGAGGAAAATATAGCTAGAACACTCAGTGACATAAATCACAGGAAGATCCTTTTTGGCCAACCTCCTAGAGAAATGGAAATAAAAACAAAAAGAAGCAAATGGGATGTAATGAAACTTAAAAGCTTTTGCACAACAAAGAAAACTAAACAAGACAAAAAGAACAACCCTCAGAATTGGAGAAAATATTTGCAAATGAAGCAACCGACAAAGGATTAATCTCCAAAATATACAAGCAGCTCATGCAGCTCAGTATTAATTAAACAAACAACCGAATCCAAAAATGGGCAGAAATCCCAAATACATATTTCTCCAGAGAAGATATACAGATTGCCAACAAACACATGAAAGGATGATCAACATCACTAATCATTAGAGAAATGCAAATCAAAAGTACAATGAGATATCACCTCACACCAGTCAGAATGGCCGTCATCAAAAAATCTACAAATAGTATATGCTGGAGAGGGTGTGGAGAAAGGGGAACCCTCTTGTACTGTTGGTGGGAATGTAGACTGATACAGCCACTGTGGAGAACAGTATGGAGATTCCTTAAAAAACTAAAAACAGAACTGCCATATGACAGTAAATGCTGGAGAGGGTGTGGAGAAAAGGGAACACTCTTGCACTGCTGGTGGGAATGTGAATTGGTTCAGCCACTATGGAGAACAGTATGGAGGTTCCTTAAAAAACTAAAAACAGGACTACTATACGACCCAGCAATCCCACTACTGGGCATATACCCTGAGAAAACCATAATTCAAAAAGAGTCATGTACCACAATGTTCATTGCAGCACTGTTTACAATAGCCAGGATGTGGAAGCAACCTAAATGTCCATCAACAGATGAATGGATAAAGAAGATGTGGTACATATATACAATGGAATATTACTCTGCCATAAAAAGAAACAGCATTGAGTTATTTGCAGTGAGGTCGATGGACCTAGAGACTGTCATACAGAGTGAAGTAAGTCAGAAAGAGAAAAACAAATACCGTATGCTGACGCATATATATGGAATCTTAAAAAAATAAAGTGGTTCTGAAGAACCTAGGGACAGGACAGGAATAAAGACGCAGATGTAGAGAATGGACTTGAGGACTTGGAGAGGGGGAAGGGTAAGCTGGGACGAAGTGAGAGAGTGGCATGGACATATATACACTACCAAATGTAAAATAGATAGCTAGTTGGAAGCAGCCGCATGGCACAGGGAGATCAGCTCCGTGATTTGTGACCACCTAGAGGGGTGGGTTAGGGAGGGTGGGAAGGAGACGCAAGAGGGAGGAGAAATGGGGATAAATTTATATGTATAGCTGATTTACTTTGTTATACAGCAGAAACTAACACAACATTGTAAAGCAATTATACTCCAATAAAGATGTTAAAAAAAAGACAAATACTGTATGATATCATTTATAGGTGGTATTTAAAAATTAAAACCCCAAGCTCATAGATACAGAGAATAAATTGGTGGTTGTCAGAGGCAGGGGGTGGGTGGAGGTAGATGAAGTGGGTGAAGGGGGTCAAAAGGTACACACTTCCCAGTTATAAAATAAGTCCTGGGTATGTAATATACAGCATGGCAACTATAGTTAATAATGTACTGTATTGCATTTTTGAAAGTTGCTAAGAGAGTAGATCTTAAAAGTTCTCATCAGAAGAAAAAAATTATAACTATGTATGGTGATGGATGTTAACTAGAATTATGTGGTGATCATTTTGTAATATATATAAATATTAAATCATTATGTTGTACACCTGAACCTAATATAATATGTCAATTATACCACAATAAAAAATAATAAAAATCTTTAAACTGACTTATCTAGGAATTTCATTATTGTGGGTTCTTGGGCAACTTATGTCATTTTTCTGAGCCCCCGTTTTCTTTCCTAGGTATAGAAATAATAGGTTACTGTTGAGATTTATTAGTGGGCAGAGGGTATGGGGGAGAGGAGTTTCTTACAGACTCACAGCTTCCGAATGAAACTAAGTTGTACTGATGTGGGTGATTGAGATGGGAAAATGCCACAAGGTTTTCACTTTTGCAGTGGTTATTAAAATTATTTGAGCACAATAATACAGATGTGCAAAGTAGGACAAGAGGTCATGAAGCTATTCAGATATCTCATTGGCCCCGATAGTGACGATAGAGCAAGAAAATCTTTTAGAGCAATGAGGATGGGAGAGAATAAGGAAAAGCAATGTAACTTTCTCTAGCCAAAAGTTACTGGATACCTAGGACGAAGCAGTAGGCTTTCTAGGGTTCAAGACCTAAAGGTGTTTGACTGATCCTGCCAGATTTCTTAGGAGTAGGGGTCTTAAGCAGGGGTCCTTACAAACTGAGAAATCAAGGAATCCATGTAGTTGGATAGGGAGAAATTATATTTTTATTTTTATTAACCCCTAACTCATGTTAAGCATTTCCTTCAGTTATGAAGGGCTTGGCCCAGCCTGTCGTCCTTTTAAAAGCAAGCTATAGTAGGATTAGCAGTACTTTTGAATTTATCACCAATAGAAATTGCAGACACATACCATACTTCAGTTACTGCAAATATATTGAAATATTGTTTATACTTGTCATTACTTTGAAATGGTTATTAGACTTGTGAGTACAAGTTATTAAAGAAGTAACGTAGATTACAGCATCACAAATTGGTTGTTATATCATATATTTATTTTTATACTTTGATTCTTTTTGTTATCTTGTGTATTTTATTTTATGCATGTAATTACATTATTTTGAAAAGGCTGTGCCAGATTGCCAAAGAGGGTCATGGCGTAAAAATGGTGAAAGACCTTTTAGAGGCTGAGACATGCTGTAGGAGGGCATCAGGGAAGACATGGAGGATGACACAGAGAGGAGGTTCTAAGACAACTGGTTGAGCATAAGACCTAAAAGAATGAAGACTTGTTTTGAAAAGGAGGGAGATACCATTTTGTTGCTGTTCATGTTGTAGTGCATATGTTGAAGCTTAAATGAGAAAACAACCTCATGGTTGTTTTTCACAGCTAGAGGATATGTTTTTCACAGCTCTGTGGGTAGCTCTGGAAATCAAATAAGGCCCAGTCAGGCTAAAAGAGGGACATTAATAGACGGAATTGGTTGTACAGGTGATGAAATACCTAGGAATTCCAACAGGGAATGATGAGGCCACCTAGAGATTAGTTACATCAGGAAGCCACCATCACCTCTAGGCCAGAGGACCAATGGGAGGAGATGATGTTACCAGAGTCCAGAAGTTGGAGCTGTCTGGTGGGAGGGAGAACCATGGTAGGGGCTGTTCAGTCAGGTTGGGATGTTGGAATGAAGCATAGGCAGCTGGAACCTGAAAAGAGATGCAGCTACTGCCAGAGACACTGCCGGAAGTAGAGCCATTTAACAATGGAGCATGGGAATTACAGTTCCTATGATATAATAGAGCAAAAGAAGGGGGTTGAGAAATGGATCAAATGGACAAATAATTGACACTCCACACTTTTTGCTCTTCAGCATTCATTATCACTCTTCTGCTCATGTGTAACTCCCATGCAATAATATCTTGTTCCTGTGTAATCTTGCAAGGCAACTCAAATATCCTCTATACAAAGATGCTCTCACCCACTCCACAATGGGAGACACAAAGCCTTATCAGTCCATCGTTTCTATCTCACAGATGATACGTATCCTCACCATCAGAATCTTACAATTTTGTGTCTCATGAATTAAATTGAGACCAATAGTACCAACATTCTTCATATAATGCCAGAGATGAGGAGCAAAGAAAAAAATCACTAATATATTCATATAACAGATATGCAGAGCTGCTGCAGTTCTTATTCTTAGAACTGGTCCTAGGGTTATAAGCTGATTTTTTCTTTTTCTTTTTTTTTTGTGGTATGCGGGCCTCTCACTGCTGTGGCCTCTCCCGCTGCGGAGCACAGGCTCTGGATGCGCAGGCCCAGCAGCCATGGCTCACGGGCCCAGCTGCTCCGCGGCATGTGGGATCTTCCCGGACCGGGGCACGAACCCACGTCCCCTGCATCGGCAGGCGGACTCCCAACTACTGCGCCACCAGGGAAGCCCTATAAGCTGATATTTTTCGCTTCACTTCTGTCACAACTGATTCCTGTTCCCCTTACCCTCTGCCAGCATTTTCCTTGGTGGAGTGACTGCATTTCATTCTTGAAAAGTTTGATTCCTTAATGGTGCCACATCTATTGGATCTCTGTAGATATGGATATACTGAGAATCATACCGTTGAATCCCCAGGTTTCCATGGTCTCCTCTGCCTCACTATGCCCTTGGTAATCAGGATCAGTCACCCCAGCCAGTCTTGGTAATCAAGACTCTGGTAACATCATCTTTCTTTGCCTTTTGTTTCACTGGTACAAGGAGCCCAAAACTAGCCTAGAGGTAGTCTCAGCTTCTGATACAATGGATTTAAAAATAATTTTTTTTACTGCGGTAAAAAATATATAACATTTACAATTTTAACCATTTTAAGTGTACAATTCAGTTATATTTATATTCACAGCACTGTGCAACCATCGCCAGTATCTATTTTCAAAAATTTTTATCATCCCATACAGAAACTGTACCTATTAAGCAATAACTGCCCCGTCCTCCTTCCCCCATCCCCACCCCTGCTAACCTCTAATCTACTTTATATTTCTATGCATTTGCATGTTCTAGATAGATACCTTATATAAGTGGCACCATAGAGTATTTGTCCTTTTGTGTTTGTTTTGTTTCATTTGGCATAATGTTTCCGAAGTTAATCCATGTTGCAGTATCAATGTGGATCATTTTTGTGTCAACTGGTGGAAGTATTCACCCTTTGTAAATTAAGATCTCTTCTAAAATATCAAAGCCCAAAGTTGCATGTTTGGGAGGGTGGGGGGGAACCCGGTGAGTGGGTTGGTAGGTGGTAAGGTTATTAGAGGCTATGTTAATAGAGAGAGGCCACTTCCACTTCCATCCTTTAGTTCCTGGATCTGTGTATGCGAGATATAGCAAATGCTAGTCTCCAGTTCAGAGCTTGTACCTTGCGCATTGGGAAAGGCTCGGGGAAGTTTACAGTGTGTACTTGTGGTGGTGCCTCAAGGAGTCAGGGAGTCTGGGAACTGATGGGAGGGTATGACTTCATATTTTAGAGACTTAAGTAAGGATTCTGCTCACCAGACTTGGAGTTTTTCTGTTTTTTTTATCAGTTTGTTTTTTTTGGTTTGTTTGTTTTTGTTGTTGTTTAGACCAAATAATGCTTTAGAATCGCTTCTCCAATATGGTGGCCATTAGCCACATGTATCTTTTGAGCACTTGAAATGTGACTAGTCTGAATTAAGATGTGATACAAATACACACTGGATTTCAAAAACTTGGTACAAAAAGGTGTAAAATATCTAAAAAAAGTAAAATAGCTCACTAATAATTTTTCATGTTGATTTTATGTTGAAATAAAGAATCTTGGATATATTGGGTTAAGTAAAATGTTAAAATTAGTTTCACATATTTTTACTTTTCAAAATATTGCTACTAGAAAATTTAAAATTACACAAAATTTAAAATTTCTTGCATTATATATCTACTGCATAGCACCGCTTTAGAAGACTGCCCATCTCTTTAATTCCCGGGTACACGAGAATCAATTAGATACCACCACAAATACCTGGAGGTCAAATGCTATGATTACTGTTGTGCTCCAGCCGTCCATTATAGAAACTGTGCTCACCTTGTCTCTACTGGTTAATTGCTACCACTTGGCCTTTGCTGCTCTGGAAGTTCACCATTTTGATTGAGGTTGGCGAGTCCATCTCAATTATGACATATCCCACCATTATCTTTACCATCTACTATTATCTCTGGTATATAGAGGTTAGCCGCTAGAGCTTTCTAAGGGTGCTTTTGCTGGCCAGTGTACTTTAGAGCACTTTAATTAGGAAAATAATGTCCTTTGGGCTCTCAAAGAGGATGCAATTGGCGAAAGGGGAGGTTTTGGTTTGCTCATAAAAAAAGCACTCCCATCTTCTTTTCTTTTATTTTATTTTTTAAGTATTTATTTATTTATTTGGCTGCGCCGGGTCTTAATTGTGGCACACGGGATCTTCATTGCCGCGTGGGGGATCTTCATTGCGGCATGCGAGATCTTTTTTTAATTAATTAATTAATTAATTTTTATTTTTGGCTGTGTTGGGTCTTCATTGCTACGTGCGGGCTTTTGCTAGTTGCGGTGAGCAGGGGCTACTCTTCGTTGTGGTGCGTGGGCTTCTCATTGTTGTGGCTTCTCTTGCTGCGGAGCCGGGCTCTAGGCACGCAGGCTTCAGTAGTTGTGGCACGTGGGCTCAGTAGTTGTGGCTCGTGGGCTCTAGAGCTCAGGCTCAGTAGTTGTGGCTCATGGGCTTAGTTGCTCTGTGGCATGTGGGATCTTCCTGGGCCAGGGCTCGAACCCGTGTCCCTTGCATTGGCAGGTGGATTCTTAACCACTGCGCCACCAGGGAAACCCCCATGTGGGATCTTTAGTTGCGGCATGTGGGCTCTTTTAGTTGCAGCATGTGGGATCTAGTTCCCTGACCAGGGTTGAACCCAGGCCCCTTGCATTGGGAGCGTAGAGTCTTAGCCACCGGACCACAAGGGAAGCCACCACTCCCATCTTCTTAAGTCTGCATATTATATCAGGAAAGTACTGGCATTTTGACTTTATTAAGTGATGCAGGCTGATGTTGAATTCAATTTACAGTCACCCATTCCAAGCAAACTGTTACAGCTAGCTTATTAAACCCAAATCAAGCCTATATAGGGTTCCTTCTATTACAAGATTAGCAAAATTTTGCAGTCCTTTTGCTATAGATACTATCTTCTCCCAGAGAAGACTGCATTTCTCCCCTTGTGGCTTACTGAGGTCTGGGTCTATCGATGGCGACAAAGAGGTGAAAGTGGGTCTTGCACATCTTGTTGCAAGACAGCTATTTCAGTTGTGGTCCTTACTAAGTCTTTAAGCAAGGGAAGGACAAGTAACTCAGACAGGGAGAAGAGGCTGCTGTTGTTGGGAGAAGGGGTGTTCAGAGGAGATTGGAAGTTTGCAGTTTTCAGGATTGTCTAATTCCAAAAGTCCTCATCCATCTCCTTCCTTTCTACCTAATGCCCAGCTGATATATACCATCTTAACATTAGAAACTTGTTGAGTTTCTTTATTCAACTTGTATTTTAATTCTGCATTCCCCATAATTAGATTTTCCATCTGGTCTTTAGCCTTGTCTGCCATGGGGCTATGAGAAATAAGAGATTCTTTAAAGTCAACGTAGAAACTCTCTGGCTTTCTGACTGTCTTGAGCTGAGATTCTAGAACCCTGGGATTACCTTTTCATTTTTGTAAATTCTCTAGCATAGTTAGATTTAGCCTTCCCATGCCATGGGTCTTGTAGTAAACAAAACTGCCATGTTGGTCAAGTGCAGTTGCTACTTCATTTCCCAAAGGCTTGAACTCAACTGGCACTTTATTTTAAACAATTGCACATGATAATGTAAATAATTGTGATCCCACTGGAGGCCATGGATCACTGCAAAAGTATCTCATTTCTACCTGCAAAAAGGTCTTCATTGTATTTAGGCTCATATAGGTTTACTACAAAATATCAGAAACCCATCTTGAGGCTATTTCTGATACCAAGAGTAATATCATTTGGTGTCCAAGTGGAATTGATTACACAAGTACCAGAAGAGGTAAAAAGACAAATAGGGGATGTTAAGGCAACCCAGAGGGTAGCAACATTAGGAAGTTGCTTTCATTCCTAAGGTTGAAAAAAGCTAGCTATCCAGAAGGATTTGCAGCCACAGGGAAGACAGATGCTGCTCAGGGTAGATCTAGAGAGGGACAAATACCCTGGCTTCTCCTTTCCTGTCCTCACATATACCACAAGTGCCTCTCATTGATCCAAACTCCCAAGAAGCCAGTGGGCAGGGAAGTCTGGCACATGTAGTTCCTAGAATATGGAGTAGAACTGGAGAAGGATGGGGGAGGGGGTGTCTGAGGGCAAACAGGTAAATGACTGGCACAACTGGGAATGCCCAAATGTTAACAACTTTATTCCTGGGCAGGGAGGGATGGCGTGATTCTGAAATAAACGGAGTTATCTTGAAGATGTAATAAAGGTTTTATGTTTTTTTCCATTAACTTATTAAAAGATATTTGTAAATTCTTATTTTGTGAGTATAAGTGTGCTGAAGACATTTACTTTTCTAACATTTATAAAAATGGAAATTATTTTTTTTATATATGTTAAAAAGAGTGTAACTCCTGCTGCACTCTACATATTAACTGCTACTTATGGTAATTTCTGATGTTGCCCTTTAGAAATCCTTTTTGTCTTTTCTTATATGGTAATTGGACCATCTATTTCTAGCCTGATACAGTAGCTTGATGCTTTCCCGTATGATAGCTTCCTAGCATTCTCTCTCATCCATCATTTCTTTCTCTCCCTCCAGCAAGAAGTAATTTTGCTTTTCTTTGAACTATCATAACATTTTTACCTCTTTTGTGAAACTAATCCCTTATGACTTTCTATAGCATTTCATTACTTGAGATCAGGGGCTCTATAATGTTTGTTTTTATATCTTTCACTGTACTTGACATGTAGCAAGTATTTAATATCATTTAATGAATCACTGATTAGATCATAGAATTTCAGAGTGGGAAGGGACTTTATAAATCATCTGGTTCTAACTCTCTGACCTGTCTCCTGTCACACTACTTCATGGAAGGATATTAGATGAATTAAATCTAGTTATTAACTATCTGGTTATCTAAATAGTAGATAAATTAGATATTCGTTCATTAAAATCCCTGTAAAACAGGCACTTTTATTACTTTATGCTCTATGAGTAATGTCATAATCCAGAGAAATAATATAGACAATATTTACCAAATTTTGATACTATTTGCTGCTTTTTTTAAGGCATTTTATTTTATTTATTTTATTTTATTTTTTTGGCCGCACTGTGCGGCATGTGGGACATTAGCTCCCTGACCAGGGTTCGAAGTGCCCCCTGCATTGGGAGTGCGGAGCCTTAACCACTGGACTGCCAGGGAAGTCCACCATTTGCTTCTTGATTTCAGTTAGGGTTTAGGAGTAGAGGAGAGAATGAATTTTTTTTTTTTTTTTTTTCCGGTATGCGGGCCTCTCAGTGTTGTGGCCTCTCCCGTTGCGGAACACAGGGTCCGGACGCGCAGGCTCAGTGGCTATGGCCCACGGGCCCAGCCGCTCCGCGGCATGTGGGATCTTTCCGGACCGGAGCACGTACCCATGTCCCCTGCCTCGGCAGGCGGACTCTCAACCACTGCGCCACGAGGGAAGCCCGAGAATGAATTTTTAAGTTCTTACTATATGTCATGCATTTTTTTCACTTCTTAGGTATGACTTTTTCTGATTAAAACCTGTGATTTCTCTTTACTTTTAATAAGAAGTGCATATAAAAATTCAAAAAATTTTTTCTCTAGTGGATTCTCTAAAATAAGAAAATTAATGAATGTTATTTGCTGAGTAAGGCTAGTGCTTCTTTTCCAGTCTTTTAGAAAGTATAAATGTGTAAATTCTTGTCTTATAAATATTATAGAAACAAATTTCTCTAAGAAAATTGTTTGGGTGCATGATCTCATAATCTTGGAGACATATTTTTATATTGGTTCATGATATCAGAAGTCTGTTTTTAGCTGGCAAGCTACGAGAGCCAGATTGCCAAGCTACGATCCGAGGTTGAAAAAGGAGAGGCATTGCGACAAAGTCTGGAATATGACCTGGCTGTTGCTAGAAAGGAAGCTGGACTCGGAAGGCGGGCTGCTGAAGAAAGATTAGCTGAGGCACATAGGATCCAAGAAAAACTCTGTGGTAAAACTATTTCTATTTCTCTCCCTGTTTGTAACGTCATTGTACATCGTTGCTCCCTGTTGTGTATGCATTCCATATAGGGTCAGAGGTAGGGTTTTGATTTCTTTGACTGGCCTTTGATGGACAGACTTTGCTATGTGTGTATGTCTTCTGGCAATTATGTGAACATTCATTTACTTTACCTTACATTATTTTTTTTGTACAAGTATAGAAAAATGGTTTCAAAATTCTGTTAATCACTTTTTAGAGCACTTGTTTCATGAATAATCAGCAGAATCATATAGAGATTTTAAAAAAATTCATAGGCCTCCTATCACATGTAATCTGAAACAGAATCTCTAGCTTGAGAAAATCTGTATGTTCAAGAAGCACTGCAGGTGATTTGTTGATTAGCTAGGTTTAGGAACCACAGAGTATAATATATATAAAGAAGTGTGCCTAGATAAGTGTATGACTTATAACCAGCACCTGGGTCATGAAATGGAAAATTACCAGAAGTCCTCCACATAGATAACTGCTATCCTGATTTTTAATAGCAATAATTAATTTTGCCTCTTTTTCGTACTTTATATGAAAGGAATCATATAGTATGTACTCTTTTGTATCTGGCTTCTTTTCTTCAACTTTGTGCTTGTGAGTTCATTCCTATTGTCATATGAACTTCATATTGATGTTTAGTATTATATAGTGTGAACATACCACACTTAATATTCATCCATTTCTATTGGTAGTGGGTAGTGTCTGGTTTTTGTTTATTAAGAATAGTGTTGCCCTGAACATTCTTATACTCAGCAGGTTTTAATGAAGAGAACACTGAACGTGAATTCTGAAGATTTAGATTTAGGTCCTGATTCTGCCACTTACTGATACTTGAACCTAGGTTGTTTTAAGGATGAAATGAGAAAATAAAAGTGCTTTGTTAACTGCATGGGGCCAAGCGAATGTCACGTTATAATATTATAAAGGTTACGATCCCTAGTCTTGGCCTGGCCATTGGTCAAAAATACTTTTGATTACCTTTGGCATTTAATTACTAAACTACTATCTGGAACTTAGGATTATAAGACTTGAAAGGCACTAGATGTACAAGTTAATGACTTTTATTTAATTATGAGGAAGTTGAAGTCCAGGGAAGATGGGAAGTTACTTGCCCAAAGTCAAATGATTTCAAGACACTTTACAGAGGAATATAGAAGAATGGCCGTTAATCACATGAAAAATGCTTACCTTCATTTGTCATCAGAGAAATGCAAACTAAAACCACAGTGACTGTCACTGCATACCCATCTGATGGCTCTCATTGAAAGGACTGTCAATACCAAATGTTAGTTAGGATGTAGAGGAACTGGAACTCTTATACTTTTTTAGTGAGAAAGTGAAATGGTACAACTACTTTGGAAAAAAACTTGGCAATTTCTTTTAAAATAAACATATATTTATCCAGTGACCCAGAAGTTTCACTCTTTGGTAGTTTCTCTGAGAAACATTTGTCCACAAAAGACTTGTATAAGAATTTCATAGCAGCTCTATTCATGGCAGCCCCAAATTGGAGAAAAACCCCAAATGTCCATTGACAGAAGAATGAAGAAACAATTTTTGTATATTCACTCAATGAAATATTACTAAGCAATAAAAATGAATCAACTACTGATACATTCAATAACATGAGTGAATCTCAAAAACATTATGCTGAGTGAAACTTTACACAGAAGAGGACTTCCTGTATGATTCCATTATATGAAATTCTAGGACAGAAAAAACTAGTCGTTGGTGAAAAAAAAATCAGAACAGCGGTTACCTCTAGGATGGGTTGGCAGTGAGGACTAACTAGGAAAAGTAGGGGGAAACGTTTCGATTGAAGGAAATTTTCTGTATTTTGATAGGGGTTTTGGTTACATGAGTGTATGCATTTGTCAAGTCTCTTTGAATGGAGCACTTAAGATTTGTCCATTTCACTATATGTAAATTTTACCTGCAAAAAAAAATTGAATTCTATATTATTGATATGAATGCTTAATTATTCAGCAGTGAAATGTACTTTTATTTGCAACTTGTTTTGAAATGCATAAAAAAGTATGGTCTGATGGATGAAAAAAATGAGTGGATGCATGGATATATGGATGAATGTGTGGTAAAGAAAATACATATGGCAAAATGTTAACAATCATAGAGTCTAGTCTGGGGTTTACAGGTGTTCGTTTTACAATACTTTAAACTTTATATATATGATAAAATATTGAGGGTAGAATAAAAAACAACCTGATGGAGTTATGGGATATTAAAAGAGATAATCTCATAATGATTGAGAGAGGAGACAAGATAAGAGAGAAAATTTTCGAAGCTGGAAAATGAATGGATGAGGGATAACTGACTTAGCAGACCTGAGACGTCAGAATCCTAAGCCAGGGGTTGGGAAAGCTGGCACACAACTTGCTAGATAATCAAAGGCTTATGAACTGGAAGCACCAGCTACCTTTGGAATTAGGAATTGGAATAGCAGAAGTAAAATAAAGAGGGTTAGATGAAATCTGTTTGCTCTAGAGGCACTTAGGTTCTTAGATCCCCTTCCCAAGAGTATGATATTCTGGGATTGCTCCCACTTCCTAGTGTAATTTGGGGGGCTTAATATCTGGAGATGATAAAATACAGGGTCTTCAGACTGGCAAAAACAGGAAGATAACATACTCAATGTTAAATATTGAGGAACTATTCCTTCCAGCTTCCTTTTTTCTATTGAGTTTCCCAAAAGCTAGCACTGAGATTTCTACACTTCATGTGGGAGCTTGGAAAACTCTTCCATGGGTCATCTGACCAAGCCAAGAGGAAAACCCTAATGATGCTGATGTTGGGGATTTCGTAATAAATGGCCTACTTTTATCAGACCACAGTTATCAAGTTTCATCCTGAAGCTCAGAATCTAGGTAGTGGTTATGTGGATGTATAAAAGGTATGTCACCCTTATAGTTACACTTAATTGGGAGCAGGCAGCCAAGAATTAGCAGATACTTGTGGAAAGCCTCTAAAATGGAGAGAAAAAAATAATTTGGAAGAATCAGAAACTCTGCAAGGAGAAGATTTAACAAATAAGCATTATTAATATCCTCAGAGCTGAAAAAGAATATATTCCATCCATGATGCAAGAACCAGGTGGTATAAAAAAAAGAAAGCTCTTAGAAATTAAAAATGTGAAATCAGGTGCTCACTTCGGCAGCACATATACTAAAATTGGAACGATACAGAGAAGATTAGCATGGCCCCTGCGCAAGTATGATACGCAAATTTGTGAAGCGTTCCATATTTTTGGAAACAACCTAAGTGTCCATCATCGGATGAATGGAATAAGAAGATGTGGCACATATATACAATGGAATATTACTCAGCCATAAAAAGAAACGAAATTGAGCTATTTGTAATGAGGTGGATGGACCTAGAGTCTGTCATACAGTGTGAAGTAAGTCAGAAAGAGAAAGACAAATACCGTATGCTAACACATATATATGGAATTTAAGAAATAAAAATGTCATGAAGAACCTAGGGATAAGATAGGAATAAAGACACAGACCTACTAGAGAATGGACTTGAGGATATGGGGAGGGGGAAGGGTAAGCTGTGACAAGGTGGGAGAGTGGCATGGACATATATACACTACCAAACGTAAAATAGATAGCTAGTGGGAAGCAGCCACATAGCACAGGGAGATCAGCTCGGTGCTTTGTGACCACCTAGAAGGGTGGGATAGGGAGGGTGGGAGGGACAGAGACGCAAGAGGGAAGAGATATGGGAACGTATGTATGTGTATAACTGATTCACTTTGTTATAAAGCAGAAACTAACACACCATTGTAAAGCAATTATACTCCAATAAAGATGTAAAACAAAATGTGAAATCAGAAATGAAAAATATCAGTAGAAGCATTGGAAGATGAAGATGGAAGAAATATCCCAAAATTAGATTTAAAAAGGCAAAGGTGGAAAAATAGGAGAGAAAAGGCAAGAAACTTTGAGGGCCAATCTGAATAATAGGTAATATTGAAAGAAAGAGATAAGAGAGAAAACAGAGAGGGATAAATGATCAATGAAATTACTTAAAAAAAATATCAGAGCTGAAGGATATGAGTTGCCAGATTGAAAGGGTCCACAGAATATTCACCACAGTGGAAAAAAATAGACCCATGTGAAGGCATAGCATTATGAAATTCCAGAAAAATAGAGACCTAAAAAAGATCCTAAAGCTTTCGAAGAGAAAAGAAAAGGAAAGGAAAGAAAAATAAGCCAGATGCAAAGGAATAGGAATCAAAATGGCCTCAAACTTTTTACCGGCAATACAGGATACTAAACCATACAATAATGTCTTGTAGAGAGAGTAACTGGATGGGAGGGAGACTTTTTGTACCTTTGATAATAACTTGTATTTTGAACATACGATCCATTCAAAACACAAATATAATTTAAAAATAATACTACTAACTGGCTTTTTTTTTTTTTTGGTTTGTTTAACAAGTACGTTTGTACATATTTCCTCATTTTTATCTTTACAACAACTTTATTCCCACTGAGGGTTAGAGAGTCAGGGAGGTTTAATCAGGTGATAGGTGATGGAGCCAGACCTAGTAGCCTTTCATCACTTCTTTCTAGGTGCTGAGGCAAACAGCAGCCATAGTGAGTTGGGAAGTGATGGTTATTGTTGAGGTAATACTAGGATGAGAGGTGAATCGAGCCTAACTTTGGGGGAGTAAAGAGCTATAGTTCTAGGGTTCCCAACCTCAATTTTGTGACAGTATCAAGTGTAAGATATGCCACAACTAACTTGTTGCCAAGTCAAAAATCAAAATTTGTAATCTATCAAGTCTTTTAAAAAAGTAGCCCTATTATATGTCACACTTAAAAAAATTTTATTTTCTTGAATAGGAGAAAAAGCATTGAGTTGCAGCTGGTGCACCTAAACTTGGGCGTGCCTCTAAGAATATGTCATAACCATTTCACAGCAAAATCACCTCTGTCTGGAGGGGAAGAAGAGATTGAGAAATTGTAGAATAGATTGGTTTTGGGACAGGAACTTTTCAAGAGTTCACTGGTATGAAGTGGTTAAATGTTTTGTCTTAATATCATGCTGTAATTGAAATCAGCTCCAATGCCTAGGTTTCTGAACTCCTACGGTTTTAATTTATGGTTGTAAATGTACCTATTATTCTTTTATATTTTTAATAGCTCAGAATGCAGAACTTCAGGGAAAGGCAAGTGGGATGGAGAAAGCATTCCAGACTTCCCAGCAGAAATGGAAAGAAGAATGCAGAAGATTTGAATGTGATTTGGAGGAAAGAGACAATATAATTCAAAACTGTGATCAAAAATATGATTTACTTATGAAAGAAAACAGCAGACTAGAGAAAACTGTACAGGTAAAATATTTTATGAAGGAATTTTTCTATATTTAATATTCATTATATGTATTATACATTATTTGAAGTTATTTTTGGAAAGGAAAATACCAGAAAGCAAGAAAATCTAATTTCTTCCCCACCGCCCCCCCCCCAACTCCCTTCCTTTCTCCCTCTCTTCTTTCCTTTTTAGGGGCATTTTTGCAGGTCTATTTTTTATATGCTTTAGCAATATATTAATATATATATTGTTTCTTTTGTGAAAAACAGTTTGAGATCTCTGATCAAAAAAAAAACCCAACTCACTTATATGGGAATACTGTAAGAAGATAAGAACCCACAACCCTTTTGGTCCAGCAACATGAAAATTTGTAATTTTAAAAACGTGGGCCCCAGATTTTGACCTGAATATGCAATAAATATAGAAAAATTTTTATGTATCTGATGTAAACTTCATTATCTGTGTAGGGTACATTCTATATAGGCACGGTATATAAATATTTGATGACCTTTTATTGAAATTATTATGAGCTATTTATTCTCCCATTTTTTGTTCCTTTTTAGTCTCTAAAGTAAAGGTATGGTTTAATGTTGAAGTTGCCACCCACTTAAAAGACAGATTTTGAATTGTCTGTATTTGCCACTTTTTGGAAGTACCAATTTAAATTTAAAAATACATGATAGGGTTTCCCTGGTGGTGCAGTGGTCAAGAATCTGCCTGCCAATGCAGGGGACACAGGTTCGAGCCCTGGTCCAGGAAGATCCCCCATGCTGTGGAGCAACTAAGCCCGTGTGCCACAACTACTGAGACTGTGCTCTAGAGCCTGTGAACCACAACTACTGAAGCCTGTGCTGCGCCTAGAGCCCGTGCTCCGCAATAAGAGAAGCCACCGCAGTGAGAACTAAGAGTAGCCCCCGCTCGCTGCAACTAGAGAGAGCCTGTGTGCAGCAACAAAGACCCAACTCAGCCAAAAAAAAAAAAAAAATTACATGATAAAAATGCTCTACATTTACCACTGGTGAATGGCTTTTCAGAATATTGGAAATAAATCTTCACTAAAAATAATTTTACAGAAGCATTTGTTAAATGTAAAAGTTTCAGCACAAAGGTTCCCTGACCTTGTCAGCATATCTCCTTTTGATTTCCTGCATGTCAACAGTCACAGTTTTCTCTTCTCTTTATTGTAATATTCCTAGACCCTGGAACAGTGCCTGGCATATACAAGGGCTCCATTAGTATTTGAATGGGGGGAGTTTAGGTGGCACCCGGAACTACAAGTCCCTGAACTGCTTTGTATAAACTTCTCCACATGAAATGTCTAGAGCTATGGGGAAAGAGGGTAATGGTGGCAGCAATCCTTATAGTCAATCAGCCTGCATCTCAAGATCTCTTTTATAGATCTTGATGTGATCTTCATCACCTATTTGGTAGGAGAACTTTGCTTTGATTTTATACAATTGGCTTTGAACTAATCTGCACAGAGACCTTTGGGGGTGAAGAGGAGTCACTCTTTTGCCCTAAGGGGAAAAAACCTCAAGGCTCCTCCTGTTGGCTTTCCATTAGTGAAAGTTGGGAGGGCAGTCTTTATTATGCAGAACGATGCTACAGTTTATAAGGACACAGGAGGCTTTCCCTCTGTCTCATATAAACCAGAGAATCTTTCTCCTTGTGTTAATGCAGACTTAGTTTAAAACCCTATAGTTTAGAAGATTGGGCTTCTTGGGAAACCTGCATTTTATACTTCTGAGATTTTGAACCAGATTAGATCTTGTAAATGTGGTACAACTCGGAAAACCCCAGAAGAAAAACCTCTTGCAAATATTGTTTATCTGTAGAACTAGAAATTAGTTAATAGTCTAAACCTAAAAATATTTTTTTGACTTTTCAAATTTTTAACATTCTAGAGTTTCCTTATACTGATTTGTTGCACAAAACTCCTCCTTCTCCCCTTTGGTAAATACAGTGTTCTTTGTCAGATTTATATATAAATTATCAGGGATAATCCAAATAGTGTTTCTATAGCTAATTAGAGCTTTCCATATTATCTCCTTTACATATAGATTACATATTTGCCAAACAATCTACTTTGTTTTGTCTCTATCATATGATGCATTTTGTTCAATCCCCAGCAGTTAAATTTTTTGGAAAAATTGGGTTAAATATCTATATCTATTTATATCTATCTATATCTATCTATCTATCTATATATATGAAATGTTGCTTAAATTAAATGGGTAACCATAGCTTCTTATTCACATATACATTCTGATGACCAAAATATAATTATTCTATTAATTAATGATTTTAACATAAATTATAATGAGTTTTAACAGTCTGTATAGGTAAGGAGAGCCCTATGTATATTTAAATTGTGGATGAAGGAAGAAAGATAACTTTTATTGATCTAATACTAAAACAAGATTTTATTCACGTAAAGGAAGCGTTGGAAAAACATCAGCAGGAGAAGAATGAGATGGAGTCTCATATCAGGGAGACAGCATTGGAGGAGTTTAGATTACAAGCAGAACAATGGGAAGCAGAAAGAAGAGAGTTACAATTTATAGTACAGGTATTTTAAAAATAATAATATGTCTTTTTAATGCTTATGAAATTAAAAATTACATTGGTGTGATAATTGACTCGCTTACTCAAGGAAAAAATAATTCCTAGTCTTTGCTCTCTGGGAGGCCATGTTTCATTTGTAGTTACATGACAATATGGGCAACTGTTTCCAAAAGATACTATTAGAATTAGAGTTGGGTGACTTCTGCATAAATTATTTGATTTTTAAAGGACACCTATACATTTGGCATTTAGTTTTCCAATTTAAAATATGAGACTGTTAGCAGTCTTTAACAACATAAGGAAATAGAATAATCAGATTTTGGATATTAGAGGATGCTTATAAATCATATAATATAGTGATTTTTTTTGAACTCTTTTTAAGAAGTGCAAATTCTTTTTTTTTTGCAAATTCTTAATCATGTTCTTTTAACCTCTTCCCCGCAAAATCACAGAATCCCCCAGGCTTCGAGTAGTCCAATTTGAAAATCACTGATTACATCTAATCCCCATTATAGATGAGCAGATGGCAATCTGTGATTTACTCACATCATAGACTGAGTGATTAGTGTGGGAAAGGACTACAAGTCTCCAGATTTTTACTCCTGTTCACTTTGCATTCTTTCAGGAGATTATATGTAAATTATTTTGAAGGAGAGGTAGGAGAAATGAAAACTGTTCATTCATTAACCAACTAATTTAAAATTTCAAATAAATTTCCATCATTTCTTCTCTTACTTATTTTGTGGTAAGACAACATTTTTTCTACACAAAATGACAAATTGAAGTATAGTCTTTATATAGATGTCAAAGAGATGCATTCTTTACAGAATGAAAAATATCCATCTAAAATAAATTTTAGAGTTGCTTTGTGTTACGAACAATTTTGTGAGATGAAGGCGGCCCCAAACCTGCAGAGAATAGAAAGCACCTTATTTCTTTAAGAGTGAAAGCTGGCAGTAAACAGTGGAAATACTGAATTTGTTGTATATGTAAGTGTTCAGAATACCAACAAAATCATATCTTTACCATACCTTTGGTCCTTGGGCAATCCTTTTCTTCCCAGTCTCTCCCTCTGTGGAATTTGGAAAGACAGTCACTCTTTAGACCTCTTAGTATTTTTTTTATTTTATTTTATGTTATTTTATTTGTTTTTGAGATTTTATAAAGGCTTTATTTGTCATACATGTGCCAACCACTGGAAATAAATTAAGCAGAGGTAATGGTAAATATATTTTCAGATTTTCTTATGATATAAAGCTAATTATACTCTTTATTAGCAGACTTGAACTCTCTAAGGCCATGACTTCAAATTTGTCTAACATGAATAACTTATGCTTTATTAGTAACCCCACTTATTTATTTATTTGCTTCTTTAACTTTTTATTTTATATTGGAGTATAGTTGATTAACAATGTTGTGTTAGTTTCAGGTGTTAGTTTCAGGTATACAACAAAGTCTGTGAGTCTGTATCTCTTCTGTAAATAAGTTCATTTCTATCTTTTTTAAAAAAAATTCCACACATAAGCGATATCACACACGATATTTCTCTCTGTCTGACTTACTTCACTCAGTGTGACAGTCTCTAGGTCCATCCATGTTACTGCAAAGTTCTTTCCAAGTTTCATTCTTTTTAATGGCTGAGTAATATTCCATTGTATATATGTACCACATCTTCTTTATCCATTCTTTCATCGATGGACATTTATTTAGGTTGCTTCCATGTCTTGGCTATTGTAAACAGCACTGCAGTGAACACTGGGGTGCATGAATCCTTTCGGACCATGTTTTTCTCCCAGTATATGCCCAGGAGTGGGATTGTAGGATCATATGATAGCTCTATTTTTAGCTCCTGTTATTTTTAGAGTCTGCTTGTAATTTGTATAGTTAGTTCTCTCATTCATTCAGTCACTCGTTCATTTATTCATTCCCTAAGTACTTTCTGAGTTCCTACTGTGGGTCCTGAAGATATAAAATTGATTAAGATATGATTTCTGTCCTAAAAGATATCTCAACATGGAGAGACATGTAAAGAGAGAAAATATATTGTAATATAATAACATTTTGAACAAAATGCTATGGGATCATAAAAGAGAAATGAATTAATTGCCTGGGAGATTGGGGAGATCACCACAGAGCAGAGGACATTTGAGCTGTTGTTGATAATTGTCTTCAGGGTTACCTAGAACAAACAAGTACACGTAAGTAAATGAAAATAACCCTTTTATTATTTATTATTTTTTGGCTGTGTTGGGTCTTCATTGCTGTGTGCGGGCTTTCTTTAGTTGCAGCTAGTGGGGGCTACTCTTTGTTCTGGCGTGCAGGCGTCTCATTGTGGCTTCTCTGGTTGTGGAGCACGGGCTCTAGGCACGTGGGCTTCAGTAGTTGCAGCACATGGGCTCAGTAGTTGCAGCATGTGGGCCCTAGAGTGCAGGCTCAGTAGTTGTGGCACGCGGGCTTAGTTGCTCCATGGCATGTGGGATCTTCGTGGACCAGGGATCGAACCCGTGTCCCCTTTACTGGCAGGTGGATTCTTAACCACTGCACCACCAGGGAAGTCCCAACCCTCCCCTTTTTTTAAAATACTCAGAAATTTCCAGCGCTACTAGTCAGAAGCCCGGAACTTATAAAATATGCTGCAGAGACCTGTATTTAAATGTGTGGATGATGTGATTTTGATAACAGTTTCCTGGTCAATCCTGTAAATCTCACATGAAATATACGTGGTTACATCAGACTTTGTATTATGAAGTGTTAAGATAATTTGAAATTCTGTATGAATCTTTAATTATTATGTGTGGGAAGAATAGGGGAATATACTCCTTAGTTACTACCACCTTCTGTGAAATAGATTTTATTGTACTCTGTAACCAAAATGTTCAGAACACTGTCTCTTAATTTCTTGTCCTTTTTATTTTAACAAAAGAAAACTGCTTTTCCTTTTATAAAGCAAGCTTAGAAACCTTTTATATTTTAAAAAAGTCTTTTTTAAAACAACTTGAGGGAGAGATGGAAATTCTCTCTCTATTGGCTGTTGATGGGTTCAGGTTTCCATCCTATAATTAGGTGTTAGTATCACATAGTGTTCTTTTGTGTAGCTCTCTAAGGGAATTCAGTTTTTAAAATAAGTTTTAAATAAACCTACATGAAGCTCCATCTTTAACAGACAAAGCTGGTATAATATTTCTCTCATCTGGGCTTTAGAATTCAGGCTCACTATAAAAAGCAAATCTTAATTTTATGCCATGTCTCCTTTCTTTCCCAGTAATTGAAGTGCTGAATAGAGGTGTACTTCTCTGGAATATTAATGGAGTTACCTCATTTTAAGAAAGTGTTTTTCATTTTTTAAATGCCTGTCCTCTTTTGATAAACATAAAAATTCCATGTCTTTAGCATTATTTGAAATTTCAAACCAAAGCAAAGCCATGGTAATTTTAGAATGATGTGTTTATATTGATCTTGGAAAAAATATGTTATTTTTTATCTCTATTTATTTAAAATTTTTATTTAAAATGAACATTTGTTTTTATTTCTTTGTTTTCTGCAATAGCAATGTGAACTTTGAGGATGCTTATTAGCCATGAGCTTTTCTATTGTAGGCAGTGTGGGACGTGCAGTGGTAAACCATCATACTCTTTCCTTTGTCATTTTTATAGTTCATTTCAATGTATAACTCATCCATAGGATTGAAAGCATTTAGAAGATGAATGTATGTTTTTCATATTTAATTTATTTCCAAAATTCTGTAACTAAGCCAGGGAACAAAGTGCCCTTTCCTCATTCACTGACTGAATTTGGTTTATATATCTAGTGATCAAGGGGTGGGAGAGTTTGTGATGGCAAAAGAGCGTGGGAATTGTAGACTGAAAATAATACCGCAGACTGAAGAAGGAGGAGGAAGAGTGGGGGGGCGAGGGGGTAAAGGAAGGTATCAGACTAGGTGTGGGCATCAATCATTGGCTGTATGATAAGACAGCAGCTAGGAATTCGGGTACAACATGTCAGAGATTGACCTGGTAAGCACAGTTGTGATCTAGGGACAGCTTGGAGTAAGTTGCATGAAAAGGAAGTATTTCCGAGTTTTGTCTTAAATGAGCTAGGGTAGCAAGGAGCTTTTCTTGGTAGCTTCCGGGGAAACTGTCTGCTGGTGCCCTTTGTAAGCAAATGGCATAGAAAGTGAGTCTGGCACTGCCTGTTGTTTCCAAACAGGAAATATCTTAATATTCAGTTTATAAAATTACATAATATTGTTCTTATTGTAAAAATGCCCCGAATTTAGGGAAAGTTAAAAGCACAAAGTGAAGGAATTCCCCCCTCCCCTGCAGGCCTGCCTGCTCCAGTCCTACTCCTCATCTAAGGGTGTATAAACATATATTAGTATATTTACATAAATATGCCTCAGTAATATTTGGCATCCATCTTTTGAGTTTCTTACACTATTCTTGTAGTGTTTGAGAGCTTTTCTGTCATGTGGAAGTTCCTAATACATTTAACAAATCCCTTATTGATAGACATTTTATTTCCTTCAAAAGTTTTTGCTTTAATTTAAAATGATTCACTAACATTCTTGTCCATATCTTTGTGCTGTTGTACATGTGATTTAGCTGTGTAAATGCCTAGAAGTATAATTGCTTGGTCTTCAAGTTTATGGATTTATAATTTGTGATAGGTATTACATAAAGTTAGTACTAGTTTATACTCTACAGTAGTAAACACTATTTTTGATTGTAGAACTATGCTGGCTTTGGGGATTTAGAGAGATAACCATGTACTAGACTAAGGTTGTAACTATATCTATATTGATATATTTCATAAGTTAGGAAGGGGGTGTACTTTAGCTCTGATATGTTTCTAATTACTTTAATCCTT
This sequence comes from Monodon monoceros, assembly GCF_005190385.1. Taxonomy (NCBI): domain Eukaryota; kingdom Metazoa; phylum Chordata; class Mammalia; order Artiodactyla; family Monodontidae; genus Monodon; species Monodon monoceros. The sequence goes on along the minus strand of NW_021703782.1, from coordinate 48,858,893 downwards.
CAGACTTGAAACCATATTTTGGAGTTCAAGAAATAGTGTTTATATGAGTAAGTATAAAGAATTATACTTTTGGGGCTATGTTTCTGGAAGGTGTGGAAAGAAAGCAAGTTTATTTTCGAAGAGCACAGTGTGGTTTACTTTGATGTTAAATGTCAGTTCAAAAACAAGCTCCATTTTAAAATATTGTAAGTTCAACACCTCCCTCTAGTGGAGAAAAGAAAAACTCACTCAGTTTCCTCTATCCTTAATGTGATTTTGTTACAGACACACACACACACTTCACTGTAAGGATCCAGGTAGCTTTGGTTTGATGAGAAAATAAATTCTGTGACAAAAATTAAAATAATTTATTTTGGAGCGGGCAAGTAATCTTGATGTATAACTGCATGAGGTATTTTATAGTTCTTTTGGAATTTTCTTTTATGTTATAATGTACTCCAGACATGGATTGCGTTGATTAAACCATACACCTATTATAAATATTTGAACATACAAAAAATAACAGGGGTTAATATATAATATATAATTAATACTCAATATAACCAACCAATACCATTAATATAGCCAACACTTACCATCTAGATCATGTGTTTGTCATATTTGCTTAAGAATTCATAACGAATTTCATATCACTGAAGACTGAATCACTTCACCATCCCACCACCACCTCACCGCCAAAAGATAACCATCATTCTGAAGTTGGTGTTTAATTTTCTGTCTGTAAACATTGATGATACATCATTTTTTTTAGTATTTTGTATATTTTTAAAATATACATACAGTATCACACTGTATGAGTCTCTGTCCAACTTGTCTTTCTCACTTGTGTTTTTGAGACTTAGCCAAGTTAATAAACGATCTCTGGTTCATTCAATTTAACTGATCTATAGTATTTTATCCTATGCATATGTCATAATTAGTTTATCCATTACTGGATTGATTGAGATTTAAGTTCTTTCCAAGTTTCAATTATTGCAGACAATGCTTCCATGAACATCAAATATTTTTGTTTATGTGGGATGTATTTAGTGTGTATGCAATTATTAAGAGGTAAAATATATGCTAAATTATTCTCCCAAGGAGTTGTATCAATTTGAGAGAAGAGTTTCTTTTCCCTTGCAGTCTCTTGAACACTTGGTATTTTTCAGATTTAATTTCTATTTAAATTTATTTTTGTCTGCGTCTGGTCTTAGTTGCGGCATGCGGGATCTTTCGTTGGGGCATGTGGGCTTCTCTCTAGTTGTGGCATGCGGGATTTTTCCTCTCTCTAGTTGCGCGCAGGCTCCAGAGAGCGTGGGCTCTGTAGTTTGCTGCACGTGGGCTCTCTAGTTGAGGAGCGTGGGCTCAGTAGTGGCGCTCGGGCTTAGCTGCCCCGCGGCATAGGTGGGATCTTAGTTCCCCAACCAGGGATCGAACCTGGATCCTCTGCACTGGAAGGCAGACTCTTTACCACTGGACCACCGGGGAAGTCCCTAGATTTAATTTCTTTTGCAATAGGATGCGTGTGAAATTGTCTCTCGCTCTTGCTTAAATTTCTATTTCCCTGACGTGGAGCATGTTATGTTTATTGGCCATTCATGTTTCTTCTTCTGTGAACTGCAGTTTTATATTTTTTCCCCTTTTCCTTTTGGATTGTTTGTATATTCTTACTGACTTATAAGAGTTTTTAATATATTTGGTTGCTTGGTTACTTGAATCTCCATGGCAAACATCTTTTTCCTCTTTGGGGAGACATGGAGACAATCCACATTGTGTTTGATGTGCACTTTAAAATTTTAATGTAGTTGAATGTATCAGTTTTTTCCTTTATTGATAGTGCTTTTTATGTCTCATATAATCTAAAGTCATAAAGAAAAATATGTTTTTCTGTATAGAGCATGAGGGAGGGTCTAATTTTATTTTTTTCAAATGGACAACCAAATGTCCCTGTACTAGTTATTCACTTGTCTATTCTGTTACCACTTATTGATTTAAAATGTCATCTGTGTCATATATCAAGTTCCTTTATATCTAAGGTTTGGTTTCTGGTGCTCTGTTCTGTTTCACTTACATGTTGGTCTATTTCTGAACCAATACTAAATTGTTTTATTTACCATGGCTTTAGAGTAAATCAGATAGGGCAAGTTCCCTCCTCCATATCCTTAATATTTTTTTGGGGGGGTGGGGAGGAGAGTTATTCTTATCCTTTTAATATTCCATATGAGTTTGAGAATTGGCTTGTTACATTCCACCAAGAAATCTTGCTGTAATTTTGATTGGAATTGAATTGGATTTATAGGTCAGTTTGGCATAAATTGACATCCTTAATTTCTTCTGTTTTCCATCCTTTTATATTTTTGTTCTATTTTTGAGGAGATTTCTTCAATTTTATATAGCAACTTTTCTGTTGAATTCTCATTTCTGCATTTGGGTTTTGTGTGTGTGTGTGTGTGTGTGTGTGTGTGTGTGTGTGTGTGTGTGGTACGCGGGCCTCTCACTGTTGCGGCCTCTCCCGTTGCGGAGCACAGGCTCCAGACGCGCAGGCTCAGCGGCCATGGCTCACGGGCCCAGCCGCTCCGCGGCATGTGGGATCTTCCCGGACCCGGGCACGAACCAGTGTCCCCTGAATCGGCAGGTGGACTCTCAACCACTGCGCCACCAGGGAAGCCCCTGCTTTTGGGTTTTTGATTTACAAGAGCTGTTTCTTGTTTCTTGGCTATACCTTTTTATAGTAGAGTCTTCTTATTTCATGTTTGTAATATCTTATTTTAGCTCTCTGAGGATGGAAGTCATACTTGTTTTGAAGGTGGTTCCCCTCATTCTTCCCCCCTAGATTGTCTTTGTTTTTTCTGAGTGTTTGACCCCATTTGTCTGAGTTTCACATGAGAAGCTTTCCTCAAATGTCTGCTGATCCTTGGCTGTATGTTCATGTTTAAAAATGAAGCACTGAAAAACTGGGAGAAAGCTCTGTGTATGTGGAGCCTTTCTATTTAATTGGGGAACCTTAAAAATGCCAGGATCTGCAGCTCTTTTCCCTTGGACTGGTAGTTTCCCCACAAAGGAGTCTTCTAGTCTTCTCCTTGTGCTTATAGTACCTTAGGTATAGGGGTCAATGTTCTGGGAGCTGAAGAGAGAAAGGGAGCCGTGAAGTCTCAGTGCCCACTATTTCCCAATCTCCTAATTTTTAATAAGGTGTCTTACCCTGACCTTCAGTCGTGTCTGGTTTTCATGACCTCAGAACCTTTTTGGGGCAACCTCTCTTGTTAGTAAATAAACTCTTTCTCTTTTTCCAGGATGGAGAGGGGACTTTGTCAGGGAGGGAGTTGGCAGAGGAGATCTGAGGATATAACTAACTGCTGCTTACAGAGGCTTCCAACAGTGTTCTGTATTCATTGCTACCCCATGGCTTGGCTTCAGGGATGATTGCTGCTTCCAATTTCTGATCTTTTATGGATATGAATTCAGCTTGCTATTAGGCTCTTCCCTTTTTGAGTATTTAACATAGTTGAGAAAGCTGAAACCTGTCATTTATCACTTGTCCATTTACTTTCCATCTTGCAAATTTGCTTTTGACATCTCTTGTTGGCTGTCATCTTTTCTGCCACTCATTTTTATTCTATCTTCATTTAAGTGGGATTTCAGGAGCAAGCAGAGATGATTGGATAGCTTTGATCCAATCTGTTTAACTGGTGGTGCCCTCTTTCTGCTCTTTCTACATATGACCTTCTGAGACCTTAGAGTCTCACTTTTCATCTCATATTTGAGCTCTGGTTTTACTGAATGTTTTTTAGTATTAAAAGCAGCTAGGGTGCTGGGTTTCATAGCTACAGTTCTTTTTTTTTTTTCTTTCCAGTTTTATTGAGACATACTTGACATATATACTCTGTAAGTTTAAGGTGTACAACATGAATGATTTGATATATATATATACTGCAAAATGATTACGAGTTTAGTTAACCTCCATTACCTCACACAGTTACAGATTTTTTTTTCTTGAGATGAGAACTTTTAAGATCTACTCTCTTAGTAACTTTCAAATATACAATATGGTAATGTTAACTATAGCCATCATGCTATACATCATATCTTAATATTCAATTTATAAAATTTTTACCGTTTTTTTTTTGCGGTACGCGGGCCTCTCACTGCTGCGGCCTCTCCCGCCGCGAAGCAACAGGCTCCGGACGCGCAGGCTCAGCGGCCATGGCCCACGGGCGCAGCCGCCCCGCCGCACGTGGGATCCTCCCGGACCGGGGCACGAACCCGCGTCCCCTGCATCGGCAGGCGGACCCCCAACCACTGCGCCACCAGGGAAGCCCTATAAAATAAAATTTTTATGGCATCCAGTATTACAGTCTTTCCATAATACAGTATTGGAAACATCGTTAAATTAAACCACTTACCTGTGATCATGGGCTAATACTCAGTTTCTCCAATTATTAGAGAGAGATGTACGATATGGCAATGTGAGTCCTCGAAGGCAAAGTTATAAAACAGAAAACTAACACATTATTAATTTTATATTAAATATCATTCACCTTATGCCTATGTCAGGATAGACTACTTCCATACAGATCTTGCACATGATGTTCAACGCGATGAATACTTAGGTGATGATGCTGACAAAAGCATCTCATATAGTTCTTGCTGTACAGTTATTCAGTTTTCACACGAAAACACACACATACACAACAGATAAGTTTATTAACTGTATGGCATGATGATTATTTGCTATTCATTAAGTGGAAGTGGGTCATGTAAAGGTCTTCATCCTTGTCATCTTCATGTTGAGTTGGCTGAGGAGGACGAGGGCTTGGTCTCGCTGTCTCAGGGGCGGCAGTGGTGGAAGAGACGCAGGAGATGGACGGGGAGGCAGGAGAGGCAGGCACACTGGTGTAACTTTATGGAAATACATTGTCCTTTCTGTCTGCCGCTTTTGCTTTTTCATTTCTCTAAAAATGTTTCTATATGATACCAATCCTTTTTTCATTGTTTGCTTTAGTTTCAGTGCCCATGTCATAGAAGGGTCCATGTTGTAAAATAAGTCAAAAGCAGTCTTGAAATCAGCACCCTTCTACCAGATTGTCTAATGTCAATTTGTTTTCTGGCACTGCTTCTATGTCTTCTTCCGTATCATCTGACACTGGTTTAGAAACACTCATCTCCATCAGGAAATCTGTTAATTCCTCTGGTGTGCTGTCTCAGCTCTTGAACTTCTCCAAGATTCATATCTTGAAACCCTTCACCCCGCATTTTTTTTTTTTTTTTGGCCGTATCTATGATCTCTTTCACGATTTCCTTGATTGGCTCTGTCGTAAATTCTGTGAAGTCATGGACAACATCTGGCCACAGTTTTCTCTCACAGTTTTCTTTCTTTATTGTTTCCGGATTGATGGCTTTCACAGCTTTTTCTGTAACAACAGTGGCATTTTTTCAATGCTGTAATCCTTCCAGACTTTTATGATGTTCTCTCAGTCAGGGTTCTCTTCCATAGCATTGACCATCCTTTCTATAGAGTACCGTGTATAATGAGTGTTTAAGGTTCTTATGACCCCCTGATCGAGAGGCTGAATTAGAGATGTTGTATTTGGGGAAAGTGGACCATTTTAGTGTCTTTGGTGTTAAACTTATGGGGTTCTGGGTGGCCAGGGGCATTTCCAATAACAAAAGAACTTTAAAAGGCAGTCCCTTACTGGCAAGGTATTTCCTGACTTCAGGGACAAAGCATCGATGCAACCAATGCAGAAAACGTATTCTTGTTGTTTAGGCCTTCTTGTTGTACAACCAAAGGACTGGCAGCTTAGGGGTTAGCAGCTTTGTAGATAAGGGCAGTACTGATCATAAATCCAACTGCATTTGCACAAAACAATAGAGTTAGCCTATCCCTTCCTACCTTAAACCCTGGTGCTTGCTTCTCTTCCTTATGAATAAATGTCCTTGGGCATTTTTTTCCAGAATAGGGCATTTTTGTCTGCATTAAAAACCTGTTCAGGCAGATATCATTTCTCCTCAATGATTTCCTTTTTTTAAATTGAATTATAGTTGATTTACAATGTTGCGCTATTTTCTGCTGTACAGCAGTGACTCAATTATACACAATATACATTTAAAAAATATTCTTTTCCATTATGGTTTATACCAGGAGATTGGATATAGTTCCCTGTGCTCTGCAGTAGGACCTTCTTGTTTATCCATTCTAAATGGATAAATGCATCTACTAACCCCAAACTCCAGTCCATTCCTCTCCCTCCCCACTTCCCCTTGGTAACTACAAGTCTGTTCTCTATGTCGGTGAGTCTGTTTCTGTTTTGTAGATAGCTTCATTTGTGCCATATTTTAGCCCTCAGTGATTTTCTTCAAGGCATCTGGGAACTTGTCTGCTGCCTCTTGGTTTTCAGAAGTTGCCTCTTCTGTTATCTTGCAATTTTTAAAGCCAAACCTCTTTTTAAAATTATCAAACCATTCTTTGCTGGCATTAAATTCTCCAGCTTTAGATCCTTCACCATCCTTTTGCTTTAAGTTGTCATATAGTGACTTCGCTTTTTCTCGAATCATATTAGAGTCTATAGTTACGCCTTTCTCAGAGCAATGCTGCACCCAGGTACGCCTTTCTCAGAGCAATGCTGCACCCACATAAAAGCTGCCTTTTTTTTTTTTTATTGTGGTACGCGGGCCTCTCACTGTTGTGGCCTCTCCCATTGCGGAGCACAGGCTCTGGACGCGCAGGCCCAGCGGCCATGGCTCACAGGCCCAGCCGCTCCGCGGCACGTGGGATCCTCTCGGACCGGGGCACGAACCCGCGTCCCCTGCATCGGCAGTAGGACTCTCAACCACTGCGCCACCAGGGAAGCCCTGCCTTTTCAATATAAGATAAAAAAGGTGTATTGCAAAAAGCGCAAAGTTTTCTCACCTGCTGTTGTAGCTGCAGCCATGGCCTTACTAATTTCCTTTTTTTTTTTATAATGGTCCTTAACACTGGATTCATTTATCTTGAAATGGCAGGCAGTCACAGCTGCAGACCTGAATCTATGGTGCCTATCAAGCAATTCAGCTTTTTCTTGTAATGTCATGATTTTTCTTTGCTTCTTGGGACCACTTCCAGCATCACTAGTGGTCCTTCATCGGGGTCCCATGTTGTTATTCAAGGTTTACTAAACACAATGCACTAAACACAATGAAAAAGTGGGAACCGAGAGAGAGAGATTACTTTTTGCTGTGATATGAAGTTTACTGGAGAGATGAACTGCTCACGTGGAGATGAGTAGCATGTGCAGTTTAAGCAGATACTTGCAACACTTGAGCAATGCCATAGGAGGTGGCTGCCAAACTATTACAGTAGTACACTATGGACTACGGTTAATTTTATGCAGTTATGATTTAATACTGCATGTTTATGTTTGTTTACATTTCTTTCGGCTGTGAATGAGCCCATGTAGTCTGTGTTTGTGTGCATAAGTTTTGATAAATTTTAATGTTTTATAATAGATTTATATATATATATATATATATATTTTTTTTTTTTTTTTGCGGTACGCGGGCCTCTCACTGTTGTGGCCTGTCCCGTGGCGGAGCACAGGCTCTGGACGCACAGGCTCAGCGGCCATGGCTCACGGGCCCAGCCGCTCCGCGGCATGTGGGATCTTCCCGGACTGGGGCACGAACCCGTGTCCCCTGCATAGGCAGGCGGACTCTCAACCACTGCGCCACCAGGGAAGCCCTAGATTTATATATTTTTTTATGGTAGTAAATGATAAAATAGATTAGAATCTACATATTTTATGCATTCTTGACATACATTTTTCTTATTTTTTTGATATTTCTAGGCTATGCAGTTTGTCTGCGAGTTTTTTCAACTTGTCACAAATCTCCAAAAAATTATCGAATGTGTTTATTGAAAAAAAATCTACGTATAAATGGACCCATGCAGTTCAAACACATACCCATGTTGTTCAGGGGTCAACTGTGTATATAATATATATATATATATGTAGATATCTGTATACTTTTATACTATATTTTATTTATTTATCCATTGATGGACATTAAGGTTATTTCCATGTCTTGGCTGTTGTATTGAGGTTGTTGATTTTCAAGGCCACCAGGAGTTGGGGGAAGGAAGTGTGGAATTAGGGCGAGTTTAAATGCTACAAAGCTTGCTATTCTTACTGAGATTCAGCTGATTTTCTTGAATAAATGCTTCTTAGATTATTGCAAGCCTTTGGTTAATTTTCAGTTATGAAAAATTTGATTTTGACAATTTTTGCCAGTGTTCCTGTTACTTTAATGGAGGAAAGAATTATTGGTGGTCCTTACTCTGCCTTTCTGGAACTTACTTATGTTCTCTGAAGATATTCTGAAGTTTTCTTCTCTTTGTATATACTCCTCTCAGGGAATGTTTTTGCCCTCCCCATCTGATTTAGATTCCATCTTTCATGTTGGGGAATTTTTTCAAGTACCGTGTTTTCTTATGTTTAAGAGTGAGGGACTGAAAAACTTATTAGAAGTTTTTGAGTGTTGGGTTAGCTCTTTCAACCATGATCTTCGCTCTAGGGTTATCTGGTGGATATTTGAAAGAGATAGATAAAATCCTACCTTTCCCAAATAACTTAAGAAGATGTAGGAAGTAGAAAACTTGATTGAGTCATTGTCAAAATTCCAGGCTCATACTGCTTCACCAATGAACAGAAAGAAACATTCAAGGAGCAAATAATTTCAGTCTTACATAAACTCTGCCAGAGAATGAAAAGAAAACTTGATAACATACCAAACTAATAATCTTGATACTAAACTGACAAGGATACAAGGAAAGATAATTATAGCCAATCTCACTCATGAATATAGGTGCAAAAATATTATACAGATTTTTAGCCAACTGAATGTAGCAAAATGGAAAAAAGGTATAATCTAAAAAGCCTTTATACAAGAAATGCCAACTAAATCTAACGTTAGAAAACCAATCAAGGTAATTTTAATTAATGTAATCTGTTAACTTTATTATGTAATATAAGTTTCTTGGGTATGTGAATAGAATTCCTAAAAACTACACTACACTGAGGAAAACAGTTTTTTTAGTAAAAACTATGTAGGTGTGTTTATATCCATATGTAATAATGTATAGTAATTATCACATAATATTAGTGACTACTTGACCTCTGCATTAAAACTGTGATTTTTAGGTCAGAATTTCATCTACATCTTGAAAGACTTATTTGAAAGCTGTTTGTTAAGTAATATTTAATATAAGTCAAGTATCACAAAGTAAAAGCCCTAACTGATCGGCCATTCATTTTCCAGTTCTTTTTTATAGGATTAAATTCAAACTCACATGAAACCATGGGCATACATTAGTGTAGTATTTGGAATGATTGTTTTCTTTCTATACTATTTATCAATAGAATGGGAATCACAAGTCATCTTTTCTTATAAATAAATCTTGTGAGACTTCCTGAATACTTTAATTTCTTTTACTTGATTTAATAAATATTGTTTGAAATAATTGCCATCAACTAGGAGATAAGTATTTTTGGTTATAGACTTTGTTTTTATTTCAAATTATTTGTGTTACTTTGTGATTGGCCTTGTAAATTGCTATTTATTCATTTTAATGTGTACACAGTAGTCTAAGTGAATGGTTGAAAGTTGGAGATTATGTATTTGTAAATCAAGAAGGCATGTATTTTAACAGTGGTTTTGAATTAATACTATTGATTGCTTGAAGGAGGAGGTCCTATCATATAGAATAACAGTGGTATCTTATACTTGTGTAGTGCTTAATGGTCTTAAACGTGCTTTCATATATGAAGGTACTCTTATGATGTAATCAGATTACCTAAGGCTGTTCATCATACCATTTGCTTCTGAATCCAGAGTGTTATGACAAAAACGGTGAGTGCTGTCTGTTGGTTGTAGGCAATGTTGGCACACTCGTGCTATGCTACGTAGCTTTTGTTCTTATCTATGATCGTTTAAAGATTGAAAACATGTAAATTGATGAACTTCTATTAAGGAGTTTCCATTACCTGCAGAAAATAATTCTTAAGAGTTCATGTGTACTTGGCTATAGAGTAGTAATTATAAATGAGGGGATGTGGAGAGAAGGAATTAAAGTAAATTTTGTTCTTCATCCTTTGACTGTGGACTATACTGCTGGTTACTTTCCAGACTAGAATCTTTTATAGAGAATTATATTTGGTGCTTGCAACATTCTCACTCAGATTCTGATGACACCTTTTGAGTGGCTAGGAATACCTGTATGCATTAAATATATGTTTGTATGTTCCTGAGTAAGATTATGCTGGTGAGGGGAAGGTGGGAAAAAGGGCTTTGTCAAAGACCTTAAGTAGGAAAGATGAATCTAGATTAGTTACTGTGGAAAATATCTTTGATATGTGTGTTAACTTTATATTTGAACTTCCATAAAATTCAACTCTGATTTCTGAGTTTAGTTGGAAAAGAAGATCGAGAGATTTAAGTAGAACTACCTGATGTTATTTTTCTTTCAGTAGTACAGCAAAGATTTATAAACTTGAACACTGAAGAGAAAATGAAATACAGCCATCTAGTGGCTACAACTTAAAAAGCTCTAAGCATAGTTAAAGTACCGTGAGCTCACATAAAAATCTCTCAAGAGCCATTATTAGGCATTCAAGCTAATCATTCCTTATCACACAAAGGAGCAATACACATTTGTATTACTAAACATTTTAGTCAAATTTTAATAAGAAGGGAAAACCTAATATATGTCAGTTGAACTATAACATTATGTAAATACCCTCAGAGGTCATTTGAACTAGAGTAAAATTATAGTAAGCTATCTACATTTTCAGTTGTAATATGTATTAATCAGATTTTTTCAACATCTTTATTGGAGTATAATTGCTTTACAATGTTGTGTTAGTTTCTGCTGTATAACAAAGTGAATCAGCTATATGTAAACATATATCCCCATATCCCCTCCCTCTAGCATCTCCCTCCCACCCTCCCTATCCCACCCTTCTAGGGGGTCACCAAGCACCTAGCTGATCTCTCTGTGCTATGCAGCTGCTTCCCACTAGCTATTTTACATTTGGTAGTGTATATATGTCCATGCCACTCTCTCACTTCGTCCCAGCTTACCCATGCCCCTCCCCGTGTCCTCAAGTCCATTCTGCACGTCTGCATCTTTATTTCTGACCTGCCCCTAGGTTTATCAGAACCGTATTTTTTTTTCTTAGATTCCATATATATCTGTCAGCATACAGTATTTGTTTTTCTCTTTCTGACATACTTCACTCTGTTTGACGGACTCTAGGTCCATCCAACTCACTACAAATAACTCCATTTCATTTCTTTTTATGGCTGAGTAATATTCCACTGTATATATGTGCCACATCTTTTTTTTTTTTTTTTTTTTTTGCGGTACGCGGGCCTCTCACTGCTGTGGCCTCTCCTGTTGCGGAGCACAGGCTCTGGACGTGCAGGCCCAGAGGCCGTGGCTCACGGGCCCAGCCACTCTGCGGCATGTGGGCTCTTCCCGGACCGGGGCACAAACCGTGTCCCCTGCATCAGCAGGTGGACTCTCAACCACTGCGCCACCAGGGAAGCCCCACATCTTCTTTATCCATTCATCTGTCGATGGGCACTTAGGTTACTTCCATGTCCTGGCTACTGTAAATAGAGCTACAATGAACCCTGGGGTGCATGACGCTTTTTGAATTATGGTTTTCTCAGGGTATATGCCCAATAGTGGGATTGCTGGGTCCTATGGCAGTTCTATTTTGAGTTTTTTAAGAAACCTCCATACTGTTCTCCTTAGTGGCTGTATCAATTTACATTCCCACCAACAGTGCAAGAGGGTTCTATTTTCTGCACACCTTCTCCAGCATTCATTGTTCGTAGATTTTCTGATGATGGCTCCTCTGACTGGTGTGAGATGATACCTCATTGTAGTTTTGATTTGCATTTCTCTAATGATTAGTGATGTTGAGCATCCTTTCATGTGTTTGTTGGCAACCTGTATATCTTGTTTGGAGAAATGTCTGTTTAGGTCTTCTGCCCATTTTTTGATTAGGTTGTTCGTTTTTTTTTTTTTTTAACATCTTTATTGGAGTATAATTGCTTTGCGATGTTGTGTTAGTTTCTGCTTTATAACAAAGTGAATCAGCTATACATATACATATATCCCCATATCTCCTCCCTGTTGTGTCTGCCTCCCAGCCTCCCTGTCCCACCCCTCTAGGTGGTCACAAAGCACCAAGCTGATCTCCCTGTGCTATGCGGCTGCTTCCCACTAGCTATCTATTTTACATTTGGCGGTGTATATATGTCCATGCCACTCTCTCACTTTGTCTCAGCTTCCCCTTCCCCGTGTCCTCAAGTCCATTCTCTAGTAGGTTGGTGTCTTTTTTTTTTTTTTTAACATCTTTATTGGGGTATAATTGCTTTACAATGGTGTGTTAGTTTCTGCTTAATAGCAAAGTGAATCAGTTATACATATACATATGTTCCCATATCTCTTCCCTCTTGTGTCTCCCTCCCTCCCACCCTCCCTATCCCACCCCTCCAGGCGGTCACAAAGCACCGAGCCGATATCCCTGTGCTATGCGGCTGCTTCCCACTACCTATCTACCTTACGTTTGGTAGTGTATATATGTCCATGCCTCTCTCTCGCCCTGTCACAGCTCACCCTTCCCCCTCCCCATATCCTCAAGTCTGTTCTCCAGTAGGTCTGTGTCTTTATTCCTGTCTTACCCCTAGGTTCTTCATGACATTTTTTTTTCTTAAATTCCATATATATGTGTTAGCATACGGTATTTGTCTTTTTCTTTCTGACTTACTTCACTCTGTATGACAGACTCTAGGTCTATCCACCTCATTACAAATAGCTCAATTTCGTTTCTTTTTATGGCTGAGTAATATTCCATTGTATATGTGTGCCACATCTTCTTTATCCATTCATCCGATGATGGGCACTTAGGTTGTTGATTCCATCTCCTGGCTATTGTAAATAGAGCTGCAATGAACATTTTGGTACATGACTCTTTATGAATTATGGTTTTCTCAGGGTATATGCCCAGTAGTGGGATTGCTGAGTCGTATGGTAGCTCTATTTGTAGTTTTTTAAGGAACCTCCATACTGTTCTCCATAGTGGCTGTACCAATTCACATTCCCACCAGCAGTGCAAGAGTGTTCCCTTTTCTCCACACCATCTCCAGCATTTATTGTTTCTAGATTTTTTGATGATGGCCATTCTGACTGGTGTGAGATGATATCTCTTTGTAGTTTTGATTTGCATTTCTCTAATGATTAATGATGTTGAGCATTCTTTCATGTGTTTGTTGGCAATCTGTATATTTTCTTTGGAGAAATGTCTGTTTAGGTCTTCTGCCCATTTTTGGATTGGGTTATTTGTTTTTTTGTTATTGAGCAGCATGATTTGGAGATTAATCCTTTGTCAGTTGCTTCATTTGCAAATATTTTCTCCCATTCTGAGGGTTGTCTTTTGGTCTTGTTTATGGTTTCCTTTGCTGTGCAAAAGCTTTTAAGTTTCATTTAGTCCCATTTGTTTCTTTTTGTATTTATTTCCATTTCTCTAGGAGGTGGGTCAAAAAGGATCTTGCTGTGATTTATGTCATAGTGTTCTGCCTATGTTTTCCTTTAAGGGTTTTATAATGTCTGGCCTTACATTTAGGTCTTTAATCCATTTTGAGTTTATTTTTGTGTATGGTGTTAGGGAGTGTTCTAATTTCATTCTTTCACATGTAGCTGTCCAGTTTTCCCAGCACCACTTATTGAAGAGGCTGTCTTTTCTCCATTATATACTTTTGCCTCCTTTATCAAAATTAAGGTGACCATATGTGCATGGGTTTATCTCTGGGCATTCTATCCTGTTCCATTGGTCTATATTTCTGTTTTTGTGCCAGTACCATACTGTCTTGATTACTGTAGCTTTGTAGTATAGTCTGAAGTCAGGGAGCCTGATTCCTCCAGTTCTGTTCTTCCTTCTCAGGATTTCTTTGGCTATTTGGGGTCTTTTGTGTTTCCATACAAATTGTGAAATTTTTTGTTCTAGTTCTGTGAAAAATGCCATTGGTAGTTTGGTACGGATTGCACTGAATCTGTAGATTGCTTTGGGTAGTATAGTCATTTTCACAATGTGGATTCTTCCAATCCAGGAACATGGTATATCTCTCCATCTGTTGGTATCATCTTTAATTTCTTTTATCAGTGTCTTATAGTTTTCTACATATAGGTTTTTTGTCTCCTTAGGTAGGTTTATTCCTAGGTATTTTATTCTTTTTGTTGCAGTGGTAAATGGGAGTGTTTCCTTAATTTCTCTTTCAGATTTTTCATCGTTAGTTTACAGGAATGCAAGAGATTTCTGTGCATTAATTCTGTATCCTGCTACTCTACCAAATTTGCTGGTTAGCTCTAGTAATTTTCTGGTAGCATCTTTAGGATTCTGTATGTATAGTATTATACCATCTGCAAACAGTGACAGTTTTACTTCTTCTTTTCTGATTTGGCTTCCTGTTATTTCTTTTTCTTCTCTGATTGCTGTGGCTTAAACTTGCAAAACTATGTTTAATAAGAGTGGTGAGAGTGGGCAACCTTGTCTTATTCCTGATCTTAGAGGAAATGCTTTCAGTTTTTCACCATTGAGGACGATGTTGGCTGTGGGTTTGTCATATATGGCCTTTGTTATGTTGAGGTAGGTTCCCTCTATGCCTACTTTCTGGAGAGTTTTTATCATAAATAGGTGTTGAATTTTGTCAAAAGCTTTTTCTGCATCTATTGAGATTATCATACGGTTTTTCTCCTTCAGTTTGTTAATATGGTGTATCACATTGAATGATTTGCATATATTGAAGAATCCTTGCATTCCTGGGATAAACCCCATTGATCATGGTGTGTGATCCTGTTAATGTGCTGCTGGATTCTGTTTCCTGGTATTTTGCTCAGGATTTTTGCATCTATGTTCATCAGTGTTACTGGCCTGTAGTTTTCTCTTTTCGTGACATCTTTGTCTGGTTTTGGTATCAGGATGCTGGTGGCTTCGTAGATGAGTTTGGGAGTGCTCCTTCCTCTGCTATATTTTGGAAGAGTTTGAGAAGGATGGGTGTTAGCTCTTCTCTCAATGTTTGATAGAATTCACCTGTGAAGCCATCTGGTCCTGGACTCTTGTTTGTTGGAAGATTTTTAATCACAGTTTCAATTTTAGTACTTGTGATTGGTCTGTTTATATTTTCTATTTCTTCCTGGTTCAATCTTGGAAGGTTGTGACTTTCTAAGAATTTGTGCATTTCTTCCAGGTTGTCCATTTTATTGGCATAGAGTTGCTTGTAGTAATCTCTCATGATCCTTTGTATTTCTGCAGTGTCAGTTGTTACTTCTCCTTCTTCATTTCTAATCCTGTTCATTTGAGTGTTCTCCCTTTTTTTCTTGATGAGTCTGGCTAATGGTTTATCAGTTTTGTTTATCTTCTCAACGAACCAGCTTTTAGTTTTCTTGATCTTTGCTATTGTTTTCTTCATTTCTTTTTCATTTATTTCTGATCTTTATGATTTCTTTCCTTCTGCTAACTTTGGGGTTTTTTGTTCTTCTTTCTCTAATATCTTTAGGTGTAAGGTTAGGTTGTTTATCTGAGGTTTTTCTTGTTGCTTGAGGTAGGATTGTATTGCTATAAACTTCCCTCTTAAAACTGCTTTTGCTGCATCCCATAGGCTTTTGGTCATCATGTTTTCATTTCATTTGTGTCTAGGTATTTTTTGATTTCCTCTTTGATTTCTTCAGTAATCTCTTGGTTTTTTAGGAGCATAGTTTTTATCCTCCATGTGTTTGTATTTTTTAGTTTTTTTTTTCCCGTAATTGATATGTAGTCTCATAGCTTTGTGGTCAGAAAAGATACTTGATACGATTTCAGTTTTCTCAAATTTACCAAGGCTTGATTTGTCACCCAGGTTATGGTCTATCCTGGAGAATGTTCCATGAGCACTTGAGAAGAAAATGTATTCTGTTGTTTTGGATGGAATGTTCTATAAATATCAGTTAAGTCTGTCTTGTGTAATGTGTCATTTAAAGCTTGTGTTTCCTTATTTATTTTCATTTCGGATGATCTGTCCATTGGTGAAAGTGGGGTGTTAAAGTCCCCTACTATTCTTGTGTTACTGTCTATTTCCCCTTTTATGGCTGTTAGCATTTGCCTTATGTATTGAGATGCTCCTATGTTGGGGGCATAAATGTTTACAATTGTTATATCTTTTTCTCAGATTGATTCCTTGATCATTATGTATTGTCCTTCTTTGTCTCTTGTAATAGTCTTTATTTTAAAGTCTATTTTGTCTGATAAGAGAACTGCTACTCCAGCTTTTTTAAAAAATGTATGTATTTATTTATTTATTTTTGGCTGTGTTGGGTCTTTGTTTCTGTGCGAGGGCTTTCTCCAGCTGAGGCGAGAGGGGGCCACTCTTCATCGCAGTGCGCTGGCCTCTCACTGTTGCGGCCTCTCCTGTTGTGGAGCACAGGCTCCAGACACGCAGGCTCAGTAGTTGTGTCTCACGGGCCTAGTTGCTCCGTGGCATGTGGGATCTTCCCAGACTGGGGCTCGAACCCAAGTCCCCTGCATTGGCAGGCAGATTCCCAACCACTGAGCCACCAGGGAAACCCCTCCAGCTTTCTTTTGATTTCCATTTTCATGGAATATCTTTTTCCATCCCCTCACTTTCAGTCTGTATGTGTCCCTAGGTCTGAAGTGGGTCTCTGGTAGACAGCATATATACAGGTCTTGTTTTTGTATCCATTCAACCAGTCTGTGTCTTTTGGTTGGAGCAGTTAATCCATTTACATTTAAGGTAATTATTGATATATATGTTCCTATTACCATTTTCTTAATTGTTTTGGGTTTCTTTTTGTAGGTCTTTTCCTTCTCTTGTGTTTCCTGCCTAGAGAAGTTCCTTTTGCATTTGTTTTGAAGCTGGTTTGGTGGTGCTGAATTCTCTTAACTTTTACCTGTCAGTAAAGGTTTCTCCATCAAATCTGAATGAGATCCTTGCTGGGTAGAGTAATCTTGGTTGTAGATTTTTCCCTTTCATCACTTTAAATATGTCCTGCCACTCCCTTCTGACTTGCAGAGTTTCTGCTGAAAGATCAGCTGTTAACCTTTTGGGGATACCATTGTATGTTACTTGTTGCTTTTCCTTTGCTGCTTTTAATATTTTTTCTATGTATTTAATTTTTGATAGTTTGATTAATATGTGTCTTGGCGTGTTTCTCCTTGGATTTATGTTGTATGGGAGTCTCTGCGCTTCCTGGATCTGATTGACTCTTTCCTTTTGCATGTAAGGGAAGTTTTCAAGTATAATCTCTTCATATATTTTCTCAGTCCCTTTTTTTTTCTCTTCTTCCTCTGGGATCCCTATAATTCGAATGTTGGTAAGTTTAATGTTGTCTCAGTGCTCTCTGAGACTGTCCTCAATTCTTTTCATTTTTTTCCTTTATTCTGCTCTGTGGTAGTTATTTCCATCATTTTACCTTCCAGGTCACTTATCTGTTCTTCTGCCTCAGTTATTCTGCTACTGCTTCCTTCTAGAGAATTTTTAATTTATTGTGTTATTTATCTTTGTTTTTTTGCTCTTTAGTTCTTCTAGGTCCTTGTTAAATGTTTCTTCTGTTTTCTCCCATCTATTTCCAAGATTTTGTATCATCTTTACTATCATTACTCTGAATTCTATTTCAGGTAGACTGCCTATTTCCTCTTCATTTGTTTGGTCTGGTGTTTTTTTACCTTGCTCCTTCATCTGCTGCATATTTCTCTGTTTTCTTATTTTGTTTACTTACTGTGTTTTGGGTCTCCTTTTCGCAGGCTGCTGGCTCGTAGTTCCCTTGTTTTTGGTGTCTGTCCCCAGTGGATGAGGTTGGTTGAGTTGCTTGTGTAGGCTTCCTGGTGGAGGGGACTGGTGCCTGTGTTCTTGTGGTTTGGGCTGGATCTTTTCTTTCTGGTGGGCAGGGCCGCATCTAGTGGTGTGTTTTGGGGTGTCTGTGACCTTATTATGATTTTAGGCAGCCTCTCTGCTAATGGGTGGGGTTGTGTTCCTGTCTTGCTAGTTGTTTGGCATGGGGCGTCCAGCACTGGAGCTTGCTTGCTGTTGGGTGGAGCTGTGTCTTAGTGTTGAGACTGAGATCTCTGGGAGAGCTGTAATCAATTTATATTACGTGGGGCTGGGAGGTCTGTGGTGGTCCAGTGTCCTGAACTCGGCTCTCCCACCTCGGAGGCTCAGGCCTGACACCGGGCTGGAGCACCATGACTCTGTCAGCCACACGGCTCAGAAGAAAAGGGAGAAAAAAAGAAAGAAAAAAAAATATTAACATAAAAAGAAAAATAATAAAAAAAGAAGATAGTAACCAAACCAATAAACAAATCCACCAATGATAACAAGTGCTAAAAACTAAACTAAGATAAACATGAAAATCAGTAACAAATCAGTCGCAGACAGCAAACGCCAAGTCTCCAGTTGCTCTCAGAATCCGCTGCCTCAATTTTGGGACGATTTGTCTATTCAGGTGTTCCACAGATGCAGGGTCCATCAAGTTGATTGTGGAGATTTAATCCGCTGCTCCTGAGGCTGCATGGAGAAACTTCCTTTTCTCTTCTTTGTCCGCACAGCTCCTGGGGTTCTGCTTTGGCCCCGCCTCTGCGTGTAGGTCTCTGTCAGTCACCTGTTCCCACCCAGACAGGAGGGGGTTTAAGCAGCAGCTGATTAGGGGGCTCTGGCTCACTCAAGCCGTGGGGAGGGAGGGGACAGTAGTCAGAATTGGAATGTGGGGCAAGCCTGTGGTGGCAGAAGCCGGCGTGACATTGCAACAGCCTGAGGTGTGCTGTGTGTTCTCCCGGGGAAGTTGTCCCTGGATCACGGGACCCTGGCAGTGGCGGTCTGCATAGCCTCCATGGGTGGGTTGTGTGTGTGTGGATAGTGACCTGTGCTTGCATACAGCATTCTTCATGGCTGCGTTAGCGTTTCATGCCCGTCTCTGGGGTCCGAGCTGATAGCCATGGCTCACGCCTGTCTCTGGAGCTTGTTTAGGCGGTGCTCTGCCTCCTGTGGGCAAATGGGGATGAATCCCCTCTCCTTGCACACCCCGAAACAAGGGTCTCTTGCCTCTTCGGCAGGTCCAGACTTCTTCTTCCCATACTTCTTCCCAGACTCCCTCCTGGCTAGCTGTGGCACCCTCAGGCTGTCTTCATACAGCCAACCCCAGTCCTCTCCCTGGGATCTGACCTCCAAAGCCCAAGCCTCAGCTCCCAGCCCCCACCCGCCCGACGGGTGAGCCAATAAGCCTCTCAGGCTGGTGAGTGCTGGTCGGCCCTGATCCTCTGTCAGGGAATCTCTCTGCTTTGCCCGCTGCACCCCTGTTGCTGTGCTTTCCTCCGTGGCTCTGAAGTTCCCCCCACACCCCGCCGTCTCCACCAGTGAAGGGGCTTCCTAGTGTGTGGAAACTTTTCCTCCTTCTCAGCTCCCTCCCAGAGGTGCAGGTCCTGTCCCTATTCTTTTGTCTCTGTTTTTTCTTTTTTTCTTTTGCCCTACCCAGGTACATGGGGAGTTTCTTGCCTTTTGGGAGGTCTGAGGTCTTCTGCCAGCATTCAGTAGGTGTTCTGTAGGAGCTGTTCCATATGTAGATTTTTTTTTTCCTTTTTATTAATTTATTTAATGTATTTATTTTTGGCTGCACTGGGTCTTCATTGTACGCATGGGCTTTCTCTAGTTGTGGTGAGCAGGGGCCACTCCTCGTTGCTTTGTGCAGCCTTCTTATTGTGGTGGCTTCTCTTATTGCAGAGAACGGTCTCTAGGTGCACGGGTTTCAGTAGTCGTGGCATGCAGGCTAGCTAGTAGTGGCACGTGAGCTCTAGAGCACAGGCTCAGTAGTTGTGGCGCACGGGCATAGTTGCTTCACGGCATGTGGGATCTTCTTCCTGGACCCAGGCTCGAACCCATGTCCCCTGCATTGGCAGGCGGATTCCCAACCACTGCACCATCAGGGAAGCCCTAGATGTATTTTTGATGTATTTGTGGGGAGGAAGGTGGTCTTCACGTCTTACTCCTCCGCCATCTTGAAGGTCCTTCCCTTATTTAGATTTTTTAAGTTGTAAAACTCCAGTAGCACTTTTTAAACACATGTATATTCTGAAACATCGCTAGAGAATATCTTGGCCTCTCTTGCTTAATCTATTATTATGGTTGAAGTACAGGTTTAGTTGCTTACAGTATTTTATAGAATAAATTTTAGTCATTGTTGGCTTATAAACTTTATTGATGCAAAAATGAACTATTTTCTAGGAGCAAGATAATGCTTTACAAAATATGCACGAGAAAGTAGAAAAATTAGAAGCCGAACACATGGAGTGCTCTGACCTTTTACGTCGACAGACAAGTGAATTCGAATTTAGCACTCAGCGAGAGGAACGTCTTAGAAAAGAGTTTGAGGTATATTTTCTCATTCTTTTATAGCACATATATGATGGCTAGTTAGTAATTTAAGGACAAAGTTTTACTCTGTAATAAAATATAATTTTTTGACATTTATATATATTGAATATTGGCTTCCTTGAAAACTTTTGTATTTGAGTAAATTATATCTTGCTCCGAATTAAAAAAAAAACGATTCATTTTTAATAATTAATTGTCCTGGAATATTTGGAAAGTTTGAAGGTAATTGTTTATATTACAAGTTTGAGGAAGCAACACAAGAAAAGATATTAAATTCTAATTTTGTAGTTTGAATGCTGTGTACTAGCTACATAGTTTTGTGGAGTGCTTTTCAGGTTAGACTTTATTTATTTTTTTATAAATTTATTTTTATTTATATTACTTATTTTTGGCTATGTTGGGTCTTCATTGCTGCATGCGGGCTTTCTCTAGTTGTGGCGAGTGGGGGCTACTCTTCGTTGCATTGCACGGGCTTCTCATTGTGGTGGCTTCTCTTGTTGTGGAGTACAGGCTCTGGGCACGTGAGCTTCAGTAGTTGTGGCATGCGGGCTCAGTAGTTGTGGCTTGCGACCTCTAGAGTGCAGGCTCAGTAGTTGTTGTGCATGGGCTTAGTTGCTCTGCAGCAAGTGGGAACTTCCTGGACCAGAGCTTGAACCTGTGTCCCCTGCATTGGCAGGAAGATTCTTAACCACTGTGCCATGAGGGAAGTCCCCAGGTTAGACTTTAAATGGGAAAGGAGCATTAGTTTACAAATGAAAAAATATGATTTTTGTGAGTAAATGATACTGATAACCACTTTAATCTTGAGAGATAGCTAATTTATTTGTTAATTTTTAAAAAAAATTTTCTTTTGCTTTGTGGGGAATTAAGTATTTCAATAGATAAAGAAGTTTGTCTTAAACATAATTTATAATTCTTATAAAGTAAATAAACATTTATAAAGAGTATTTAATGATAAAATGCTGGAGGTACTCTCATTAAACTCACTTCTGTCAGTTAACAATGTGCTGAGAATTTTAGCCAAAGAAATATATAAAAGCAAGAACAGTGATAAAAAATTATAATTTTTGGAAAGAAGGGGGGTATGATTCTGATTATTTTCAGATGGTATGCTAATAACCCTAAGTGGTCAAGAAAATCATCTTTGAAATTATTGACACTAGTAAGAACATTCAATAAGGAGGTCAAGAAGAAAATAATATATAGCAGTTATGTTTACACTCTAATATACCAGTAATAATCAGAGAATAAGATACTAAAAAAGTTTTTGTCACCATAGTGACAAAAACAGGAATACAGTTAACAACAAATACATTAAAAATTATGAAATTTAACTGAGAGTCTTAAAAGAAAATGATGAGACATTTTGGGAACCCTTAACAGTGTAAAGTTATGAATCCTCCCTAGATTATATTATGGGTTAAAGCAGTTCCAATCAAAGATTGAGTGGAATTATCTTGGGAAGACAGATTCTAAAGTTCATCCACATGAGGATCTATAAAACATTTTGGTAAGAGTAATGAGTGGGTACTTACTATACCAGAAGTTAGTACAGATTATAAAACTTCAGTAATATATCAATTGTGTTTTTTTGGTTGTATGCAACAGAAACTGACTTTGGTTAACATAAATAGAGAATTCAGTGGAAGAATATGGGAATCATATCCACAGAATCACAAGGAATGTTGGGGAATCAGCTTAGAAATCATATGAGTCCCAGAGCATCTCCAGAGTTCTTGGTAGCAGAAATGATGGATGAAGCGGAGGTGAATTGGTACCGATAGTTTTTATTCTTTTTGTAACTTTGGTCAGGATTCTAATCTGGAAGAGAACATTTGATTGAAAGAGGTAATTTGCCCCAAGTAAATTCCTCTAATTATGCTAAAATTAAAGTCCCCCAAATAAATTCTTATATAGAAATTAGGGTGCTGGTAAAAAGAGAAGGGGAAAGATTGTTGAGTGGCCAAAAAGTACAATACCTCTAAGACCAGACTTTCAGTGTCAGAATTGAAAGGTCAGTAGTAGACTTGTAGAGTATATCATTTTAAATCAGTAAGGATAGGAAAAATTATTCAGTGAATCATGTTGAAATGATTGGTTAACTATTTGGGACAAAATAAAATTAGATTCCTATCTTACATTATATTCTAAAATAAATTCCAGTTGGATTAAAAAGAGTGAAATATTAAAAACAATGATAAAATAAGAAGAAAATGTAGTTTAATTTTTTCTGCTCTCTGAGTCATTATGACTTACTACTAATCATAAAAACCAAGGAACAAAATATTTAGGAATGGATTTATAGCTTTGACTAGGAGAGATTAAAGTCATATGTAAGTAAAATCCCCACTTTGAATAAAAAGACAACCAAATGAGAAAAATATGTACAGCAAAGGGTAAATATATTTCTGTCTCTCTGAATCCCCTACTATTTGATAAGAGAAAGGAGAAGGTCTTTATGAAAAAATCTATTAAGTAAATCAAAGAAGATATGAAAGAATAATTTCAGATGCATAACAAACATAGGAAAAATGCTCCACCTCACCATAATGTAAGAAAGACAGTAACACTCAAAATAATAAGATTAAAGAAAATGATAGTACCCAGCACTGGTGATGGTGGGTGTGTAAATTTTTAAAACCTTGAAGGAATTCTGTTTGGCTGCTTTATAGGGTCTGTTCTCAGAAAATTATCGTGTTCTTCTGGGACTCTCTCCTGTTCCATCTCCTCATTGCTTTCTAGGCATATGGCATAGCTGTCACCTGGGGACTTTTTCATTATCCTCTGTTGCATCTTCAGTTTCTTAGGTCTCTTGCCTTCTTCACTTCGTTGGAGTACATAGACTAGTAGCTTCTAAAGAAAGGGTGTATGGGAGCTAAGTTTTATTTGATCTTGCTTATCTGAACATGATTTTTTTAATCAATAAAGTATTAAAGTATATAGAATTTGGCTGAATATAGAATTTTAGGATGGAATTCTTTCTTTCAGAATTTAAAGGCCTTGCCTCCCTCGTTCCCAGTCTCTTCTGTTGCTGTTGAGAGGCCTGATGTTATTCTTGTTTGTGTTCCCTTGTGGTGACCCTTTTCTCACTCTTCCTCTCTGAAAGTCTTCCTGTTTCTCTATTTTTTTTTTTTTTCCTGCGGTACGCGGGCCTCTCACTGTTGTGGCCTCTCCCGTTGTGGAGCACAGGCTCTGGACGCGCAGGCTCAGCAGCCATGGCTCACGGGCCCAGCCGCTCCGCGGTATGTGGGATCTTCCCGGACCGGGGCACGAACCCGTGTCCCCTGCATCGGCAGGCGGACTCTCAACCACTGCGCCACCAGGGAAGCCCTCTTTTTTTTTTTAAGACTTTTTTTCTTCCAGTTAGTGAGATATAATCGACATACAGCGCTGTATAAGCTTAAGGTATAGAGCATAATTATTGATTTACATACATCATGCAGTGATTATGAAAATAAGTTTGGTGAACGTCTATCATCTCATATAGATAAAAAATAAAAGAAACAGAAAAAAACAGTTTTTTCTTATGATGAGAACTCTTAGGAATAACTCTTAGCAACTTTCATATATAACATACAGCAGTATTAATTATGTATAACATGTTATACATTACATCCGTAGTACTTATTTATTTTATAACTGGAAGTTTGTACCTTTCACCGCCTTCATCCAGTTACCCCTCCCCTCACCCCTCTGCCTCTGGTAACCATAAATCTGATCCCTTTTTCTATGAGGTTGATTGTTTTTGAAGTATAATTGACCTACAACACTATGTGAGTTCCTATTACACAACATAGTGATTTGATATTTCTATACATTTCAAAATGATCACCGTAAGTCTGGTTATGATTTGTCAACACACAAAAAATATTACCTAGTTACTGGCTATATTCCCTACCCTATACATTTCATACCTGTGACTCATTTATTTTGCAGCTGAGAGTTTGTACCTCTTAATCTCCTTCACCTGTATCTTTCTTCCCCTCCCATGCCCTACCCTCTGACAATCACATGTTTGTTCTCTGTAGCTGTAACTGTTTTTGTTTTGTCATGTTTGTTCATTTGTTTTGCATTTTTAGATTCCACATGTAAGTGAAATCATATAGTATTTGTCTTTCTCTGTCTGACTTATTTCACTTAGGTTAATACCCTCTAGGTCCATCCATGTTGTTGCAAATATCAAGATTTCATTCTTTTTATCGATGAGTAATATTGCATTATATATATATATAAAATGATATATGTATGATATATATATATATATCATATATATATATCTCACATCTTTATCCATTCATCTGTTGGTGGGCACCTAGTTTGCTACCATAGCTTTGCTGTTGTGAATAATGCTGCAGTGAACATAGGGGTGCATATATCTTTTTTTTTTTTTTTTGCGGTACGCGGTCCTCTCACTGCTGTGGCCCCTGCCGTTGCGGGGCACACTGCGCCACCAGGGAAGCCCCATATATCTTTTCTAAGTAGTGTTTTTGTTTTCTTTGGATAAATACCGAAAAGTGGGATTGCTGGATCATATGGTAGTTTTATTTTTTTATTTTTCTATTTTTAATTTTTTGAGGACTCTCCATGCTATTTTCCATAGTGGTTGTACCAGTTTACATTCTCACCCATTGTGCATGAGGGTTCCCTTTTCTTTTTTTTTCACTTTTTTTTAAATAGAAAACTTTAAATATTAAAAAAGGTAGACAGCATAGTACAGTAATGGTACCCATCACCAGCTTCAAAAATTTTTCATTTAGGGCTTCCCTGGTGGCGCAGTGGTTGAGAGTCCGCCTGCCGATGCAGGGGACACGGGTTCGTGCCCCGGTCCGGGAGGATCCCACATGCCGCGGAGCGGCTGGGCGCGTGAGCCATGGCCGCTGAGCCTGCGCGTCCGGAGCCTGTGCCCCGCAACGGGAGAGGCCACAGCAGGGAGAGGCCCGCGTACCGCAGAAAAAAAAAAAAATTCATTTGTGGGTTATCTTGAATCATTCATACCCCTATTCACTTTCCTTCTTCCCATATTATATTAAAACAAATCCCAGGCATCGTATCATTTTAACCATAAATATTTCATTGTGATTTCTAAAAATTAAGGGGCCTTTTATTTAGAACCACGTTATCAATATCAAACTTAAATTAACAGTAATTACTTAACATAATCAAATATCCAGATATTATTTAAATATCATATTGCTACATTTATGGCATAAAAATGTATGTATGATTACAGTTTGTTTGAATCAGAATCCCTAGTAGGTCTACACATTATAATTGGTTGATATGTCTCTTAAGTCTCTCAATCTATAGGTTCTCCACCTATAGCTTTCTTTTTCCCTTGTATTTGTGAAGACACCAAGCTATTTCTGCTGTAGAGTTCCCACTAACTATAAAATTTCAGAACATCAAAGACAAACAATGATTCTTAGTATAGATTTTTTTTGTGTTCAATGTGCAGGGCATTTGGTGGCCATTTTAGTTAGGAGACTCATGATCTTTATTTTGTGTAATTCTCTTGTGTTATTTCTTCATAATTTCCTGCTCAGGGTTTTTTTATTCTCTCTTTCTTGGGTTTTTAATTGTTCAGTTGGTAGGCCAACTGGTTGATGTTTTGCTTTTCTTACCTTTTGTTGTCTTTCTCTTTGTATTTTTGTTGTTGTTGGTTCGTGGGAGATTTACTTGACTTTTCTAATCTTCTAATTGAATATTTTATGTTTTCTTTTTAGTTTCTGAGGGCTCTTGTTCTCTGTACCATTTTTATAGCCTCCTGATCCTATATTATGACTACTGTATTCATTTGTTTATTCAGAAAACCTCGAGAGTGTCAGGCACACTTTTGGGTGTTTGAGGCATAGCAGTGAACAAAACAAAGCCTCTTCCCTCTTGAAATTGACACTCTTGCCAGGGAGAATCACACATGAAACGAAATAGAATTTGATAAGCCCTATGGAGAGGAATAAAGGAGACGAGGGGAGTAATAAATGGTGGGGTGGAATGGTTACCTTCTTGTGTTAGTGGTCAAGGAAACCTGACTTGATAAGATGGCATTTGAGCAGAGACCTGAAGGAAGAAAGGGATTGAGCCATGTGGCTATCTGGAGGAAGAGATTCTAGGTAGAAGGAATAGAAAGTGTAAAGGCCATGAGATGCGAGTGTGCTTGGAAAGTTTGAGAAATAGCAAGTAGGCCATTGTGATTGAAATGGATTGAGCAAGAGAGAGACTAGTAGGGTGTAGAGAATGGTAGGCAGATGTTATAGAGTCTTGAAGGTCTTTTGGAGTTCATTGTAAGAACTTTGGCTTTCTTTCTGAGATGGAAAGCCATTGAAAGGTTTTAAGCAGAGGAGTGACATGTCCCCTCTAATTTGTTTTAAAAGCATCATTCTGTTTACTCCTTTAAAGACAGATTGTAAGAGGCCATTTAGGAAACTATTAAAGTAATTACATGAGAGATTATGGTGCTTTAGACCAAAGTAGTGGTAGAGGAGGTAGTCAGATTTGTATGTGTTTTGGAAGATAGAACCAGTAGGATTTGCAGATTTATTGGACATGGCTTGTGAGAGAAAAAGAAGGAGTAAAAGATAATGCCAAAGATTTTGGCTTGAGCCTTTGGGGGAATGGCACTGTCATTTACTCAACCTGGCCAAGAATGCAAGTGGAGTAAATTCGGGAGAGATGAGGAGTTTGGTTTTAGAGATGTTAAATTTGACATGCCCGTTAGACATCCATGTGGAGATGTTGAGTAGGCAGTTGAATGTAAGTATTGGCCTTAGGGAAACCTTACTGTAGAGTGATGAGATGTGCCAAATATTTCATTGGAAAGTGGTCAAATGTTACAATCCATAGGACTTTTCTCTTTGTTTCTACAAGGAGTGACCTGCTAGTTTCCTCTTTGGTGGTTATTAAATGGAAGAAAGAAATGGAGGAAAAATCTGTTTCATACTATTCAGTATACAGAATTTCCCCTGGCTTCAGTCTTGTACACCAACCCCCCTACCCCTGCTCTGCCCACCCCATGTATCTCTATGTCCAACCTTGGCTTCAGAGTGACACTTTCCAGATAATAAACCTCCAGTTTGTGAGTTTGTGTAGTGGTTGGTGGGGGGGTAGTTGTAGGCTAATTAGGGTGGAGGTGGATGCCTGCAGGTTAAACTCTTCATACTGATGATTTAAAAAAAACCCAAACTTTACTGAGATATAATTTGCATGCTACAAATTCACCCGTTTATAGGGTACAATTCAGTGGTTTTTAGTATATTCACAGAGTTGTACAGCTATCACTACAGTCGATTGGAGCATGTTTTCATCACCTCAGTAAGAAACCCCACACCCATTAGCTGTCACTCTCCTGTTTCCCCATTCCTCTCATCCCTAAAAAAACATTAATTTACTTCTGCTTCTGTATATTTGCCTGTTCTGAACATTTCATATTAGTGGAATCATGCAATATGTGGTCTTTGGTGATTTTTTTTCACATAACAGGATGTTTTAAGGATTCATCCATGTTGTATCATGTATCAGCACTTCATTCCTCTTTATTACTAAATAATCTCCCATTGTATTATAGACCACATTTTGTATATCCATTCATCAGTTGATAGACATTTATGCTGTTTTCACTTTCTGGCTATCATGAATAATGCCTCCATGAACATTTGTGTACAAGTTTTTGTGTGGACATGTTTTCAGTTTCACCTAGGAGTGGGCATGCTAGGTGACATATCTCTATGTTTAACTTTTTGAGGGGCTGTCACACTGTTTTGCATAGTGGAGGCACCATTTTACATCCCCAGCAGCAATGCATGAGGGTTCCAGTGTCTTCAGATCCTCACCAACACTTGTTATTATTAGTCTTTCTAATTATAACCACTTTAGTGGGTGTATAATGGTATCCCGTGGTTTTGCTTCGCATTTCTCTGATGACTGATGATGCTGAATATCGTTTCATGTGCTTATTGGCCATTTGTATATCGTTGGAGAAATAGTTATTCAGATCCATTATACATTTTTAATGGGTTCTTTGTGTTATATGATTGTCAGATGTTTTAATAGGGAAAACGGGGTGTGGAGTGTATAGGAACTCTCAGTAATAATGCCAGATTATGAACTTGAACTTGACAAAGATAAATTACTCATACGCTTACCACATATGGTCTAATTTTATATGAGGTTAGAGAAAGAAATTTAAAAGTGAGATTATATTCCAAGTAATATTTTTAGCTTATTTGTCATTTGTGCTGAACATTTTTTCAGGCCAGAAAATTCAGGAGTGCATCATCATTTTTAATATCATGTGGTTTGTGGATGGCCTATTAGAAAAGGATTAGAATAAAGTTCTGAATATACTTAGAATTTAAAAAGATCATTTAGAAGTCACTTTAGGATGCTATAAAACTCTATGATCATCACTAAAAACATTTTAATTGCCTTATAGGTATGAAGAAGTGCTAGGTAACAGTGATTTTTGTTGATAAGATTCTTGATAAGTCACTTTTGACTCAATTGAGGTAGTGTCTAATGCCTAAACTTTAGGATTTGTTTTTGGATAACTCAGTATTGATTTATTTTCTTGTGAAATACTTACTTACCCCAATTTCTTTTTTTTTAATTGATTAATGTTGTAAATATAAAATTGTTTTAGACTAGTTTTATGTTGAGTTCTTTCTTAGCTACTCTGTAAATACTTTTGATAATACCAGGTCTCTGCTTTGGGGGAATTTGAAGCTTTGAGGGTGTCCAGAGTGTCTAGTTTTATTCTATTTATAAGAATTTTCTAAGTGGACAAGTATAGTCCTGTGACTTACCTACAATTCTTCATGTTTAGACACCTTACAAATTTTTGCTTTATATTTAAGTGAATGTATTTTTGTATTGGCTCTTTGACCGGGTGATGACATAATCAAGGAGAAGTTAAATTCCTAGAGAGCAGTTTATGTAGTTTAACATTCAGTTGTGGAGACATTAAGTACTAGTAATTCTAGGCGCTTATAATCATCATTGGTATTTTTTAAAAAGGATTAATATAAAATAAGATAATAATAAAGAGGAAAATTGTTAAAATTTTAATTTAATAGAACACATTATTTAATGTCAGTAATATCAGACTAAAGCAACTAATAGACGTTTAGCCTAATAAATGTTTTAAATTTTAATGAAGCTTCAACAGTTACATTTCATGAAGAGGTGATTTCTTTATGTGCCTGGGCCAAAGAAGTTTATATATGTGTGTGTGTGTGTGTGTGTGTGTGTGTGTGTGTGTGTGTATAAAAATTAAAAAAAATCTGATATGCTATAGACCATTGTGTGGCTTAATCATCTTAACATGGATCAATGTTTTCTTAGATTAAAAAAATAACAAATTCCCAATCCAATTTTCTAAATGTGGTGCTGGATACCAGAGAACCAAGGGAAAAGTGAACTGGAAAAAGAAATATCCGTGGCTTTTATAAACCTCTTTACAACTAGGGGAGGTTTTGTTTTTTTTTTTAATCATGGGAAATAAGTTTAACTCAATAAGAAAAGAGAAAAGAGAAGATGCAAACCTAATTCTGAGTGAACTGAAGAATCTTGTGAAGATTACAGTGGAGAGAGAGCAGTCTTTGAAAATAAATTCTGAATTGCTTCTGTCAGTCATATTCTATATTATGGTAACGTAAAGAAGGGTAGAATGTAGTTTTTTACTTATACATATACCATACCCAAGTGAAAAAGGAAAAGAAAAATGATTCTCACCTTTTGTATTGTCTGTGAAGCAACCGCATATGAATCATCTTTTTAAAGCCATCATGTGTTTGTAGGAATGATTTTTAAACACCTGTTTGTGTTGATTACCAACTATAAAAGGTAAATAAGTCACCTGGGTTATACTACTGTGCTTATAAGTTTTATACATTTTTGTATTTATGTTCATAATGGATTTTAAAACTGTAAGTTCATTAAAAATTTTGTTAAATACTGAAGTTTTTTACTGCTAGAAAAGGTAAAGATGATTTTAAAGATGCTAAATTAATTTATTACCATGCCAAACAGAATTTGTGGCTTGTAAATTCTGTTCCTTAGAGATTCTGACTCTCTAAGATATCTTTTTTGTTAACAAAAAATACTTTTGAGATCTTCAGTTTAAGAGCTCCAAGTATAGTAACTACTCTTGTTTTCTCCCACACAGGTAGGGAATAAGGATTGTAGTTAATTGTCATTAATTGTTAACACACATTTAATATATTATTTACAACCACTAAAATATAATACATATACTTACCACTAAAATAACCATTATAGAATTAATCAGTCCCTTAGAATCATCTTTTTGAAGATGGATTATTACTATATTGGTTACTTGTAAGAGTTTTCATTAATGGGAAATATCAGGTGATAAAATCTGGAACAATAGTTAAATAAACAACCACTTCCTATTTATACAGCTATTGATATTCTGGGGTAAACTTTGTACAACTGTTTTGGAAACAGTACTACCTAACACACTACTGAGAAGTCTTTGATTGGTAGGTACTTGTGTGATATTTCCTCCCTTATTTTTCTTGATGTCCATTTTAGTGGGCTAAATTTCATATATCAAGGTTTTTCTGCTTGACTAATCCCTTTAAGTTCATGTATATCCTCTGGGCTGGGCATATTCTATTTGAGGAGGCAAGAATGTAGTAGGAGCTGCTTTTGCCCAGTGTCTCAGCAAATTCCTTGAACACATATGTTTTCATAATTTTTGTGAAACTTTGGAACAGGCCCATGGAAGCCATGGGAGCAGATGTGGTGTGGAGAACAAATGTGGTCTGGATGTGTTTCATTAGTTCTGCTTGTGAATTGGAGTTGGCGGCTCATGCCCTGTGTTATGATAAAATAATGTTTTCTATGTTACCTTCTTCAAAGAATGAACACTCACTTTTCTTAAGTGGAGTAGACTATCTAACTGGGCTTATTGTGATTTAGTGAGATACAAATCATAAAATAAAAAAAATTGTACCCATACAATGAACACAGAATTTACTGGAATAAAAATAAAAAAATTTGGGTACAATGAACACAGAATTTACTGGAATAAAAATCTCTTGGCAGTATATTGCAGTCAGAAAGGACGTGACAGCCAGCTAATAAATGATAAAATATGTGATCATTTTGTGTCACATAAAGAACTCTGATGTTCATAGTATTAGGGAACAGACAGTATATAGTGTAATCCTTGTACTACAGGCAAATTTATATATAGTTAAATTGGCCGGGGGTATATATGAATTTGTTTTGGATTTTGTACTTTAATCTGAATTCTCTTATGCTTTCTGCTCTTGCTATGTTGATTATATTAGGATTGGAGATAATGATTGTTGTACTAGTTCTCTTAGGTGATATTGGAGGAAAATATTTGTGAACAGCAAGTTGATGTTCCTCTAGCACCCTCTGCTGGAGATAAGAATTAATTCACCAGACTAGAATATTATTAAAAAATATTTATTAGGAGGGCTTTAATTATGTCAACAAAACACACTCTTGAAGAAATTTGTTTAAATATGTGAAGATTTTTTTTTCTGTCCTTACTGATTATTGTTTTAGTAATTAATAAACAGTTTATAAATTTGTTTTCTTCTGGACATTTCATTTAAAACAGGAAGGTATGGAAATAAAGGTGGGATCTCTGGTTTATTATTTCAACCCGTTTGATTTTGGTTTAGGCAGAAAAAAAAAGTCTTTGTGACTTTCGGAGTGAAATCAGATAAATTGATTAATATGACAACATGTACATGAAAAATGAAAATTTTGCCTCTTTTATCATGGAATCACTGAATATTCTGTATTTTAATAAAATAACACTTATTTTGATAAAACTATGTAAATGCCTTTTGGAATATGAAAGAATATATTAACATTATTAGACTGGTTTCTTCTATTTGCCCTTTATCAGCTTTTTGCCTGTTTTGATCCTTTATTCTCAATGTCTATGGGTTATTTCCTTGACACTGGTTAGACTTCTGACTTGCAGAACCTAACACAAGTATTTTGAATATTGAGAAAGTTGACTTTAGTTCTTCAAGGACAGGAACTTCATCTTGTGGCATTACATTAAAAAAAATTTTTTTTTTACTAGTATTGGCCCTACCTAGGGTAATACTCATTTTAATCTGGCTGACCATTAAGAATTTTTCTGATCTAGTATGTATCATCTTCGTACCTACAACCAGTGGGGATCCCTTGTTCTAGGATTCAAAGTCAGCACTGAGAGGAACTTCTCAATAGAAATGAAGAAGCTTGACATAGGTGGTGGTCACTTCTTTGAAATGTCATTGGTTCTTACACTTAGGGATTCTTTTTATTTTTTATTGAGATATAGTTCACATAGTATTGAATACACTCTTTTAAAGTATGCAGTTCAGGGTTATGAAACCATTGCCACTATCTGATTCTGGAACATTCTTATCACCCCAGTAAGAAACTTTATGCCCATTAGCAGTTAGTGCTCATTCCTTCCTTCCCCTGTCCCCAGCTATTGGAAACCACTCATACACTTTCTACCTCTATGGATTTGCCTATTCTGGCCATTTCATATAAATGAAGTCACTTAATATGTGGTCTTTTGTGTCTGGTATCTTTCGCTTAACATATATTTTCAAGGTTAATCTATGTTGTGGCATGTGTTGGTACTTAATTCCTTTTTATGGCTGAATAATATTCCATTGTATGGATATACCACATTTTGTTTATCCATTCATCAGTTGATGGGCACTTGGGTTTTTTTCACCTTTTTTGTGTTTATGCTCTGCACTGTAGCAGACTTATAGGAATATGTTTTGCTCAAGGAAAAGTGTAGTCATTTCTTACTTATCCACAGACCACTTGATTAGTTTTTGGATTATCCTATTTTTATTTATTCCCCTTGATGTAATGTGATACATTACCATCTCTGTCTGTATGCAAAAAAGAAATGGCGGGAGAAAAGAGGAAAAATCAAATTAATCAAGCCGAGCATAAAAAAAAAAAAACTTTAGCTAAGGCTAAATGACAGAGTAAGTATAACGAATAGAAACATTTCTTGCCCAAATTTTATCTAAGAAAGGAAATTAAATTACTATTGTCTTTCTCTTTCACTGTTGAACTATCTATATTTGACAGACAGGACTCTAGGTGTGGCGGGGCTGACTCCAGCTTGAAAAACTAATAAATTAGACTTTGTCATAACAAAAACTTTTGCTATATGAAAGATACTAACGTTAAGAGAATGAAAAGACAAGCTGTAGACAATATTTGGGAGTAAATATTTGCAAATTACGTACCCAAAAAATGACTTGTATCCAGATTATATAATGAATTTTCAAGATTCAATAATAAAAAAACAAACAACCCAATTAAAAAATGAGAAAAAGGGGCTTCCCTGGTGGGGCAGTGGTTGAGAGTCCACCTGCCAATGCAGGGGTCACGGGTTCGTGCCCCGGTCCGGGAAGATCCCACATGCCGCGGAGCGACTGGGCCCGTGAGCCATGGCCGCTGAGCCCGCGCGTCCGGAGCCTATGCTCCGCAACGGGAGAGGCCACAACAGTGAGAGGCCTGCGTACCGCAAAAAAAAAAAAAAAAAAAAGAGAAAAAGATTTAAGCAGAAACTTCACCAGAAAAGATATACAGATAGTAAATAAATACATGAAAATATGCTCAATGTCATTAGTTATTAGGAAAATGAAAATTGAAACTAAAATGAGATACCATTACATTCCTATTTGAATGTCTAACCCTCGCCCCCAAATAACCCAAAAGACTACCATGCCAAGTGTTGGTGAAGATGCATGAAATTGGAAACAGTTTGTGAAACAGTTTGTCAGTTTCATAAAACATTAAACATACGCCTACCACCTGACCCAGTCATTCTGTCCTTCACTATTTATCCCAGAGAAATGAAAGTGTATGTCCATACAAAGATTTATACATAATTGCTCATAGAAGATTCCTTTGTATAGCCCTAATATATAGCCCTATATATATTCCTTTGTATAGCATCCAATTCAAATGTCCATCAGTAGGTGAACTGATAAACCGATTGTGGTGTATCAACACAGTGGAACACTTTAACAGTAAAAAGTGAACTATTGATATGTGCAACCACATGGATGAAACTCAAAATAATTTTGTGGGGAGAAATAAGCCAGGCAATAAATAATATGCACTGTGTGATTCAATTTATATTGAATTCTGGAAAACAGGAAATGATCTATAGTGACAAAAAAGCAGATCAGTGTTTACTTGGGGGTTAGGGGTGGGGTGGTGAGGACTGGATGACGGGGTTATCAAGGGACACAAGGAATCTTCTGGGGTAACGGAAATATTTGTCTGTCTTGATTATGGCAATGATTTCGTGGGTGTATATATACAAAACTTACCAAGTTATACAATTTCAGTATGTGTAATTTATTACATGTAAAGTATAACTGAATAAAGAAAAAGAAAACAAGCTCTGGAGCATTCTTCCCGAGCATTATTTTTGCAACATGACTTTTATACTCTTGCAAATGAAAAAATGAGGCTATAGTAATCCAAAGTGTTAATTACAATATAGTGGCCTATATTCAATTTAAATTCCAATGTTTAAACTTAATGTTTTCAGGCAACTACTCTAAGAGTGAGGAAATTAGAAGAAGATATTGAAGCAGAGAGAGCAGCACATTTGGAATCGAAATTTAATTCTGAAATTATTCAGGTAAAATGTGAACAACATTTTTTTAATGGGTTTTATTAAGCTGGGAAAAACAGTATTATGTTCAGAGAGCTAAGGTGTGCGTTTAGAGCAGGTAGCATGTTGTTAAGACACGCGTTATTCTATTTACTATAATGATATAGTTGAAGATAGTCTTTACTCTATTAGAGAGGAGGTGGCACACTACACCCCACAGGCTGAATCTTACCTACTGAGCGTGCTTATGAAGTTTTATCTTGTCCGTGGTGGCTTTTGTGCTACCTTGGCAAAGTGGAGTAGCTGCGAGAGAGACCTCACGTTCTGCAAAGTCCAATGTGTTTGCCATCTGGTGCGTTACAGGAAGATCTGCTGATCAGAGTGTTCTTTTTATCAACAACCTTGGGATGAATTTCTTTCTGAAAACATTTTAAAATATGCACCTTCATTGATTGAGTGCATATCCTGTGCATATC
The DNA here is from genome assembly GCF_005190385.1 of Monodon monoceros. Classification (NCBI taxonomy): domain Eukaryota; kingdom Metazoa; phylum Chordata; class Mammalia; order Artiodactyla; family Monodontidae; genus Monodon; species Monodon monoceros. Next base: position 48,823,322 of record NW_021703782.1, on the reverse strand, counting down.
ACCTGTCACTATATTAAGAGCTGAAGGCATAAAGGTGAATGAGCTCCTTTTAGGACTCAAAATTCCATTACCAGAGATACTGTGTACCTATATATGTTGATGTATAGTTAGAAATATTAAATACTAAAGTACTATGGGAGCGTAATAAAGAGAAGGATTAAATCTGAGAGGGGAACTGAATGAAGGCATCCTAAGGAAAGCGTCCTTTTCCCTAGGGCTTAGAGAATGAGAAGGAACTCCTAAGGTTAGCAAAGGCATTTTAACTGGGGGTTGGCAAACTACTGTCATGGACCAAGTCTGACCCTCAGCCTTTGTTGTAAATAGTTTTACATAAAGTTCCATAAGTCCATAATTTAATTTGGTTTTTTAAAAAAGACTTAGACTTTTCCCCTATATTAAAAATTAATTAATAGAATTTGCAGAGTTTTATTATTTAAACAGGTCTTAACTAGGATGCAACAAACTTTGTAAGAATTTTAAAATAATTGTTTTTTACTTTTATCTTTAATGAATGCCTTTTACCTGCAAAATTCTCAGACCCATGTATTTTTTTTTAACATCTTTATTAGAGTATAATTGCTTTACAATGGTGTGTCAGTTTCTGCTTTATAACAAAGTGAATCAGTTATACATATACATATGTCCCCATATCTCTTCCCTCTTGCATCTCCCTCCCTCCCACCCTCCCTATCCCACCCCTCTAGGTGGTCAGACCCATGTATTTGAGTGCATCTATATGTAAAGCAAATTTGCGTAAGTTAAGCTTTTTTTTTTTTAGTTAAGCTTTTTTGTTTTTGTTTTTTTTTTTTAGAAAAAAATGATTGGATTACCCAAAATGGCATTAATAGGCAATAAGGCTGAAGTTTTAAATTCATGCAAGAAGTAGAATTCAAAATTAAGTTTTTCATTGTAGTTATATCACTGGGAATATATAGTTAATAGGTATAAAAATGAAAATGTTACATGTGTATTTTTTACTCATATAATTAAAAATTAATATTTGATACCCAACTTAGTGCTATAACTTAGGAAAAAAGCAAAAGTGTGTATTTGAATCATAGATCTATAAATATTGACAAATATTTTTAGTGAGGTACACCCAGTAAAATTCAGTTTCAGACTAGTTTAAAAGCAAATGAGACTACTGAGTTGTAATTAATCACCATCTTACTATAAACGGGAGTTAAAAATATGTTTGAAGTATTCTGTTATTAAATTTGTTTAGATGCTATGTCATAAAAATGAGAAAGTAGATTCAGAAGAGTGACTTGGAATTGTTTGTCTATTTTTCTTTCAGTTGGATTGGTTTATCATTTGTGATTGAATGTGCATAGTTTCTGAAAGAACATACCAATGTAGATAGAAGAAAATGTTTCCTAGACTTATTAATTTTTACTTGTACACTGGGTTTAGACATAATAACAACAAAGAAAAATAGTTTAAAAGACCAAATTTGAAAATGTACAAAGTTGTATTATGTCTACATATCTATTCTACTTCCTTACTTTAGTGTAAGAGAATAGGTGTTTCAATTAATCCAAAATAGTTTTGGATAATTAGAAATAATTCTGGTGATTACTATTTGTATGGATTAATTTATGAAACATTTTCATATTTCCTACGCTTCGTTTTTTGGTGAGTTCATTTTTCCTAACTCAGGTTATGTTTTGCCATCCCTGGGAAGCTTGTGTCACACAGAGTTCATAGATTTTTTCTGATTTCATGGCCCTTTGGGCCTGCTTCTGTGACAGGAAGCACTTGCCTATATTCTCTTATGGTCTGTCCTTTCCTAACAAGAGCTGAGACTGTATATTTTCATGATGATTGTATATACCGTGAGCACTACATTGCCTGGCACATATTAAGTGCCTAATAAATATTTATCTAAACACTTATTAAATAGTTATTATATATTTACATTTAATGTTAAATACATATTAATATTAAATAAATGTTGTCTCATTAGATCTTTGTAGCCACCCTGTAGAGTCTGTATATTATTATTATTATTGTTATTGTTAGTATTTACTGTTTACAGATGAGGAACCTCAGGCTTTTGGAGTTTAATATGCCCAAGGGCATATAAGTTGATTTGTAGAGCTGCGACTCAAACCTGAGACTTACGGTTCTAAAGCCCCATTTTCTATCTAGTGTGAAGCATTTTTTTCCTACCGCCCTCCTTTTGTGAGCTTTAGCAAGCTATTTTTTTATTCTTAACTTAATTTTCTAAAAAGATAAAATATTCACATAGTTCAAAAATTAAAACAAAATTGAGGCGATCGGGAACTCTTGCTTTCACTCTTGTCTCTCCTATTGTTCTCTCTTTCCTGCTGTCTATCCTTATTTTTTCCACTTGTTTACCTAAAATATAGCATACCACATACAATAATCTGGACTCTGCTTCTCCCAATATGTATTAACACTACACAGAGAACACTACACAGAGAGACAACTTGCTTTTCAAAAGTTATTTTGTAGCCTTTTTATAGCTACAAATTATTCTTTTATGGATATGCACTTTATCTATTCTACTGTTGGCGTATACAGGGAATCTAGTTTTTAAAATGTCTTGTTGTGTAAAATTTCAAGTACATGCAAAAGTAGAGAGAATAGTAAAATGGACTCCCCGTGTACCCATCACTCAGCTTCAAGACTTATCTCACAGGACAATTGTGTTTTATCTATAATATTAGCACTCTTCTACTCCACCACCCCCAGATTATTTTGAAGCAAATCCTAGATATCATATTACTACACCCATAAATATTTTAGTCAAATAGTATTATTTGATTTTTTTTTTTTTGCGGTAGCGGGCCTCTCACTGTTGTGGCCTCTCCCGTTGCGGAGCACAGGCTCCGGACGCGCAGGCTCAGCAGCCATGGCTCACGGGCCCAGCTGCTCTGCGGTATGTGGGATCTTCCCAGACCGGGGCACGAACCCGTGTCCCCTGCATCAGCAGGCGGACTCTCAACCACTGCGCCACCAGGGAAGCCCAATAGTATTATTTGATAATAAAAATTTTGCTTTTCTACAGTAAGAAATCTCCAGGAATAAAAAGATCTGTTAACTTTGCTAGGCTTATAAAGATGTTCATATAATAATGTTTCTCAAAAGAGAGGAAGGATACTTCCCTCTAGTTTTCAAAAACCACTTAATTTATTATGTTTATAAAAAAAAAGTCCAAATGGGTTAGTAGATCAAAATTAGGCACTTTGATGGGACGCATTATATTGTATCCGCCTGTCCCTTTTCATAGCACAGTTGAGTCTGTATTCTTCCACTCTTCTCTTCCATTACACATGTTGAGAAAGGGAATAAACTGCCCTTTGTTTATTTTCCTTTTTTAAACCAAAAACAGAAAGAAAGACTTGTTTGGATGAATGATAATCTGCTGTTTGATAAAGTATTCTACTCAATTTGAGATTGGTGCTAGTGTTTCCTTTCTTGCTTTAATTACTTTTCTGTCATTTGGTAGTTACGGATGCGAGACCTTGAAGGAGCTTTGCAGGTAGAAAAGGCCAGCCAAGCAGAAGCTGTTGCTGATTTGGAAATAATCAAGAATGAATTCAAAGAAGTTGAAAGTGCATATGAACGAGAAAAGCATAATGCACAAGAGAGCTTTGCAAAACTAAATATGTAAGTGTTATACTGTAAAACTCTCTAAATTAATATTAAGAGTTTATGAAATCTACATGAGTATGAATGTGTAGTACTAGGTAAATATGGAAATGCTCTGTTGGATTTTGAAGTATCATGGCAATTCCAAGGAGTCTCAGAAATGCAGGAATACTTTCTTATACTAGAAAGTAAATATATTAATATATTTTATATTTACTGATGTAATATAGTATCTTTAAGGCCTTGACTTCTAGGCCACCTAAAATGGGCTATGTGGGAGATGGGTAATGTTTGAGATATTCGTAAACTGTAGAAATAATAGTAGGAATAATACTGCTACTGGGGCTATCATGTATGTGGCTCACTTCATACCTAGCATTGCATGGTTTTATTTAATTTCTAACACCCTATGAGGTAGCTACTCTTTTTTATCCCTGTTCTACAGATGTGAAAATTGAGGCCTAATGAGGGTAAGGACACACAGCTAAGTGTAGAGTCAGGATCTTTCTGACTTCTATTGATTTTAACCTTTTCCAGTTCAAATGTCTATCATCTGAAAAGTTCTGTGAAATTTTTTAAGAAGTTTATAGCTATTTAATATGCTTCCCAAAATAAGTCAATAGTAGACATTTTAAGCCATTTCCTCTCAGAGGATGAAATGTGTACCACCATTGGTACATGACACGATAATAGGTTGATATATTAGAGTTATGTATTTATTTTTAATGTTTATTTATGACAGATAGTAGTTTTCCATTTACAGTTATAATATAGTTTCCTTTTAAAATACTTCATTTAACTTACGATGTGAGTTAATTTAAAGAAAAGTATTATTTAGAGTTGTGAGTATGGCAGGAATTATAAAGATGGCACTTGAAAGACAAGTTTGAAAAAATTTAAAACTCTTTAACTGTGATTACCTTTATTAGTAATGCTTATAATACATTAAATGAGTAATTCTTAACTAAATTTTCTTGCTTCCTCCAGAATGACTTAAATGACATTCTGTGAACATTATTCTAAGGACTTATGCTCCTTTATTTCCTTTGAATCATATCTTGAATCTGCACATTTATATATAAATATGTTTGAAGGGCCTTTATGTAGCATATAGTACAGGCTTCTTTACTGTTGCTTTGAGGTAATGATTATGACCTACTAGTGAAACTGTAAGAAGTCAGACTGTACTCCCAACAATTAAAGCTTTCCAGCGGTGAAATAATAGGCTTCTTTGGGGAACTAGTGAACTCTCTGCCTTGGAAAGTTCGAAACAGGGGGTAGATGATTCTTTGTCATGGATACCGAAGAAGAGAGCTCTGCAAAGGTTGGATTAGAGGAATTCTAAGATAATTGCTAACGTTTAAGCTCTAAGATTTTAACCTATGCACTTTTAAAATTGGACTCCAGAGCAAATTTTTTCCTTATGTTTGTTTTGCTATTATTTGTGTTTTGGTGCTTGAAAAATTTTGCTCAAGTTTTGTATTCCAATAAACACAAACTAACAGTTCTAAATATTAATTATGTATTACAGCTAAGCACCAGCTGACAATCCTAAATGCTTTAATATAATGTCCCTTATCTGTTCTTCATCCCTATATAACTGTGCTATAATAAAAGTTACTAATAATATTAATAAATAAACAAGAAACAGTAAAAATTAAGTAGTAATTAAAGTCCACGACTCATTGATAGTTTCTGTGACTTCTCTCCCCCATCCCCTCCTTCTTGTCATTGTATGTCATACGACAGCCACTTCCTTTCCATTTATCAGTGGTATGAGAAGGACTGATATGACATGAGGGATGATTGGATAAGTTATTTCATTTTCTACCTATACGTCTGATTCTTTTTCAGAATCGTCTTTAAAATCTTTTAGAGTCACAAACTCTCAAGTATTAATTTTTCAAAGTAGTTCTAAGTTTTGGATAATGTATTTCAAAAGGAGAATTGATATTTTAGGTCTTTAAGGTAAATAATACCTTTAATTTACAACTCTGAGAGCAGTGAGTTTTGGGGTAGGACATTGTTTTACCTTTTGGATAGATCTGATTTAGCAGTTGGTGATAACGAGGTTATAGAGGAAATGCTGCCTGAACCTTGCAGGTGGTTAAGGGTTTTAAACTTTTGTTTCCTTCCAGGTAGATCTAGGCAGGATCTCATTAAAAGGCAGGAGGAAAAAGCTGTGTGTGTATTTTAGAGTTTTAATTTTGGCCAACAGTTTCATAACAGTGAATATTCCTGCATGAAACTATTTTCAGTGGAATATATATGTATACATATGTAGATGGAATATACATATGTATACATATATATTAGATGGAATATATGTATATATTTAATATATTATTATATATTAAATATTACATATAATAATATAATAAGTAAAATTATTATATATTAAACATATCTTTTGAAGAACTCAGCTAAGAATTTGAATAACAGGCTATTTTAACGAATACGTATAATGTATAATTTTAGAAAGAATATATATTCTCTGTATTCCTCTAATTAAATTTTCTTAGTTATAAATTGTTTTCCATTGAAAACTTACAGTATAAAACTAAACTTTTTCAGTAATTTTTTTTATACTTGAAATTTTTGGCCGCACTGAGTGGCTTGTGGGATCTTAATTCCCCCACCAGGGATCGAACCTGTGCCCTTGGCAGTGAAAGCACAGAGACCTAACCACTGGACCGCCAGGGAATTCCCTTCAATGTGTCAGGTCTTCATTAGCTGTTGTAACTAACTGATTGTTGGGCAATGGTAGGGAGAAGATCCTGATAATCCTTACATCTAGTTTAAGTTTAAATTTAGTTTAAAATAATGCTAGTCAAGGATATGATACTGAACAGACTGAATCTAAATTTATTTATTTTATTACATTCAGTATTTAGGGACTTCTTTATTTTTCTAAATACATCAACCAAAAGTATAAAAAGAAGTACAAAAGTACTGGGTTGGCCAAAAAGTTCCTTTGGTTTTTAAGTAAAAATAAAAGACACATTTTTTATTTTCACCAAGAACTTTATTGAACAATGTATTCACCATTTTGTTCCACTACCTTCTGCCATTTTTCAGGCAACTTCATAATTCCATCTTCCCCAAACTTTTTATCTTTTTGAGCAGAGAACTGTTCCAGGTGCCTTTTACAGTCTTCCAGGGAATTGAAATTTTTTCCATTAAGAGAATTTTGTAAAGACCGAAATCAATGGAAATCCGAAGGTGCAATGTCTGGTGAATATGGCGGGTGAATCAGAACTTCCCAGCCAAGCTGTAACAGTTTTTGCCTGATCATCAAAGAAACATGCAGTCTTGCGTTATCCTGATGGAAGATTATGTGTTTTCTGTTGACTAATTCCGGATGCTTTTCGTTGAGTGCCACTTTCAGTTGGTCTAATTGAGAGCAGTACTTGTTGGAATTAATTGTTTGGTTTTCACTCCCTTCCAATCCCACCGTATACACAACATCACCTTCTTTGGATGAAGACCGACCTTTGGTGTGGTTGGTGGTGGTTCATTTCGCTTGCTCCACGATCTCTTCCGTTCCACATTATTGTACATTTTTCATCACCCGTCACAATTTGTTTTAAAAACGGAACATTTTTGTTACGCTTCAGTAGAGAATCACGTGGGGATATACGGTCATAAAGGTTTTTTTCACTTAACTTATGTGGAACTCAAACATCAAAGCGGTTAACGTAACCAAGCTGGTGCAGATGATTTTCAGTGCTTGATTAGGATATTTTGAGTATGTCGGCTGTCTCCCACGTGGTATAACATTGATTGTTCTCAGTTAATGTCTCGATTTGATTGCTATCAACTTCAACTGGTCTACCCGACCGTGGAGCATCATTCAGCGAAAAATCTCCAGCACAAAACTTCGCAAACCACTTTTGACACGTTCGATCAGTCACAGCACCTTCTCCATACACTGTGCAAATCTTTTTTTTGTGTTTCAGTTGCGTTTTTACCTTTCTTGAAATAATAAAGCATAATATGCCAAAAATTTGCTTTTTTTCTTCCATCTTCAATATCCAAATGGCTACACAAAAATTCAACAAATTTGATAAGTTTTTTTAAATGCACGCTGATATGACAGCTGTCACAATATAGTCTAACAAAATTGTTTCGAATGAAGGTAAAGACAACTAAGGTGTACTAGAGCCAAATTACTGAAAAAACTGAATGAACTTTTTAGCCAACCCAGTATTATAACTTGTGGCACTATTATTGTTTATATTCTTGGTAAAAGATAGCCTGAAGATGGCTATTTTTTAAAACAGCTGTACTGTTGTCAAATTCTTAGCTGAACTCTTAAACAACAATAACAACAACAACAAAATGGGAATCCAGTAGGAAAGAACGGCTCTTAACTACAAGTTTCCTTCTTCTCCCTTTCCTTTCTTGCCTAAAATCCTCCATCTGTCAAGTCCTGACTCTTCTCTGTTGGATTCAGAGAGACTGGGGCTCCCTTGAACCTTCAGTTTACTCCCGCCCTACTCATTCCCCTTGGGTGGGGCTGTTGGCAGAAGCATAGGAGCCAACTTTTTTGGGTTGTGCATGAGATTACTGACAGCAAGGGCTGTTCACCATTTCACTGGACTCAACTTGGACTTTATTTATAAAATAGCACCAAATACCAGGTGCATTTAATTTTATATTTGCTGATTACTAATTTTTAAATAAAAATTTGATTTTAATAAAGTTAGCACTTGTACATAATCTAAAAAGTAAAATAGTGCTTTTAAGCTCATGAAAAACCACATTTTGGTACCCCATTGCTTTCTACGACCAGTTTCTGCTCCTTTGAAGCAACCAATTTTAATTCTTATAGCTGTTTCTTCTGATATTTAACCTTGTATTTCTAGATAACATGCATATTATGCCACTTTTTCAACTTCCACCTCTACATGTTATCTTTTGGCCTCAACTATTATTCCTTCAGAGTCTTTCATTTAAGAATGCACAATTCTTTCTATTTGAAAAAATGAGAAGTGACCTTTAAAACCTCTGGGCATGAAACCATGGTATATAATACATCTGCGACTTGTGTTAAAGTTGTATAATAGGACCTGATAAAAGCATATTTGAAAAACCTGCTCTGACACTTTAACTTTTCAGATTAGAGAGAGAGTATTTCTCCAAAAACAAGAAACTAAATGAAGAAATCGAGGAACAGAAGAAAGTAATTATAGACCTTTCAAAGAGACTCCAGTATAATGAAAAAAGTTGCAGTGAATTACAGGAAGAACTTGTAATGGTAAGGATAAAAAAGAAAACCCTATGGCAGTTACTTTATTGGGTCAAATTGGATGTTTAACAGTTTTTTTTTTTCTCACTACATGCCATGAGATAATTGTATGAAAGTAATTTTAGTGGCATTGATATAAAATTTCAAAACTGGAGACACTGTTTACAACAAAGCTATACATAATAAAACCTCTGTTCTTTGGAATAATTGGGAAAACTAAATGAATTAGTGGAAAGTCTGAATTACAGAGTGTTTTCAAACTGATTCAGGTGTTTTTCTTTTTTTTTTTTTTAAGTGCATAAAACAATGTTACCTAGATGGAGGTGGGGTTAGGGTTTATAATCGGTAGATCTAATGATTTCAAAGACTCCCCCCGCTTTTTTAAAAAATAAATTTATTTTATTTTTGGCTGCGTTGGGTCTTCATTGCTGTGCGTGGGCTTTTCTCTGGTTGCGGCGAGCTGGGGCTCTTCGTTGTGGTGTGCGGGCTTCTCACTGCGGTGGCTTCTCTTGTTGGGGAACACGGGCTCTAGGCGCGCAGGCTTCAGTCGTTGTGATACGCGGGCTCAGCAGTTGTGGCTCATGGGCTTAGTTGCTCTGTGGCACGTGGGATCTTCCTGGACCAGGGCTCGAACCCGTGTCCCCTGCATTGGCAGGTGGATTCTTAACCGCTGCGCCACCGGGGAAGCCCTGTTTTTATTTTTTAAATTTATTTTTGGCTGTGTTGGGTCTTTGTTGCTGCGCGTAGGCTTTCTCTAGTTGTGGCGAGCGGGGACTACTCTTCGTTGCGGTGTGCTACCAGGGAAGCCCCAAAGACCCCTTTTATAATCATTTTGAACCTGATCACTCTGTCTCCATTCCCCAATAATCGAGCCTTCACACCATCACCAAATTTATCTTTCTAAAGTATTGATCTGCTCTTGTCACCCTCCATTTATTAAAAAGCAATCAATGTCTCCCTGTGGCTTTCAGAATAAAGTCCAACTTCATGTCATGTAATCTAAGGCCATTTTCTTTGTGGCTCTATGTTAACTTTTCCAGCTTCTTCTATTGCCATTGCCCTCTCTTTGTCTTGCTTCAGCCACAGTAAAGTACTCTCAGCTTCGTAAACACATTATATATCTTCACCGTGTCTTACGTTTGTTCAGACTGTTTATTTTTTGACCCACGTTGACTGAAATGCTCATTCTCTTAACAAATTCCTATATTATCCTGTGATGGTCAGCTCTGAAATTTTGCAGCCTGTGATGCTTTCTATGGTTCCATCTTTTCCTACTTTTTCATCCACCTAAATTCAGAATTCTTCCCCCTCCCAACTGTGTGTTTCCTTAGTTTAGCATCTGTATCATAACACCAAAATCTGATGTGTATTATCTCTGCCAAGAGATTGAGAGTGCATTGAGGCTAACTTCATTTTACATGCCAAGATTCCACAGTAGTACTTGCCTCGGTAGACATTTGTTGGATGGATTTATTTGGTTGATGCACATACTCCTACTCTGCAGTTTGCTCGGAACCCCAAGAGGGAGGGCATAAAGTTTATAGTAATACCCTATTTCCTCTTTGTCTTGTTCTCCACGTACATACCTTCCCCAGAGACTTGGCTACTTCACTTTCAGTTATATTCCACAACTCTTAGCGATGTTAGTTACTGAGGAAAATGAATATTTTTTTCCTTGTCCAAAAAGATGGAAACTCAGGGTTATACTAAGAAGTGGTAGCCAAATCAATGCTGCCGAGTTAGAAAGGTAACAATGACAAAGAAAGTAATGATGGGATAACATTTAAACTCTTTATCATTTTCAAATGACCCAGTATTATATACAGACAGGTGGCCCTCTGTCTGTCTTGCTTCAGCCACATTAGAGTACTCTTGGCTTCCTAAACAAATTATATATTTTCATAACTTTCTTGCTTCTGTTTTGGTTGTTCATATTTTTGACCACATTGGCTGAAATGCTCCTTCTTTTCCCGTAACAAATGTCGGTATATCCTCTAATGTTCAACTCTGTCTCCATTTAACTCAGGATATCTAGTTTGTTCTGATAAAGGGATTGATATTATTGCTTACGCTGTGGTTGAATTTGTAGTTTGAGTTCTTTGGATGTGGGATTTTAGAAAGCTTAGAGCTCTCTGTGTGGCATGCTGTAGTGCCTATTCACTGTTATGTGCTACCCTAAATTTCATGGGCTATCCCACTTCTCACTTCTGGTTCAGGAGGGTGAATCATGGTGGAGAAAAACACGTCAGAGTCATTGAGCTGAGTATTGGTCTTGCTGTAATCAAACAGTTTGGAAAGTGAGTTATAACTGAGAATGCAATGGTGAAGACATTGTCACCAATATAAGTTGTGTGAATCCTCCTGATTCTGGTCTCCTAGCACTCCAATGACTAGATAAAAGAAGCCTGGCTGAATTCACCACTGAATTCAGGGTGCTTTGTGATTAAAAATAATTTACTTGGTGCCAATAGGTTTTTACTTTTTAACTTTTACAATTTGGTGGATGGTCTGAAATAGGCGAGTTGTAGCTCACTAGCAGCCACCGTTTGCTTTTTTGGACCATTGGCACTCAGCCTATAAAGCACTATTGTTCTGACTGGTGGAAGAGCCATTGGGATGTTCAGAAACGTATTCAGGTTGCAGCCTAAGTGATCTACAGTTCACATGGTGCAGCCTAACTATTTATATGTTCCTCTCTGTTTTTTCATCTCTCTTAAAGTCCTAGCTTTATGTCTTATTTTCTTCCATCTTTCTGTTTTCTTGTCCTCCTCTTTTTATCCTTCCTTATTATTAGCTTTCTCCTTTAACTTGTTCTGTTTTATTCTTTTTAGAACAGTTGCTTTCTATCTCTTTACCCAACCATAATATGAAATTTAAAAAATATTTAATGAAAATACTATTACTTTAAATAGTAAGTACAGTGTTTTATTTTTTATTAAAAAACATCTGTAGCTTTTCTTAAATCATTTTTTGGGTACATAGTCCTTTATTTCCTTTTATTTTTTCTGTAGGTTAGTGGCCTTTGAGTTGGGAGGGGAATCTTATAAATTTCTCTCTAAAGAGATATCTGTCAAATTAAGAATTTTAAACCATAAAAAATGGAGTTTTCTTTAGTTCTGCATCCTTACAGTCTGTTATTTTTGCTTTGAATTCATAATTGTTTTTGACTGAAGAGAAAATACCTTAAGGAGAGGCTTTTACCTTTTGTTTTTGGAAATAAAACTTTGTTTTAATGACATTCTATGATCCTACGTACCCTAGTGTGTCTTTCCCACAGTTATGTTTCTATTGAACATAATAGTGTCAGCTTTTATAGAATATAGATGGGAAGCATAAGTTAGCTACAGGTAATTTTCCTCTCCCTTTGAGGTAACCACTTGTTTTCTAGTTTAGGTCACATTCATGACCATTATTCAAGTCTTGGTCTTTATTTTCTATGTTGCATTGTAAGAGAAAATTAAGGCCACTTTCCTCTATAGGTTTACTAGTGAGATCAAGGTATTATTAATATATGCAAAGGCTTCAGGAAGTTTTGAGACTTAAAAAAAGCAATTGTATAACCTAAGGTCACATAGCCTCTCAGAATTGGAAGAAACCATAGAGATCATCCAGGTCAGGATATACACAGTGTCAATAAGCCAGTTGCAAAGTGATAGCTTCCCTGTTTCAAGAGAGAGAATAAAAATATAGAGCATAATTTTGGAAAAGTCCAAACTGGTTATGTTGAGTCTTTTGTTGATATTTAAGGAATATAAACCCAGCCAACATTAATTGTACTTTTATATTCGTGAAATTACTCCTATTCAAGGTGTGGATTTAGAAGATATGATTAGCAAATGAGTAGTATATTATTATTTTTAATATCATAGAATTAATAGAATTTCAACATAGGACATCTAAGGATTTAACAAAATTAGTTTCATGTTCCATGTTATACACTATTGAATTTGACTTTAAAAAGTTTTGATTAAAGTTGAACTATTAATTTTAAATTCTATGAATTTAATAATGATTTAATCAACTACTAATTAAAACCAAATTTCAAGTTTAAGCTGCTTAGTGATCATGCTTATTAAAGTCCTTCAGAGGTTCAGTAGATCCAGTTGGGTCTTTTAGTCATTACTGTGAGGTTTTTTTTGTTTTTTTTTTACTGTGAGTTTTTATATCTGCTTCTCTTGAAGCAGGGGAGCTATCATTTTCAAATTGGTATTAGGATTTGCTTTGTGCTTTCCACAATGAAATTTTTTTAAGTCCATCATTTCTTGAGATTTGTTTTTCTGCCACTCGGTAATATTTAGTTACAGCTCTAGGAGAGACCACATATTGAAAAGGGACTTCTAGTTCTCATGAGGTTTTGCTCAAAGAATATTTTATTCTCTAAAGAACTTGTGATTGAAAATGGTCAAGTGTATATTTTTTCCCTATACTTTGGGGGCTTGACTGATTATATAACAATAATGATTGCTAGCATTAGATAGGATTTTGGCAAGTGCTTTGATTGCTGTGCTTTGTGGTAAAGTAAAAGTTTCTTGATAATATTTTTGCATCAAATGATCAGTTAGGTTTGTTTTAGAAGGACATGTTTCTGATTTTGCAGGAGGCATTCAAAACTAATGGGCTAATAAAAATTCTATTCTGAATTTTTACTAAAAATTTGTTGATTCCTGCTTTTTACCAATAATAGGAGTAGTATTTATATATGAGCATTGTTTTTGCTAATATAAAAATCACTTTCTGTCTCTCTTAGTGGTCCTTAAAAATTTAATACTATTAAATAGTATTTCTCAAATGTGTGTATGTTTGTATTTGTGTATTTAAATGTGCATTATATGACTGGCTTCCTAAATTTATAATGTGGGCATAAAGCTTTTTTATTAAGCTTTTTGAAATTTATTAATATGTATATTCTTACGTTTTGAAAATTTAAATCTCATTTTTGACCTGGGAAAAAATAAAATGGTATTGTGTTTGTGTGCGTGTGTGCACATGTGAGTGTGCGTGTGTGTGCGTGTGCATGTGTGTGTGTGTGTGTGTGTGTGTGAGAGAGAGAGAGAGAGAGAGTGAAAGATAGAGATAGAGGGAGATATTTATATGTCAGGGCCTAAATTGAGATTGGACAGTAGCATTTTCTGAAAAATAAACTAAGTGTAAAGCTGTGTAAGGGAAGATGACAGTTCATCATATGCCATAAGCAATTGGGATCATAGAATGCTCACATCCGTGGAAGCAGCATAGGTGAGCAAGGAGGGAAAAAAATAGTAAACTGTTTTATGAAGAAGTAAGAGAGATTAGTTATCTTCAATATGATCAAAGGAAAAGCTGCAGATGGTGATGATTATGAAAGCTAACCAGATCAAATTCAGTTTAGCTGAGCAAGCTCTCCTGGAGTCCTTACAAATGGGCTGCCTGTGTGGTAACTGGGTGGAAGATAAGATAAAAAGGTGAGATGTGGAGCATAAGTATGTGATGTCGGTTGCAGGTTCTGATGCTCCTCTGTTCTTTTCAGAATTCCTTTGTAATGCTTTAAAATATATTTAAACTAATTTAAAAGCTTATGTGAGTTCAAAACTGTTCAGAAATTATAGGTGTTACGTATCACTGCTACAAAAGTTCAACCTACTTTTAAAATGCTAATTTCATTAAACAAATCTAGTGACTAAGTAAAGGTATTTATTTTTTACCTGTTTGTTTTTTCTATAATTTTTAACCTTATTAAAAGTTCCCCTTAATTGCTTTTATTCTTATTTATGGTTTGAGTCAACTTTTCCATTGCAGATCAGCAGGGCTCATTTCGCTAATTTCTAGATATAAATGTTTGCATATGCTTTTTTATGTTTTTTTCACGAGTTTGTATTAGAAATTTTTATTTACATGCATATCCATTTGTGATATTCATACATGATTAGCAAAAGTGAGGGATGAGTTTTTATAGGCTCAAAGAAAGATAAGATGATAGAATGACATGTTAGATTAAGCCAGAAATTCATTTACTTTAGCAGTGTGTATAGTATACCAAGGTGGAAACACTACATAGTTCTTTGTCATCTCATTATCTTTCTGGTTAAAGACATTCTATAACCAACCTTGACTCCTCTTTAATAATACATTAAGGTCTGTCAGTCACAAATGTTTCTGAACTTTCTTTGAATATTTTGATATTTTTAGTCCCCTTTCTACACTGGTTGTAGATTCATCATGACATCTATAAAGTAGTTCTTGGTTCATGGTGAGTGATCAATAAATGTTCATCCGAACATCATCTGGTTAGCCAACATAGCAGTAAGGAACTTTTATTCCTAGGGTAATAAACTCTTTATGTGAATTATGTCCAAGGCAAAAAAAAGTGAGTTCTTTTATCCTACCATTTTGTCTTTTAAACTTCTGTGCATTTTTAGAATTACAGAATTTGTTGAATCAGCATTTTAACATTAACCTAAACTTACTCTTTATGTCACACAATAAAGCATGTTAATCAAAAATTAGAAACTTAGTATTTTATCTTGCTTTGCACTTTGTTTTTGACCCAGCAGTTTTGTTTATTTAGTTGGTAGGTTCTGTAGAATTTCTTGCATATCAAAAGGCTACTAAGAGAACTAACAGCTTTGAGAACAAAATTTAAATATAAGTGCAATCCACACTTAAAAAAAGTCCCAGATGTTTTCTCTATATGAATGAAGAATGGAAGCTTCATTTATAAAACAAAAACAATTTATTAGGAAAAAAATTGTCAACTGTAAAAAGAAAAGGACACTTTGCTGTACACTTGAAACTAACACAATTTTGTAAATCAACTCTACTTCAGTAAAAAACAATGAAAAGGACAGTTTTTCCAGTCATAACCTGGTTCATAAACCTATTAGATGTAAGTAAAGTTTGTATTGGCTGTATTATGAGACTATGACCCAGATATCTCTGTAGAAAATTATAATACTAATTATACATAGAATAGCAACTTTAAGGCATAGTTAATTAATTCTTTTTAAGCCTTTCATTCATCAAATCTTTTCTTTATTGTTTGAAAAATTTTACACTAATCAGTGTTTCCTGGCTAATTTGACATTAAATTTGGTTTTAAACTGTAATGGTATTGAAATTTTAGTTCATCTTTTTAAAATTGAAATATAGCTGATGTACAATATTATGTTAGGTTATACAACATAGTGATTCAACATTTAAATACATTATGAAGTGATCACCATGGTAAGTCATCTAGTAACCATCTGTCCCCATACAAAGTTATTATGGTATAATTGATGATATGCCTTATGGTGTATAATACATCCCTGTGACTTATTTATTCTATAACTGGAGGTTTGTACCTCTTGATTCCCTTCACCTACTTCACCCATTCCCCCATCTCCCCTCTGGCAACCACCATTTGTTCTCTGTATCTATGAGTCTGTTTTCATTTTGTTTTGTTTATTTGTTTTGTTTTTTAGATTCCACACGTGAGATTATATGGTATTTGTCTTTTTCTGACTTATTTCACATATTTAGCTCATTGTTTAGTCAGTATTAAACCCTACACTTGAAAGAGAAGAATTATTGTTGAACTAGGAATTTAATTGAACCTTTATATTAAGCTGACTCCAAGTATGCAATTTTTCTGGAATTCTACATTTATACTTATGTAAATTTCTATTCCTTGAGATTGATGGGGACTTAGCCTCAGTTGGCATTTCATAATAGAAAAACATATATTTTGGTGACAGGTTGATCTGGGTTTTAATCACAACTCCATCTCATAATAGTTGTGTGACCTTTAGTGATATTATCCCTCTGAATCTGTTTGCTCATTGTAAAATGGTGCTAATAATATCTACTGTGCAGGATTTTCAGTGAGCATTAAAGATAATATATGTATTGAAATAATAGAGTGTGTGTATATGCATGTAATTTGTGAATATGATGCTGGATTTCCTCTGGAAATATACTTCTATGACAATATTAGGAAAATGCTGAATAAGAAGTCCTAGGATACTAAACCTTTAGGACATTAAAATATATTGTAGGGAAGAACTTCTGAAATGATGGAGCAAAAAAAAAAAAATAGAATTGGAATCCTCATACACTTATGCTGGGAATGTAAAATGATGCCTCCACTTTGGAAAATAGTTTGGAAGTTCCTCAAAATGTTAAAATTGGAGTTACCATATTACTTAGTAATTGTACTCCTAGGTATATACCCAATAGAAATGAAAATATACATCTATATTCATAGCAGCATTTTTTTTTTTTTTTTTTTTTTTTGTGGTACGCGGGCCTCTCACTGTTGTGGCCTCTCCTGTTGCGGAGCACAGGCTCCGGACGCGCAGGCCCAGCGGCCATGGCTCACGGGCCCAGCCGCTCCGCGGCACATGGGATCTTCCCAGTCCGGGGCACGAACCCGTGACCTCTGCATCGGCAGGCAGACTCTCAACCACTGCGCCACCAGGGAAGCCCCACAGCAGCATTTTTGATAACAGCAAAAAAATTGAAACAGCGCAGATGTCTATCAGCTGATGAATGGATGAACAAAAGTTGATAAAAACATAACATGGAATATTATTCAGGGATAAAAAGAAATAAAGTACTGATCAGTGGTTAAAAATGGATAAACCTTGAAAACATTAAGCTAGGTGAAGGAAACCAGACACAAATGCCAGACATATAATCTATAATTCAATTTATATGAAATATCTAGAGTAGGCTATCTGTAGAGATAGAAAGTAGATTAGGGTTGCCTAGGGTTGAAGGGATTGGGAGAAAATGGGGCGTGACTGCTAATGGGAATGGGATCTCTTTTTGGGGTGATGAAATTGTTCTAAAATTGATTGTGGTGATGGTTGAGCAACGCTATGAATGTACTAAAACCCATTGAATTGTGTACTTTAAATGGATGAATTATGTAAATTGTATCTCAAGCTATTGAAAATAAGAAAATCTAGTAAATTTTAGTAAGAACAGCAAGAGTGTGGCATTTGAGTGATGGCTGGTTCCATAACCATTTTTCTACCCCGTGCTCCTTGTTACAGAACCTCTACCCTGGGCTGTTGCAGCCAAGAGGATGATCCCTTCCTCTCTCTCTAGCTCCAAGGCTGGGGCTATGCGTTCATTGTAGGAGAGGTACACTGCTGGAATTTCTCATCTCTCAGACCCCTGTGTTGTAGCAACTCTATTCCAGGCAAGCAGGGCTGAGAGGACCAGATCTCTCTTCCTCTACCCAGCTTTTACTTGGAATGTAGTAGTTCTACCTCAGGCATGGCAGGCCAAGAATATTGGGGCCAACTGCCCTTGCCCCAGAACACCACGGGTTGCACTTGGTCCCTTAGAGAGCAGGATTGTTGTTTTGGAAAAGTGGGTCCTCACTCCCAACTCCAGTGCAGTGGCACAGGAGTTCTGCCCAGGGGGATACGCTGGCTGGCTGTAAGGGGAAAGAGCTCTGCAGCTCTGTTTAAGGGGACTGACCTTATTTGAAATAAGATGAGTGAAAACTGAAACAACATATCATATCTTATAAGATGCAGCTAACACAGTGCTTAAGAGGAAAATTTATAGCTGGAGTCACTTGTATTAAAAAACATCCTTAAATTAGTAACCTAACGTTTCACCTTAAGAAACTAGAAAAAGAAGAGCAAACTAAACCCAAAACAAGTGGAAGAAAAGAAACAATAAAGATTAAAGCAGAAACAAAAGAAATAATAATATGGAATAATAGAGGAAATCAATGAAACCAAAAGTTGATTCTTTGGAAAGATAACTAAATTGATTAACATTTAGTTAGACTGATCAAGGGAAAAAGAGAGGAGACTCAAATTATTAAAATCATGAATGAAAGAGGGGACACAACTATTGACTATACAGGAATAAAAGAATTATCAGAGAATACTGTGAACAACTATATGCCAACAAATTAGATAATTTAGATGAAGTGGACAGATTTCTAGAAAGACACAAACTACCAAAACTGGTAAAGAAGAAATAGAAAATCTGGATAGACCTATAACAAATACAGAGATTGACTTAGTAATCAAGAAACTTTTCTTAAAGGAAAGTCCAGGCCCAGAAGGCTTCACTGGTGAATTCTACTAAATGTTTAAGGAGAATTAACACCAATTCTTCACAGATTCTTTCGAAAAAGAGAGGAGGCAACACTTCCCCTCTCATTATGTGAAGTTAGTTTTATTACCCTGATAACAAACCAAAGACATAGCAAGAAAAGAAAACTCAGACCAGTATCCCTTTTGAGTATAGATGCCAAAATCCTCAACAAAGTGCTAGCAAACCAAATCCAGCAATTTATAAAAAAGATTTTACACTTTGATCAAGTGGGATTTATCCCATAATGTAAGACTGGTGTAACATCTGAAAATCAATTAGTTAATAGACTTTATTAATAGAATGACAAAACCCAAATGATCATCACAATAGACAGAGAAAAAATTTGATAATGTTCAACATTTTTCATGATAAAGATGCTCAACAAACTAGGAGAAGAAAGAATCTTTCTCAACCTGGTAAAGAGCATCTATGAAACACCTAGAGCCAACATCAAAGTTAATGGTGAAAGACTGCTTTCTTTCCAAGATCTGGAACAAGACAAGGATGTATACTCTCACCGTGTTTAGTCAACATTGTACTGGTGGTTCCAGCCAGGGCAATAAGGCAAGAAAAAGAAATAAAATGCATTAATTTTGGAAAGGAAGAAGTAAACTATCTATTTGCAGATCATGTAATCTTGTATATTAGAAAATTATAAGGAATTCACACACACACAACTATTAGAAATAATAAATAAGTTTAGCAGGGTTGCAGGGTACAATGCAAGATCAATACCAAAATCAATTGTATTTCTATACACCAGCAATGAACAATCCAAAGATGAAATAAAGGAAACAATTTCATTTATGATAGTGTCAAAAGGAATAAAGTACTTAGGAGTAACAACAAAAGAAATACAAGAATTGTATGCTGAAAACTAAAAATCATCACTTAAAAAAATTAAACAAGATCTAAGTGAATGGAAAGACATTATATGTTCATGGATCATAAGAACTAATATTATTACTTGTTAAGATATTAGTACTCCTCAGACTGATGTATAGATTCAGTGCAATCTCTATCAAAATCCCAGCTGGATTTTTGGAGATACTGACAAGCTGATTGTAAAATTCATATGGAAATGCAGGAGACAGAATAGCTAAAATATCTTGCAAAAGAAGAGTAAAGTTGGAGGAGTAACACTTCCCAATTTTAAAGCTTACGACAGGGCTATAGTAATCAAGACAGTGTGGTATTGGCATAATGTCGGCATATAGATCAATGGAAAAGAATTGAGAGTACCGAAATAAACCCCTACAATTATGTTTAATTGTTTTTGAAAAGGGTGCCAAGTTAATTATATTAAAAGAGTAATATTTTTCAGCAAATGGTGCTGAAAGAACTGGGTATCCACAAGCTAGAGAATGAATTTGAACCCCTACACAAAAGTTAAATGGTTCATAGGCCCGAATAGAATAGCTGAAACTACAAAACTCTTAGGCAATGATTCTTTAGGAGCCACAGCAAAAACACAAGTGACAAAAAAACAGATACAATGATACAAAAATAGATACAAATAGATACAATGTATCTACAAATAGATACAATAATTCACCAAAATTAAAAACTTCTGTACTTCAAAGGATACTGTAAAGAAAGTGAAAACACAATCACAAAGGGCTAGAAAACTTTTGCAAATCAAGTGACTGATAAAGAACTTGTATTCAGAATGTATAAATGCCTCTCACATCTTAATAATAGAGAAATAACAATTAAAAACATGCTAAAAGTTTAAGTGGACATTTCTTCAAAGAATATATACGAATGGCCAATAAGCATGTTAAAAGATGTTCAAAATCATTTATCAGGGATATGCAAATCAAAACCACAATGAGATACCGCTTCACACTCATTAGCATGATTATAATTAAAAAATGGACA
Source organism: Monodon monoceros (assembly GCF_005190385.1). Taxonomy (NCBI): domain Eukaryota; kingdom Metazoa; phylum Chordata; class Mammalia; order Artiodactyla; family Monodontidae; genus Monodon; species Monodon monoceros. The sequence continues at coordinate 48,802,492 of NW_021703782.1, read as the reverse complement.
GTAGCAAGTTTTGGTGAACATGTGGAGAAGTTGGAATCCTCACACTTTGCTGGTGGGAAGGTAAAATATCGAAGCCCCTTTGGAAAAACATTTGGCAGGTTTTTAAAGAGTTAAACCTACAGTGCCCATAAGACTCAGTAGTTTCACTCCTAGGTATATAACCAGGAGAAGTGAAAACATACATCCACATAAAAACCTGTACGTGGATGTTCGTAGCAGCATTATTCATAATAACCAAAAAGTGGAAACAACCCAAATGTTTTTCAACTGATGAATGGATAAATAAAGTGTGACTTATCCCTATGATGTAATATTATTTAGCAATAAAAATAAACAAAATACTTATACATACTATAACACAGATGAACCTTGAAAATATTATTCTTTGTGAAAGAAGTCAGTCATAAAAGGCTGTATTTTATGATTGCATTTATATGAAGTGTCCAGAAGAGGCAAATCTATAGAAACAGAAATAAGAATGGTGGTTGCTCAGGGGCTGGGTGTGGAAATGGGAGAATGGAGAGTGATAGTCAATGCATATGGCATATATTTTAGTGGGGACAACAGTGTTCTAAATTTAGACTGTGGTTATGATGGCACAATTCTGTGAATATACTAAAAACATTGAATTGCACAATTTAATTGGGTGAATTGTATGTTATGTCAATTATATCTCAGTAAAAATAAAAAATAAAGTTACCATAATTAAGAATTGATACTGACAAAATAGAGAAATCAATGAAACAGAGTTCAAAAATAGCTATGGATATGTATGGGAATTTAATGTGTGATAAAGTTGCATGCATAAAGGAAAAAACTTCAGCTCTGAGGAAAAACATACTCATCTGTCTTCTCTCTCTACATGCAACGTTGCTCACACAGAACACTGGCAGTTACCAAGTGTGTGTAGATTTCCCCGCACCAAGCAATTCTGCCACACCAGCTACGTGTCCTACAATTGAACTCAATTCTGACATTATGTACCTGGAGATAGTGTCAGATCCCACAAGTTAAGAATTCAGTTCCATAAGACTGCTCCCCTCTCCCCCCTTCCCTACACACACACACACACACACACACACACACACACACACACACACTCAGAGGCCAGCTGCAAGTGTTTCTGACCACCTGGCTATAAATCGGAGGTTTCCAGAACATTCTTCTCAGGTTCCATTAATTTGCTAAAGGGGCTCACAGAACATAGGAAAACAGTTTATTTACTAGATTGCAGGTTTGTTTGTTTTTATAAAAGTATAACTCGGGAATGGCATAGGGCAAGGTATGTGGGAAGAATCTCTGAGCTTCCATGCTCTCTGGATATGCCATCCTACCAGCATCTCCAGGTGTTTCCCAACCCAGAAGCTCCTGGAACCCCATTCTTCTGCGTTTTCATGGAGGCTTCATTATGTAGGCATGATTGATTAAATCACTGGTCATTGGTGATTTTACTTATTTATTTATTTATTTTTGGCTGTGTTGGGTCTTCGTTGCTGTGCGCGGGCTTTCTCTAGCTGCAGTGAGCGGGGACTACTCTTTGTGTTGCTGTGGCTTCTCTTGTTGCAGAGCATGGGCTCTAGGCATGTGGGCTTCAGTACAGAGCATGGGCTCTAGGCATGTGGGCTTCAGTAGTTGTGGCACGCAGGCTCAGTAGTTGTGGCTCGCGGGCTTAGTTGCTCCGCGGCATGTGGGATCTTCCTGGACCAGGGATCGAACCCGTGTCCCCTGCCTTGGCAGGTGGATTCTTAACCACTGCACCACCAGTGAAGCCAGCCATTGGTGATTGATTCAACCTCTAGCTTCTCTCTCCTCCCAGGAGGTTGCGGGGGTGGAACTGAAAGTTCCAACCTTCTAATTACATGGTTCGTTCCCCTGGCAACCAGCCCCCATCCTTAGGTTATCTAGGGTCTTTCCGAAAATCAACTCATTAACATAAAATTCAGATGTGGTTGAAAGGAATTTTGACACCCGTTTCACCTTTATCACTCTGAAGCTATTTTGGGAACTGGGAGCAAAACTAAATAGTATAACAAAAGATGCCTTTATGGCTCTTATACAGGAAATTACAAGGGTTTTAGGAGCTTTGTGCCAGGAACCATGGGTGAAGATCAAATATATATTCTTTATTATAAATCACAATGTCATACAGTATGCCAAATCAATGTATAAAGATAGATTATCTCATAGTTTTTAAATAACTGGCTATACATAAGAGGAAACAATATTAAGTCCCTGCCATATTGCTTATATCAAACAAATTCTAGATTGATCAGAGTCATAAAAGAGGAAGATAAAGAGGGAGGGGATATAGGTATACATATAGCTGATTTACTTCATTGTACAGCAGAAACTAACACAACATTGTAAAGCAATTTTATTCCAATAAAAAAAAAAGCCCCAAAAGAAAAAGGGAATTTAAGTGTTTTATAATCTTGGAGCAAGGAAAGTACGACACAAAATCTAGAAGTCCCAAAGCAAATTATTGATAAATTTGATTACCTAAAAAATTTTTGTTTCTAGGAATGTAGTCAGAAGGCAAATGACAAATTGGCAATAATGATTTGCAACATGTATGACAAAGTGATTGTTTCCATAATTTGCAAAGGAATGTAGTAAATCACTATGGAAAATGTGGACAATGTAATATAGAAATGGGCACATGAAAAGGCAGTTCACAGAAAAAGAAATACAGGTGGCTCATAAGCATATGAAAAAATGCTTAATCTTATTTAAAATTAAAGAAATGCACAGTAAAATAAGTTGATAATGCTTACCATTGGAAGGGTATGGGGAAATAGGCACTTCTGCTATTCATGGTAGTTTACACAAGTTGGACTCTTTAGAGAGCAATTTGATAACCCTTGTCTAAAAATAGCTGTACATACCCCTTTGCCCATCAAATTTATTTCTAGGAGTTTATTGAGTAGATATAGTTGAATGTGCATGCAAAGATATAGAAGTACACACGTAAGGATGTATATTGTAGTATTGTCACTAGTAGAAAAAATGCAAATAACCTATAAATTTTAGCAGTAGGGGACTGGTTAAATTCATTTACAATGGATAAATTAGTTCATCTAAACAATGGAGAGCTGTGCAACTGAAAAAATGTGATGAGGAAAGGTGTTAAGAGACATATTATGAATGAAAAAATAAGTTATATACTATGATCCTATTTGAATTTAAAATTGTATGTAATATATATTTATATAAATAAAATTTTTATTATATAAAATATAGTTTTATTTTATATAAAATTATATATTAAAATTTCTATAATTATAAAGCAAACTCTGAATAAAACGTACCTATGAGGATTGAGTTACCTTCTCTTTTTTTCAATTGCTTGATTTTTTACTGCAAGGATAATATAGATAAACTCAAAGAATTTAATAGAATACTTAAATGTTTAATAATTAAAAATAATGAGTGGGCCTCCCTGGTGGCGCAGTGGTTGAGAGTCCGCCTGCCGATGCGGGGGACATGGGTTCATGCCCCGGTCCGGGAAGATCCCATGTGCCGCGGAGCGGCTGGGCCCGTGAGCCATGGCCGCTGGGCCTGCGCGTCCGGAGCCTGTACTCCGGAACGGGAGAGGCCACAACAGTGAGAGGCCCGCGTACCACAAAAAAAAAAAAAAAAAAAAAAAAAGTAATGATTAAAAGTAACTTTACAATGTATTATCACATATATATAATTGGTGCTTTACAAATACTATGTGTTTTCAGATAAACTTTGATTGGTGCCCATTGGTAATAATATATTCCATTTTGACTCTTTTACTTATTTAATTTTTTAATAACTAAAATTTGGTGTTTCTTTTTCTATGGATATGAATCTTATGTTGGTCTGTGAGTCTGTACTTTGATAATATCCAGAAATCTTCATTTGGGCCTCTGCTCAATTGGTCCTCATAGTGTTTCCTAACACGTTAACAATATGTATGCTTATTTGCTATGGGAAAGTGTTTTTTGTTTGTTTGTTGGCTTATTTTATTTGCAGTTTTTCAAAAATCTAATTGAATTTTGAATGTAATAGGTACACATAATACATGATTTCGAAGATAAAATGTTATACAGTGTAAAGTAAAATTTCTTTCTTCCCAACCTTTGGCCACCAAGATTCTCTTCCCAGAGGCAACCCTAGTTACTACTTTCTTGTGATTCTATGTAGCGATTCTCTATATTTACAGATATGCACACATACACACACACATGAATTTTACACAAATAGTAAAATGGTAGCATATTAAATATACTGTTCTCTTTTTCCCCCCTGATATTAACTTGTTTAATATGACGACATTAAAAAGCATGTTACTAATGATATGCTAATGCAGAAAATTTAAAGTCTGGTTTTGTTTTGTTTTTATTTGTTTAGTTTTACTTCCCAACTCAGAGGGCTTTCAGTTGGACATTGGATCTTTTATTTTATAGTAGAAAATACCTCTTCCACCTCCTCTTTTGTTTTTAACTCCAAGATATAGCTTAGAGATCTTTCCATATTAGGATATGAAGAAGAGCTTCTTCCTTCTATTTAAAGTCATTGTGGATGAATCCTAATTGATTTAACAATCTTCTGTTGATGGCATGTTGGTAGCATGTTTAATATGATAGTTAACTCTTATTTTATCTACTCAGTATTGTCTAGGTGCTGGGGATACATTGATGAGGACAAAAAATAAAGGACCATATTTTTATTGAGCTTGAATTCAATGAGATAGACATTAATAAAAGACCTACTGAAATAAATGTGGAATTACAACTCTAATAAGTGCTGAGAAGATTCTAATAGAGGGAATTGATATACTCAGGGAGTAAAAGATAGCTTTTCCAAAAAAGTGATAGTTGAGCTGATGTCTAAAGACAGAATTATTAGTTTTGCATATTTTACAGATGAATTTTGTCCTGTAATATCTATATCCATTTCTTCTGTTTCTATAAGCATGCCTCTATCTCGTCAGCTTTTAAACATGGTTAAGTTTCTCACTTATTAAAAAAACCAAAACTCTTCTCCATCCCTACTCTTCTTTCCAACTACTGCCCTTTATCTCCCCTTCTCTTCTTACCAAAAAAGTGTTGTCTAAACTTCCCGTTTCCATTTACTTATCTCTCACAAAATCAAGACAAAAAAGTACAGGCTTACTCCTGCTTTGACCTGTTCTAGTCTGGGTTATAACAGATTTCATCATGGTCACCAGTGACTTCCATGTCCGGTGAACACTTGTTAGTCTCCATTTTGCTTGAATATTCTGTGATATTGGACATTGGACAGGTGACACTGAAATGTTTTTTTAATCTTGGTTTTCATGACATTATCCTCTTCTGTTTTTCTTCCTCCTTTTCCTGTCTTCTTTGCTGACTTTTTCTTTTCTAAGTATTAAATTCTGGAGTTCCTTAGTCTTTATCCAAGGCTCTTTTCTCTTCCCATCAAACAGTCTCAAGGCAAGCTTCACATATCCCTAGATGATTCCCAAGCCTATATCTGACTTCTCTTCTGAGCTTTATACCATTATGTCCAGCTGCCTCCAGTATTTTTCTACTTTATTTGTTCTTTGTTAATTCAAATATATTTAGGGTCTGTTATTTGCCAGGTATTCTACTGGTGCTGGGAGTCTCGTAAAGGTATTTTAATGGAATATGGTCAAAACAGAATTTATGATTTACACTCCCTGCCAAAAACAAGCAAACAAGTAAATAAACAAACAGAAATAGCCAAAATAAGACCTTTTCTACTTCCGTCGTTCTCACTGAAGTACTGAAATACGCCCAATTCTTCTAGTCCAAAACCTTGGAATCAGTCTTTTTTTTTTAAATTTAATTTTGGCTGCGTTTTCTTCATTGCTGCACGCGGGCTTTCTCTAGTTGCGGTGAGCGGGGGCTACTCTTCGTTGCGGTGCGCAGGCTTCTCATTGTGGTGGCTTCTTTTGTTGCGGAGCACGGGCTCTAGGTACGCGGGCTTCAGTAGTTGTGGCTCGTGGGCTGTAGAGCACAGGCTCAGTAGTTGTGGTGCACGGGCTTAGTTGCTCTGTGGCATGTGGGATCTTCCCGGACCAGGGCTCGAACCCGTGTCTCCTGCATTGGCAGGCGGATTCTTTTTTTTTTTTTCTTGTATCCTTAGTGTATTGTATCTATAGATCATACTGGGAAGAATTGATATCTTAACAATATTGAGTCATTTGACCTTTGAAATGGTATATCTCTCCATTTATTTGAGCCCTTTAAAATTTCAGCAATGTTTTGAAGTTTGTAGTATACAGGTCTTTCACCTTTTTTGTCAGATTTATTCCTAGCTATATCATATTTACTTATTATAAGTGGTATTTAAAAAATTAAGTTTCTTATTATTCACTTCTACTATATAGAAATAGAATTTCAATTTTGATGTTATATTCTACAGCATTGCTAAACTCACTTATGATTCTTATAACTTTTTGTGGATTCCATCAGATTTTCTGTATAAATTTTTCTTTTTTTTTGCTGTTTTTTTTTCACACACACACACACACACACACACTGTATTTTATTTTTACAAGAGTATAAATAAACTGACACCAAGCATTGTAAATGGATGGCCACAACAAAAGCAACAGTGATTGCAATTACCAAACACGAAACACATTCATACTGTGTCATAATATTGACATTCAGTCCAGTAACCCTCCACTGTAACAGGTCCTTTACTTTGCAGTGAAAATTGATTTGTATATTTTTTGCCTCTGAGTCCTTGTGGGATTTTTTTTTTTTAATTCAAACAGAAAGTCACAAAAATCATAGTCATCCTCATCAGTTCACTCAGTCCCATGTAATTAATATTTTTTCTCATCTTGATCTTTTGTTAGCACTTTTATGAATTCATCAGTTTTCCATTAGAGTTCTAAAAATGCTTATTCATTCAGTTCAGCAGTATAGTCAGTTACCAGAAACCTGTACTTGTCAGTCTTGTCCATGAATTCCTTGAAGATGAAACCCTTTTATAGGAACATTTTTGCAAAAGCATCAGAGTACACCCAGAACTGTCTTAAATGACAACAGACTTAAAAATGACCACGGTTAAAGATTTGATGAAAGTTCATAATAATGCAACTGACAAGGAAATTTAGTTATTTCTGAGATATACATTTTAAAGTAATAACTAGAGTTATGACTTATAACATTATACCAGAACATAAAAGATTTTTAGACATTTCTTGTAATGTCTGAAACATTTATATTAACATATTTCCATACAAATAACCCAAAGAAAGTTTAGTATTAGTTGTTTTTTGTTTGTTTGTTTTTTTATACTGCAGGTTCTTATTAGTCATCAATTTTTTTTTTTTTTTTTTTTTTTAGTCATCAATTTTATACACATCAGTGTATACTTGTCAATCCCAATTGCCCATTCAGCACACCACCATCCCCACCCCACCGCACTTTTCCCCCCTTGGTGTCCATACGTTTGTTCTCTACATCTGTGTCTCAGATTCATCTGTACCATTTTTCTAGGTTCCACATAAATGCATTAATATACGGTATTTGTTTTTCTCTATCTGACTTACTTCACTCTGTATGACAGTCTCTAGATCCATCCACATCGCAACAAATGACTCAATTTTGTTCCTTTTTATGGCTGAGTAATACTCCATTGTATATATGTACCACATCTTCTTTATCCATTCGTCTGTCGATGGGCATTTAGGTTGCTTCCATGACCTGGCTATTGTAAATAGTGCTGCAATGAACATTGGGGTGCACGTGTCTTTTTGAATTACGGTTTTCTCTGGGCATATGCCCAGTAGTGGGATTGCTGGATCATATGGTAATTCTGTTTTTAGTTTTTTTAAGGAACCTCCATACTGTTGTCCATAGTGGCTGTATCAATTTACATTCCCACCAACAGTGCAAGAGGGTTCCCTTTTCTCCACACCCTCTCCAGCATTTGTTGTTTGTAGATTTTCTGATGATGCCCATTCTGACTGGTGTGAGGTGATACCTCATTGTAGTTTTGATTTGCATTTCTCTAATAATTAGTGATGTTGAGCAACTTTTCATGTGCTTCTTGGCCATATGTATGTCTTCTTTGGAGAAATGTCTATTTAGGTCTTCTGCCCATTTTTGGATTGTGTTTGTTTCTTTAATATTGAGCTGCATGAGCTGTTTATATATTTTGGGGACTAATCCTTTGTCCATTGATTCGTTTGCAAATATTTTCTCCCATTCTGAGGGTTGTCTTTTTGTCTTGTTTATGGTTTCCTTTGCTGTGCAAAAGCTTTGAAGCTTCATTAGGTCCCATTTGTTTATTTTTGTTTTTATTTCCATTACTCTAGGAGGAGGATCAAAAAAGATCTTGCTGTGGTTTATGTCAAAGAGTGTTCTTCCTATGTTTTTCTCTAAGAGTTTTATAGTGTCTGGCCTTACAATTTAGGTCTCTAATCCATTTTGAGTTTATTTTTGTGTATGGTGTTAGGGAGTGTTCTAATTTCATTCTTTCACATGTAGCTGTCCAGTTTTCCCAGCACCACTTATTGAAGAGACTGTCTTTTCTCCATTGTATATCTTTGCCTCCTTGGTCATAGATTAGTTGACCATAGGTGCATGGATTTATCTCTGGGCTTTCTATCTTGTTCCATTGATCTATGTTTCTGTTTTTGTGCCAGTACCTTATTGTCTTGATGACTGTAGCTTTGTAGTACAGTCTGAAGTCAGGGAGTCTGATTCCTCCAGCTCCGTTTTTTTCCCTCAAGACTGCTTTGGCTATTCGGGTTCTTTTGTGTCTCCATACAAATTTTAAGATGATTTGTTTTAGTTCCGTAAAAAATGCCATTGGTAACTTGATAGGGATTGCATTGAATCTGTAGATTGCTTTGGGTAGTATAGTCACTTTCACAGTATTGATTCTTTCAATCCAAGAACATGGTATACCTCTCCATCTGTTGGTATCATCTTTAATTTCTTCCATCAGTGTCTTATAGTTTTCTGCATACAGGTCTTTTGTCTCCCTAGGTAGGTTTATTCCTAGGTATTTTATTCTTTTTGTGGCAATGGTAAATAGGAGTGTTTCCATACTTTCAGATTTTTCATCATTAGTGTATAGGAATGCAAGAGACTTCTGTGCATTAATTTTGTATCTTGCAACTTTACCAAATTCATTGATTAGCTCTAGTAATTTTCTAGTGGCATTTTTAGGATTCTCTCTATATAGTATCATGTCATCTGCAAACAGTGACAGTTTTACTTCTTCTTTTCCAATTTGTATTCCTTTTATTTCTTTTTCTTCTCTGATTGCCATGGCTAGGACTTCCAAAACTATGTTGAATAATAGTGGTGAAAGTGGACGTCCTTGTCTCGTTCCTGATCTTAGTGGAAATGATTTCAGTTTTTCACCATTGAGAATGATGTTTGCTGTGGCTTTGTCGTATATGGCCTTTATTATGTTGAGGTAGTTTCCCTCTATGCCCACATTCTGGAGAGTTTTTATCATAAGGGTGTTGAATTTTGTCAAAAGCTTTTTCTGCATCTATTGAGATGATCATATGGTTTTTATTCTTCAATTTGTTAATATGGTGTATCACATTGATTGATTTGCATATATTGAAGAATCCTTGCAC